>NC_042974.1:38324531-38631093 GCF_901001165.1 Salmo trutta | reverse complement strand
AAATGCTGTGTTTAAAAAAAGTGTCTAACTGCAGGGAGCCTGGCTAATATACCAGTAAGACACATCGGCGCTGCCAGTATGCTGTGCATGAATAATAGGCTAAAATCCTCAAATTGGAATTGAAAAAAGAAGCGCAGGTTGGGGTCAGCATGCCCTGTGGGAGTTGTTGGTCATTGTAGATGAGTGTGGTGAATCACACAGTTGAGAAGAGGTGGGAGTATTACTATTGGAGGTCCAAGGGATGAGGTAGATGGCACAGCCTATTAGGGCCACACTAGGAGATGGGATGATACTGGCCTAGCATGTCTGACTTTGGGAAAGATTAAGCCTCTGGTAGTGGGTGGGCCGGCATTATTGGAAACATACAGTATCAAATTATAGAATAACACCAACAGAAAGGAATACTGTTCAGTAAAAACAATACACACTGATTCAAAATGCTAACATTGTCTTAGTTCTGTAGGTTACGAGACAATGGAGACATAGCAGCAGGTGTACTGTAGCTTAGCATTTTCAGGTTTTGCCAACAGTTCTTAAGACACACAGAAAACTAGACAGAAATAAACCACACAGAACTCCACTCTGTAAGGCTCTCAAGCAGAAAATGTGTTGATCAAATCTCAATGTCCACAACATAACATTTTTATTAAAGTGGTAGAATGAGAATTTAAACAACAGGGGTCAAAAACCAGGCCCTGGAAGGAAAGGTAATTTCCATGTAAAAGGACCCATGAGCACCAACATGAAGTTCATAGGAGAATGTCAAATTAAAGCCTTTTTTTGTAGTGCTGAGCGATTAACTGAGAATCCTGTTATTTTTCGTTTTTTAAAGATCTAATTGACCAAAGTCGGTACAATTATTTGAATTCCATTTTGTTCATTTTTTTCTGAGAGCTCAATGCGCATATTGCACAGTTTCTCCAGAAATAAATCAGATCCAGCCTGAACTGCGCAAAGTAGTAGGGAGTTTCTAACAGGCCAATATTCTACATCGTTAAGCACATAAAACGTGGTAATTAACTACAGTGACGATAATCCATTGCGCATCTACTTGTCCGGTCTGTGTTTCTTTTAAGCCTGCTACAGAAAAGACAGAAGAATGCTCGATAATGAGGTGATATAGAAAGCAGCTGTTGCTTCGGGAAGTATCTCTACCTGAAAATTCATGACCTAAGTGATTGATAGTTGGTATTCAGCAGTCATAAAAGTATGCCTTATTTACGTTGAAGAACTACAAAAGTGATTGTCAGACAGCAGCTCTATAGATAGATGACTTGAAATTAAATAATAAAGTCAGAAAAATAAAACAAATGTAATGTACACAACTGAAATATTTAATAAGAGTAAAGTAATGTGAATAAATTATAGTTAAGTGTAAGCAGTAATGGGCAGACACTACCATCAAGGGAGTTGTATTCTGTGTAGTTACAGTATTTAACCCACATAATTCATAGTACATTTAATGTTAAAAAAAATGATTGAAACCAAAAACCATAATTATTTTTCAATAATCGAACCGAAACAACCTCAAAAACCAGTAATCGCTCAGCACTATTTTTGATCAATTCAACCATTTTCCATCCTAAAAATGTGGTTGATTACTTGTCAAACAGATGGAAGGGGGTCTTAGAAAACATCTACCAGAAAAAGTTAAGGTATTACAAATACACCAAAAAACAATAATGTTGAAGTAAAGAACCCTACCAACTAATATCCAATACACTTATATTTAGTTTAGTCGAATTTGTTCTGCTTTCTGTAAGTTTAAGAAACATTGCCTTGTGCCTTGAAATTCCATTACCAAAAACACACATACCTTTTAAAATATTTTCAAATGTATGTACCTCATGAGGAGAATAATGAAAGTACACAGAAGTAACAAGGTAGACCTATCAATTAGGTATAGTATTTTTACAGATACATTTTGTTTATGAATTATTAAGTGATTAAAACTCAGAATTCTGTTACGAAATCAATAACACATTTTCAGACAAATTGGTAATGCAATTTCTGCAATCAAATTGGACACAAAGGGAATTCATAGTAGTCACAAACCACAATTGGGTCACCTGCTACGATCCTCCCTTCCAATGGCATACTGTTATGTAAAGCTGATAACTGTTGTTTTTATTTCCTCTTTCTGTCTTCTGGTCCTTTGTAGCTCAGTTGGTAGCGCATGGCGCTTGTAATGCCAACGTAGTGGATTCGATTCCCAGGACCACCCCTACGTAAAATGTATGCAAGCATGACTAAAGCCATCAGCATACTTTAGTTCCTCTGGCGCCTAGCCAAACTCGGCTAGCCGAACAAGTGTGCTCACATACTCTCTCGAAAGACCTGTGGTTGAAAAACGAGAATAAAATAGGCAATAGTACTGTTTGTCCATTATGAGATGCCATAGCCAGTATACACTTCCCCTCAAAATAGAATGAACCTAAGATAATGTCAAAATTTGACAGATTTCTTGAGTTTTTGCGGAGGAGACTAAGATGTTTGGTGCAGTATTTCTCAATGAGTAAATTTGCATGAAAACAAGTAATCTCTCGTTGAATGACAAAGACTTTATTGAAGAATTACTACCGTTGACCAATCACAGATGAAGGGGTGTAGACTACAGCTCCGAAACTTCAGCTTGCCTCAAGAAATCACTTAATGTGCCCATACAGTTGAAAAACCTCTTATCGAAGAGTGTGCAAAGCTGTCAGCCACTCTTTGCCTTGATATCTGAAGAATCTCAAATATATTTTGATTTGTTTAACACTTTTTTGGTTACTACATGATTCCATGTGTTATTTCATAGTTTTGATGTCTTCACTATTATTCTACAAAAATAGTAAAAATAAAGAAAAACCCTTGAATGAGGTGTTCTACTCATTCAAGGGTTTTGACCAGTAGTGTACATTAACTGTACTGAACTCTACTTACTGTGTCCTACTTTGATGTCCATACTTGTAAAACATAGAAGTCTACGACTCGTTTTTGATTTTGTCCGGTCCACACCAACCATAATAGCCATTATGTAGAATAATACCCCCAAACGCAAACGAGGATATTGCATACTTTTAGCTTTGTGTACCTACTTAATATGTCACGACGAAGAGAATGGCATTCATCCATAATTATGCATTTCTGTACAGTACAGATCAGGGACCCATTCTTTTGTATTTTAGCCCCTTTTTTCTCCCCATTTTCGATCTTGTCTCATCGCTGCAACTCCCCAACAGGCTGGGGAGGCAATGGTCGAGTCATGATTCCGTCGAGTCATGACCCACCAAACCACACTTCTTAACACTGGCCCGCTTAACCCGGAAGCCAGCAGCACCAATGTGTCGGAGGACACACTGTTCACCTGACGACCAAGGTCAGCCTGCAGGTGCCCAGCCTGCCAAAGAGTTGCTAGAGCGCGATGAGCCAAGTAAAGCCCCCCCGGCCAAACCGACCCCTAACCCAGATGACGCTGGGCCAATTGTGCACCGCCCTATGGGACTCCCGATCACGGCCGGTTATGATACAGCCTGGAATCGAACCCGGGTCTTCAGTGACGCCTCTAGCGATGCAGTGCCTAAGACTGCTGCGCCACTCTGGAGGCCGACATATTTTAATCTTCATTCGAAGCAGATATTTAAGAGTTTTTGGAAAACATGGTCACATAAAAAAACTGAGGAAGATATTGCCAAAATTCTGTTACCTAACTTTGCATCTGAACAGTTTTTCCAGTAAAAACATTTTGTAAAATGTTCAGTGTAAATTGTTAAAAGTAGTCCTTGTGCATAGTTGTTAGGTATGTTAAACTTTTAAATAAATGGTTTCTGAAAAATCTGAGTCAGCGCAATTCTGTTACCGTGGAATTGCCCTTAAACAAAAGCACATTCATCTAAGAATGTTCATCCTCCGGCGGACCCCAATTAAAAACAGTCTGAAATAAAACGTGAACTAGATCGAATGATTAAAGTACTAATGACAAACATCCGTAATGCACAAGAAGGACCATCAGACCAAAATACTCCTAATCCAACTATAAATGCCTTTGAATCCCCTACACCGTAAATCCACTAGATCAACAGGCCTGTCCCCATGTTTGAAGTTATTGGCCATTCAAATGTACTCCATCCTTCTATTATGAAAAACTGGGAGAAATAAAATAAAAATTCCCTGGCATATGATGCAAGACTGTCGTAAAACAGTGTGCAACAACAGTGTTTTCTAAAGATGCTGGCAGGCAAATATAAACAGATTATGATGCTTTGAGATAAAAGGCTTACTAATCACACAAGTGGGTATGTGTGTTGCACTTCATCAACTTAGCCTCAGTGGAGGAATACAAATACAAAGTGTTTTCTAAAATTCCTTATTCCGTAGTCTTTTACATTCATACCCGTATACGGGTTGAAAATGGCAGATTTGGGTAGGCTTGGGCAGTGTACAATATATACCACCGACCGGGGTATTTGGAAAAAGCCACAGGATGGTTTTTCAATACTGTCAATATCGTTTAAACTATTTCTTTTAAGTTTTTCAATAGATTTTCATATTTGTAGCAATTGAAAAAAAGTAAATACCTGCAGTCAACATTTTCAATACATTAGGAGATAAAGCAGATCACGTTCTTTATGTCAGCTGCCACATTATTTTACATTATGAAGCTTACATAGTTCTCCAGAACAGTTGAGCTAGTCATGTATCTGTTTGTAAATAGCACAACGGGAGAAAATGGGAGCAGGTGAGTCCAGCTGTGTATTGACAGGAATCGCACTTTATATTGAAAGTCAGTATTGTTATGCTTCAATAGAGTGACCAGGGACAAGCAACTATAGTTTTCATTCACAGAAAATACATTAGTGCAAGACATTCGGCAGAAAATAGCTTAATTTTCATCAGATGACAACATAAGCCTTCCCTGTGGCTCAGTTGGTAGAGCATGGTGTTTGCAACGCCAGCATGGTGTGTGCAACGCCAGGGTTGTGGGTTCGATTGCCACGGGGGGCCAGTACAAAAAAAAATTAAAACAATGCATGAAATGAAATGTATGTATTCACTACTGTAAGTCGCTCTGGATAAGAGCGTCTGCTAAATGACTAAAATGTAAAAATAAGTGCTGTGCTATTTCGCTGGCAGCCACACAAGTAAATGAGCTTACAATGAAAAAGCAAGGTGTTTTTTGCAAAAACGATGCATGGTCATCATATCTCTAACGTTTAGGCCTATAATAATGTCTCTTGTTCACATTCACTTGTAAATGTCCAAACTCACCAAAAATGACATTCGGTTGCTCCAACCTATATACACACTGTATGTATAATTTGATGAGCTTGATTGCCTGTCTTTGCAAATAGTTTATTTTCATTTCTGCTGGTTAGCATATTTCACATGTGCTAATTGTGTTAGCATTCTGGTAATAGATGCCCAGATGGCTTTTTTTGCGTTTTGTTTTGCGCCACCTTGTGTACAAAGCCGGTCATAACGTAAATCCCGGTGTGAGATAAGGTATGACAATATGAAAGTCTGGATACCGCCCAACCCTACTAATAAGTGCCTAATTTGGAATGCATTGGCTACTGCAACATGCTACAAATGAAGCTGTTCTGAACTTCAGCACCGCACTCAACAAGAAATTGCACCCATCCTTGCTGCTAAATTGGGCAATTTTTGCAATGTTTTGGTTGTCGGAGTGAGGGAAATGTTGTAAATTAAGAGGACTCAATGTATGTTCAAAGAATACAGTTGAAGTCGGAAGTTTACACACATCTTAGCCAAATACATTTAAACTCAGATTTTCACAATTCCTGACATTTAATCCTAGTAGAAATTCCATTTTAGGTCAGTTAGGATCAACACTTTATTTTAAGAATGTGAAATGTCAGAATAATAGTAGAGAGAATGATTTATTTCAGCTTTTATTTCTTTCATCACATTCCCAGTGGGTCTGAAGTTAACATACACTCAATTAGTATTTGGTAGCATTGCCTTTAAATTGTTTAATATGGGTCAAACGTTTCCGGTAGCCTTCCACAAGCTTCCCACAATAAGTTGGGTGAATCTTGGCCCATTTCTCCTGACAGAGCTGGTGTAACTGAGTCAGGTTTATAGGCCTCCTTGCTCGCACATGCTTTTTCAGTTCTGCCCACAAATGTTCTATTTTTTTTTTTGATTTTCAAGCAAAGAGGCACTGAGTTTGAAGGTAGGCGTGGGAATACATCCACAGGTACACCTCCAATTGACTCAAATTATGTCAATTAGCCTATCAGAAGCTTCTAAAACCATGACATAATTTTCTGGAATTTTCCAAGCTGTTTAAAGGCACAGTCAACTTAGTGTATGTAAAGTTCTGACCCACTGGAATTGTGGTACAATGAATGATAAGTGAAATAATCTGTTTGTAAACAATTGTTGGAAAAATTACGTTTGTCATGCACAAAGCAGATGTCCTAACCGACTTGCCAAAACTATAGTTTGTTAACAAGAAATTTATGGAGTGTTTGAAAAACGAGTTTTAATGACTCCAACCTAAGTGTATGTAAACTTCCGACTTCAACTGTAGATGTTGAGGACTATATGAATATCGCTTTGTCATACAAGCAAGCCAAACAAGTCCAAATGTGTGCTTCACATTTCCATATCATAAAACTCATGTCATAGAGAGTCAACATTTAAGATCACTATGTCTGATCTACAATTACAAGTTGACATGGCATCATACCCTGGGTTGTTCCGAACAGAATGAGACTGTTTTGTCTATTGTGAAGAAAATTTGCTGCAGGACACGCACCTGACTCCTTTCTATGCGCACCAAAATTACGATCGGTTTTCTCTGAATTGCCCTGTGAAATCCAAAAACTGTAAGATCATATTTTATAACTTAGCTAGACATGGCAATAGGACAAGCTTTCAAATGATGGCGGGGATGCAGGGTAAACAACAGTAATTGTGTGATGGCGGGGATGCAGGGTTGTGTTCCAAACAAAACTAAGTGTGCTTGATAAAGTTCCTCAACGACACAGCTAGCAGAGCTAAAAAAAAAAAAAAAAAAAGGCACCTTATAGTTGAAGTCTCTTCCGAGTCATAAAAGTGCATGAACGGGCACACTTTGGAGGTGTGTGGCCACTTGAAGACACCAGTTAGTCATCGCACTCAAACCCCTTGCCATTTTTTGTGTTATGTTGCACCTACCCATATTTTTAAGGAATATTGTCATGTTACTGAATGTATCCAAAGTATTTTCTGATTTCGTTATCAACAAATGCGGTGAAAAGTACAGTAAATGTAATATGCACAAAATCAACAGTGTAATGTTTGGATTCAGTCTTGTGTCAGGTGAATTGTTGTGTACTCAACTTTGGTCTAATCATTTTCCCATAATCTCCAAACTGTTCCCTTTCGCTTGCTACTATGCACATGCATTCCATATTTCTTCTGTAAGAAACATTTCAATGTAGCCCTATCCATATAGGCCAATTCCCACGAGTGTAAAGGATTAATAACACATGTACTGTATAGGGAACGCAACACAGCATTTCCAGCCAGAGGAGCTGGTGGAGTATGACTGGAGACAGTAGTGTAGTACAGGACATAAGGCTATGCGAGGAGTGAAAAACATCCTGACAGTAGATGCATGGCGTGCAACTGTTTGCAAGCAGGCAAGTGTATCAGAGTGCCTTCTCTATAAAAAAACAAAAATGCGTGACTGGGTTAAATGAAGATTAGGTTAAACGAGGACAAGCCATGCTTCCAGTTTCTTAGAGGAATCTATGGGTTTCACCATTCAACATTGAAATGTCTGGGGTGTATGTGAAATATGAAGTAAATGTATGATTAGTAATCTCCTATGTCACCATTAAAAAAAAAAACGATCAAAATGTTCAAATGAATCATACCCACGCACCCATTAGTTTAACATGTGGATATTCTACATTCCGGCTAAACCAAAGCATCATTTCTGTCACTATAAAATAGCTCAAGGGAGCAGTATGGAGGATGCACCACGAGCCTGGACAGATTAATTAAGTCTGGTATCCATTATGAGTACAGGGAGTGATATTCTCACTTGTTTTGGAGGGTTGAGGGGTAAGAGGAATGTAACAGTGTTTGAGCTGTAGAATTATGCCATCATTCCACATACCACCCAAGCCTAGTTTGTATACCGTATAGCGGGGTATTTGGAAATAGCCAAGGGATGGTTTTTCAATACCGTCAAAACTATTTTCTTTAATACAGTTGAAGTCGGAAGTTTACATACACTTAGGTTGGAGTCATTAAAACTCGTTTTTCATCCACTCCACAAATTTCTTGTTAACAAACTATAGTTTTGGCAAGTGGGTTAGGACATCTACTGTGTGTATGACACATAATTCTTTCAACAATTGATTACAGACAGATTATTTCACTTATAATTCACTGTAATCACAATAGCAGTGGGTCAGAAGTTTACACACACAAAGTTGACTGTGCCTTTAAACAGATTGGAAAATTCCAGAAAATGATGTCATGGCTTTAGAAGCTTCTGATAGGCTCATTGACATCATTTGAGTCAATTGGAGGTGTACCTGTGGATGTATTTCAAGGCCTACCTTCAAACTTAGTGCGTCTTTGCTTGACATCATAGGAAAATCAAAAGAAATCACCCAAGACCTCAGGAAAATAATTGGAGACCTCCACAAGTCTGGTTCATCCTTGGGAGCAATTTCCAAACGCCTGAAGGTACCACGTTCATCTGTACAAACAATAAAGTATAAACACCATGGGACCACACAGCTGTCATACCACTCAGGAAGGAGACGCGTTCTGTCTTCTAGAGATCGTACTTCGCTGCGAGAAGTGCAAATCAATCCCAGAACAACAGCAAAGGACCTTGTGAAGATGCTGGAGGAAACAGGTACAAAAGTATCTATATCCACAGTAAAACGGAGTCCTATATTGACGTAACCTGAAAGGCCGCTCAGCAAGGAAGAAGCCACTGCTCCAAACCGCCATAAAAAAGGCAGACTACGGTTTGCAACTGCACATGGGGACAAAGATCAAACTTTTTTTTAGAAATGTCCTTTGGTGTGATGAAACATCAAATCAAAATGTATTTGTCACGTGTGCCGAATACAACAGGTGTAGACCTTACAGTGAAATGCTTACTTACAGGCTCTAACCAATAGTGCAAAAAAGGTGTTAGGTGAACAATAGGTACGTCAAGACATAAAACAACAGTAAAAAGACAGGCTATATACAGTAGCGAGGCTACATACCGACACCGGTTAGTCAGGCTGATTGAGGTAGTATGTACATGTATATATGGTTAAAGTGACTATGCATATATGATGAACAGAGAGTAGCAGTGGCGTAAAAGAGGGGTTGGCGAGTGGTGGGTGGTGGGACACAATGCAGATAGCTCGGTTAGCTAATGTGCAGGGGCACTGGTTGGTCGGCCCAATTGAGGTAGTATGTACATGAATGTATAGTTAAAGTGACTATGCATATATGATAAACAGAGAGTAACAGCAGCATAAAAAGAGGGGTTGGGGGGGCACACAATGCAAATAGTCCGAGTAGCCATTTGATTACCTGTTCAGGAGTCTTATGGCTTGGGGGTAAAAACTGTTGAGAAGCCTTTTTGTCCTAGACTTGGCACTCCGGTACCGCTTGCCACGTGGTAGTAGAGAGAACAGTCTATGACTGGGGTCTTTGACAATTTTTAGGGCCTTCCTGACACAGCCTGGTGTAGAGGTCCTGGATGGCAGGCAGCTTAGCCCCAGTGATGTACTGGGCCTTATGCACTACCCTCTGTAGTGCCTGGCGGTCAGAGGCCGAGCAATTGCCGTACCAGTCAGTGATGCAACCAGTCAGGATGATCTCGATGTTGCAACTGTAGAACCTTTTGAGGATCTCAGGACCCATGCCAAATCATTTTATTTTCCTGAGGGGGAATAGGCTTTGTCGTGCCCTCTTCACGACTGTCTTGGCGTGTTTGGACAATTCTAGTTTGTTGTTGATGTGGACACCAAGGAACTTGAAGCTCTCAACCTGCTCCACTACAGCCCCGTCGATGAGAATGGGGGCGTGCTCGGTCCTCCTTTTCCTGTAGTCCACAATCATCTCCTTAGTCTTGGTTACGTTGAGGGATAGGTTGTTATTCTGGCACCACACAGCCAAGTCTCTGACGACCTCCCTATAGGCTGTCTCGTCATTGTCGGTGATCAGGCCTACCACTGTTGTGTCATCTGCAAACGTAATGATAGTGTTGGAGTCGTGCCTGGCCATGCAGTCGTGGGTGAACAGGGAGTACAGGAGGGGACTGAGCACGCACCCCTGTGGAGCTCCAGTGTTGAGGATCAGCGTGGCAGATGTGTTGCTACCTGCCCTCATCACCTGGGGGCGGCCCGTCAGGAAGTCCAGGATCCAGTTGCAGAGGGAGGTGTTTAGTCCCAGGATCCTTAGTGATGAGCTTTGAGGGTACTATGGTGTTGAACGCTGAGTTGTAGTCAATGAATAGCATTCTCACATAATTGTTCCTTTTATCCAGGTGGGAAAGGGAAGTGTGGAGTGCAATAGTGCAATTGCATCATCTGTGTATCTGTTTGGGCGGTATGCAAATTGGGGTGGGTCTAGGGTTTCTGGGATAATGGTATTGATGTGAGCCATGACCAACCTTTCAAAGCACTTCATGGCTATGGATGTGAGTGATACGGGTCTGTAGTCATTTAGGCAGGTTGCCTTTGTGTTCTTGGGCACAGGGACTATGGTAAACTGTTTGGCCATAATGACCATCGTTATGTTTGGAGGAAAAAGGGGGAGGCTTGCAAGCCGAAGAACACCATTCCAAACGTGAAGCACGGAGGTGTCAGCATCATGTTGTGGGGGTGCTTTGCTACAGGAGGGACTGGTGCAATTCACAAAATAGATGGCAACATGAGGAGGAAAATTATGTGGATATATTGAAGCAACATCAAGACATCAGTCAAGAAGTTAAAGCTTGGTTGCAATTAGGTCTTCCAAATGGACCCCAAGCATACTTCTAAAGTTGTGGCAAAATGGCTTAAGGACAACAAAGTCAAGGTATTGGAGTGGCCATCACAAAGCCCTCACCTCAATCCTATAGAAAATTTGTGGGCAGAACTGAAAAAGTGTGTGCGAGCAAGGAGGCCTATAAACCTGACTCAGTTACAACAGCTCTGTCAGGAGGAATGGGCCAAAATTCACCCAACTTATTGTGGGAAGCTTGTGGAAGGCTACCTGAAATGTTTGACCCAAGTTAAACAATTTAAAGGCAATCATACCAAATATTAATTGAGTGTATGTAAACTTCTGACCCACTGGGAATGTGATGAAAGAAATAAAAGCTGAAGTAAATCATTCTCTACTATTATTCTGACATTTCACATTCTTAAAATAAAGTGGTGATCCGAACTGACCTAAAACAGGGAAATTTTACTAGGATAAAATTTCAGGAAATGTGAAAAACTGAGTTTACATGTATTTGGCTAAGGTGTATGTAAACTTCCGACTTCAACTGTACATTTCAATATTTGTACCTACGTTTTAAGTAAATATCTGCTGTCAACTTGTGCAATACGTTAGGAGATAAAGATCCTGTTCTTCATTTCCCCTGTCACATAATTTTTCGTTAGGAGTTTACCGGTAGTCCCCAGTCACGTGGATTATGAGCTGGGATCTTATCAATAAATAAAAAGCAGAACATTGCTGAGGGTTCACAAGGAGGGCATGTGTTAAGCTGTATTATGTTGCATCACCTTCTGGTATAAAAACCATGGAAAATAAAAACAAAAAACTAAGTGAGAATAGGCATAGGCTTGACATGTCAAAGTGGACAGGGATGAAAAATAAGTGCCATACAGTCACATAAGGCTTTAGCAATGGAATTATTAAGTTTGGAGCTTTTTGCAGCATGAAAAGTAAGGCACCAGCTAAAACTCTAAATCACTAGGCCTGGTGCGACAAATCCTGATGGGGCAGCAGTAACAGAGTGACTAAAGCACAGATGACATTAGGGTATAGACTAGAAGAGCGAAGGCTTTGGTAGCCTACTTAGTGTGTTTATGGACATTAGAACTAAAGCGAAACACAAAACTATCTTTGCTCTGACACAAATAGTAAAATAATTCTAAATGACCAGTAATCACTGGCTTAAAAAGAGAAGGACCGTTAATACAAGGTAAATTAATACTTATGGTGGCTTAATTACCAACAGTTAATATATCACAGATACAAGGAAATCAATGTCAGCATATTAAGACTGAGTTGGATCTGCCAAATGCTGGAGCAAACAAATTCTAGTTCTGAACCTCTGAAATGTCACATTTCCAAAATTTCTGTCCAAACTCTTGTATGTCCTTAGGCCAAGTCTGAACGAACTACTACCACTCACAGATAGAATGGAGTGGAATATAGAAAGAGCAGGATGTTCTCACCATGATTCTCCACCAACCAGAGGCTCTCAAGCTGAACACTATGAACTTAAGTACCTATCAGCTGATTCAACATGGACCCGACAAAGTGTGCATAGGGGAGTATTTTTGAAAACACACCTGCCTACATGCCTAATTGCGCACTCCCCCACACGCACACTCCGGTTATTGCTTAAGACAAAAATAATTCACCAGTCATTAACGTGCTGCATGCAATACTACGCCGTTTGAATCTTGCCATCCCCATCCATCTCTCTGAGAAATGATATGACAGAGGTTTAAGATGTATCTACATGTAAAGTGATAATAAAGGACCACTGGAATGTTTAGGCAGGACGATAAACAGAAGGATGTGTCACTGACAAGCCTGTTCAAATAAATCTACTCTAAATGAGCAGGATCAAAGACCTGATGTTTTCATCCAGTATACAAGTATCACCTTAGACAGGTTGCTGGCAGCACTTGACTGGGAAAGCAAAATGAAAACAGATACAGAGTACTATTTAGTCTCTTCTTCTGTGGTCCTTAGACAAACCATCACACAGGTTTGCATCCATTCACTAAACTTCAGTTCCCAAGTAGCTCTCAACTCCCACACTATGAACAGAAGTAAGGACAGTAAAGACAGAAGAACCAGGGAAGTAGTAGCAGTGTTTCCCCTATATTTATTTAGCAGCAGCGCACCGCTGCAAGACGCACTTTTAAGATCAGAGTGACAAGTTACAACATCGAATTGCCCGAGAAACCTCCTGTAATCCTGGAAGTGTAGCCAACCCTTTAAATAGATGTACAGTGCATTCAGAAAGTATTCAGACCCCTTGACTTTTTCCACATTTTGTTACATTACAGCCTTATTCTAAAATGTATTAAATAGTTTTTTTCCCTCATCAATCTACAAACAATACCCCATAATGAAAAAACAGGTTTTTGGAAAAAATTCTCTCAAATTTATTACAAATTAAAAATCACATGTACATAAGAATTCATACCCTTTACTCAGTACTTTGTTGAAGCACTTTTGGCAGCGATTCCAGCCTCGAGTCTTCTTGGGTATGACGCTACAAGCTGGGCACACCTGTATTTGGGGAGTTTCTCCCATTCTTCTCTGCAGATCTTCTCAAGCTCTGTCAGGATCGTTACAGGTATTTTCAGGTCTTTCCAGAAATGTTCCATCGGGTTCAAGTCCGGGCTCTGGCTGGGCCACTCAAGGATGTTCTTCCATTTAAGAATTATGGAGGCCCTTGTGTTCTTGGGGACCTTCAATGCTGCAGACATTTTTTCGTACCCTTCCCCAGATCTGTGCCTCGACACAATCCTGTCTTAGAGCTCTATGGACAATTCCTTCGACCTCATGGCTTGGTTTTTGCTCTCCAAATCATGTCCAATCAATTTAATTTACCACAGGTGGACTACAATCAAGAGACATCTCAAGGATGAGCTCAATTTTAATTCTCATAACAAAGGGTCTGAATAGTTGTGTAAATAAGGTATCTGATTTTTATTTTAAAGAAATTAGCAAACATTTCTAAAAACCTGTTCTCTTTGTCATGGGTATTTTGTGTAGATTGATGAGGGAACATGTTTATTTAATCCATTTTAGAAATAAGGTTGTAACGTAACAACATTTGGAAAAAGTAAAGGGATCTGAATTCTTTCCGAATGCACTGTATGCCCCAGGAAGACCCAAGCCCTTATTGTGTTCCTGTCCAGAACACAGACTGCTGTCATCTCCAAATGGCTCCTTTCACAGGGAAAAAAAGTATGTGCAGTTGCCATGCAACTGTGAAATAATAAATACATAAATAAACAAACTCCCAGATGTGTAATGTTGCAGTGGAGTTGACATACTGCCAGTACTGGACTCAGTTACTAAGGTCATCAGGTTGAGAAAATAATATGATGCAGAGCTTACACAACTCACAACTCAACATCCATAAACACTAGACAGTTTAAGACATCCCACATAAACAGTTAAAAATAAAACACACTGCTAACAAAATTTTTCCTTTTTCCAACTATATATACACACACAAGTCAAATAAGGGCAATTCCATAGTGACGGAATTACTCTGACACTGACTTTTCACTTTAAAAAAGGTATGCCAAAAAAAAAAAAAAATGATGATTTCAAAAAGTTTAACAAACTATACAACTCTATGCACAATGACAACTTTGAACAATTTAAAGTAAAAAATAAATAAAAATAAAAAAATTACTGTAAAAAATTTGCAGATGCGTTTTTCAAACAGAATTACAGTAAAATCTCCCTCAGTTTTATTCTGTTATCAAAGTTTGTATCTGCACAGTTCTTCCTGTAAATGTGTTTTTGTAAAATCTTCTGTGGAAATTGTTAAAAGTACTCCTTGTCCATAGAGTTGTATGGTTTGTTAAACTTTGAAAATCAATGGTTTTTGTTTGGTATACATTTTAAAGTGAAAATTTGAGTTTCAGCGTAATTCCGTTACCATGGAATTGCCCATAACAAAAAAATAGGAGACACAAACAATAAACATATCTACAACCACTGACTCAGACTGTTGGTTTAATTGCTAAGTAAAGGCAAGATAATCAGGTGCAGGAATGATGCGTTATCACATCCTGGGTATTTTCCCATTTCACCCCCATGTGTGAATTGTGAGTGAGTTGTTGCAAACTTTCCAGAAACATTCCCCTAGTACCAGGTATGTAGTGTGAGATCTGGCTCCATCAGAGGGGCTGGAGGAGTGTGTCTCAGCCCAAACTTCTTGTTTTGCATTTTATAGCAGCCGTAAACCAGACAGAATGTAAATCTGCACTTTGAAGGTGCAGAAAAAGGGCTTTGAGTGAAGTAAAAAACAAGTATTCATTTCACCTCATTTACAGTTCCAGAAGCAGAGAAATGGGTCAGAGAGCTTGAGTCAGGTTTTATTTTCATGAGTAAAGAAACAGGTTTTTCCACAAGACCAAAGCTAAATTATATTAGAGGATCTTGAAAGCTTCATTATGCTTTGGAGAAAGGAATTCACTGTATAAGAAAAGTTTAATATATTTGTATCACCATTTTTCAGAAAAGGTTGGAAGAGAGGGGAACTACAGTATACAAAGGCACAGATCCAGATAAAATAACAACAGTATGATTAGAAAATAAATTAAATAATTTTCAACCACATACCGTTTTGGCATAATGTATGCTTCCCACGATGTTGAGAAGCACTGCACAGCGTGCTGTTAAAGCTCCAATTATTTTATTCTACTATGGTATATTTAGGTTTACACAACTTTCTTTGAGCTCCCTCATGATCCGTTACAGTAATGTCCACAGTAAACACCACTTAAAACAGGCCATTAATTTAATAGTATATGACATTGGACCCTTTCAATGTCTGACAGTATGTGGTTTTGGAGGTTAAAACAACAGGCCTGTGTTCTCCTGCAGTAGAGAGAGAGCCTGCAGCACATTCCCCACACGACACTCACTTCCTGTCAAAAGCTCTTACTCAGCACCAAGGAGGAAGACAAGAATGGGGGCCTGTATACACACGCACACTCCACACTGTTTCAAGACAGAATGTGGACATGTGCAGCAGAGAGGAGACATACCCTTTTTTTGGCATTTTGACCCAGTTTGTGAGTCTGCCTTTTTCCATACATAATCAGTTTTACATACGAGCTCAGCATCAATGTACTCTGTTCCATTTCTATTGGGCAAGAGTGGGTAATGTTGCAGGGCATGGACTACTTGGTGTCACTGTACGGTTAGTTATTGTTACAGGCTTTGTTTTTTCCATTTATGTTTTGAGGTTGGACTTTAGCACGTATAGCTCATTGGCCCGTAGGGCGCACCGATTGGTGTCACCTCGTTGGTCAGTGTGTTACACCTGTGCTGGTTGCCATCTCATTGGTGGGAGGGTGTTTCACCTGTGCTGGCCTAGGTGCTGTTTAAGAGTGGCTGGCCCAGTGCTCCAGTTGTCTTGAGAGATGTGGAGGGTCAACATCTTTATTTGGCTCTCCCTATTTTGATTTCTTTACAAACAATCCTTTATCCAAATCCCCTGGTTTCATTTTGCGCCACCTTTTTGTTTTGCTTCCTGTCTTTAACTTTGGTGTGGATTTTTCTTTTGTTTGCCTCTTCTCGGGCAAATTTAGTGGGTGCTCAGTGGACACCCCCAAGAGTGTCTTTCAGAACCCCTCCTGTTTCGTTTTGGTTAGGTGACTCTGTTCCCCTTTCTGTTTGAGCAACATTTTTGGTTCTTGCTGAGGAACATAACACTAATGACATTTGGTTAGCATGAAATTAACAATAAGTCTCCAAATACACATCAGTTTACCTTGCTTGTAACTATGGAAACTACTCATACATGGACATATTTACATTTGTTTTTAGAAATTGAGAGGCAATGCTTTCCCACACTTGAGTGAATAAAAATCCTCTTTAATTATACTGAACAAAAAGTTACAGTTCATATAAGGAAATCAGTCAATTAGGCCCTAATCTAGGGATTTCACATGACTGGGAAGACAGATATGCATCCGTTGGTCAAAGATACCTTTAAAAAAAGGTAGGGGTGTGGATCAGAAAACCAGTCAGTATCTGGTGTGACCACCATTTGCCTCATGCAGTACTACACATTTCCTTCACATTGAGTTGATCAGGCTGTTGATTGTGGCCTGTGGAATGTTGTCCCACTCTCAATGGCTGTGCGAAGTTGCTGGATATTGGCAGGAAATGGAACACGCTATCATACACTCGATCCAGAGCATCCCAAACATGCTCAATCTGTGACATGTCTGGTGAGTTTGCAGAACATGGAAGAACTGGGACATTTTCAGCTTGCAGGAATTGTGTACTGATCCTTGCGACATCATCATGCTGAAACATGAGGTGATGGCGGCGGATGAATGGCACGACAATGGGCCTCAGGATCTCATCACGGTATCTCTGTGCATTCAAATTGCCATCGATAAAATGCAACTGTGTTCATTGTCCATAGGTTATGCCTGCCCATACCATAACCCCACCGGCATGGGGGTACTCTTTTCACAAGGTTGACGTCAGCAAACCGCTCGTCCACACGATGCCTTAAATGTGGTCTGCGGTTGTGAGGCCGGTTGGAAGTACTGCCAAATTCTCCTAAAACAATGTTGGAGAGACAGCTTATGGTAGAGAAATTAATATTAAATTCTCTGGCAACAGCTTCGGTGAATTCTCTCATGACATCTGTGGCATTGTGTTGTGTGACAAAACTGCACATTTTAGAGTGGCCTTGTATTGTCCCCAGCACAAGGTGCACCTGTGTAATGACCATGCTGTTTAATCAGCTTCTTGATATGCCACACCTGTCAGGTGGATGGATTATCATGGCAAAAATGCTCACTAATAGGGATGTAAACAAATTTGTGCACAAAATTTGAGACAAAGCTTTTTGTGCTGGAACATTTCTGGGATTTTTTATTTCAGCTCATGAAACATGGGACCAACACTTTACATGTAGCTTTTATATTTTTATTCAGAGTAGATTGGTAGTTTGTGACCAGCGAACCATAAAAATTTTTTTTTTTTTTTAAACTCTACACCACATTCAAGTTTTCTTCCTGCACCAAAGTACTTGAGGTAAGGTGACCAGATTTTGGAAATGAAATACAAAAAATAATAATAATAATAATAATAATAATAATAATAATAATAATAATAAATTAAATATATATATATTTTATTTGGAACAATATTAAGCTATCCATTTTCACTTTTATTAACTATAGCAGAGACATGTACTACCCCTCCACAGTTTTCATTATCTTATCATTTCTAGTAATTATAATATCACCCATGTTTTGTAGCCAATGCTGGGCATGTTGTTCATGTGGTGGTTAAAATGTAGCCCATCACTGAGCAAACGTTCTCAGAAGTAGAGGTCGACCGACTATGATTTTTCAACGCCAATACCGATAAAAAATAAAAAAAATTACATGAAAATAATAAAAAAAAATAAAAAATAAAAAAAATAAAAAAAACGGCCAATTTTTTTTATTTATTTGTAATAATGACAATTACAACAATACTGAATGAACACTTATTTTAACTTAATATAATACATCAAGAAAATCAATTTAGCCTCAAATAAATAATGAAACATGTTCAATTTGGTTTAAATAATGTAAAAACAAAGTGTTGGAGAAGAAAGTAAAAGTGCAATATGTGCCATGTAAGAAAGCTAACGCTTAAGTGCCTTGCTCAGAACATGGGAACATATGAAAGCTGGTGGTTCCTTTAACATGAGTCTTCAATATTCCCAGGTAAGAAGTTTTAGGTTGTAGTTATTATAGGAATTATCGGACTCTCTCTCTCTATATGATTTGTATTTCATATACCTTTGACTATTGGATGTTCTTATAGGCACTTTAGTATTGCCAGTGTAACAGTATAGCTTCCGTCCCTCTCCTCGCTCCTACCTGGGCTCGAACCAGGAACACGTCGACAACAGCCACCCTCGAAGCAGCGTTACCCATGTTGAGCAAGGGGAACAACTACTCCAAGTCTCAGAGCGAGTGACGTTTGAAACGCTATTAGCCCGCACCCGCTAACTAGCTAGCCATTTCACATCGGTTACACCAGCCTAATCTTGGGAGTTGACAGGCTTGAAGTCATAAACAGTGCAATGCATTGCAAAGAGCTGCTGGCAAAACGCACAAAAGTGCTGTTTGAATGAATGCTTACGAGCCTGCTGGTGCCTACCACCGCTCAGTCAGACTGCTCTATCAAATCATAGACTTAATTATAATAAACACACAGAAATACGAGCCTTAGGTCATTAATATGTTAGAATCCGGAAACTATCATCTTGAAAACAAAACGTTTTTTTTTCTTTCAGTGAAATACGGAACCGGTCCGTATTTTATCTAACAGGTGGCATCCCTAAGTCTAAATATTGCTGTTACATTGCACAACCTTCAATGGTATGTCATAATTACGTAAAATTCTGGCAAATTAGTTCGCAATGAGCCAGGCAATGAACGCAAGAGCAGTGACACAATTTCATGTTAGCAGGCAATATTAACTAAATATGCAGGTTTAAAAATATAGAGTTGTGTATTGATTTTAAAGAAAGGCATTGATGTTTATGGTTAGGTACATTGGTGCAATAACAGTGCTTTTTTCACAAATGCGCTTGTTAAATCATCACCCGTTTGTTGAAGTAGGCTGTGATTCGATGAGAAATTAACAGGCACCGCATCGATTATATGCAACGCAGGACACGTTAGATAAACTAGTAATATCATCAACCATGTGTAGTTAACTAGTGATTATGTTAAGATTGATAGTTTTTTTAGAAGATAAGTTTAAAGCTAGCTAGCAACTTACCTTTGCTTCTTGCTGCCCTCACGTAACAGGTAGTCAGCCTGCCATGCAGGCTCCTCGTGGAGTGCAATGTAAGGCCGGTGGTTAGAGCGTTGGACTAGTAACCAGAAGGTTGCAAAAACGAATCCCCGAATCCCCCCTGAACAATGCAGTTAACCCCCGTTCCTAGGCCGTCATTGAAAATAAGAACGTGTTCTTAATCTGACTTGCCTAGTTAAATAAAGGTGTAAAAAAATATATATTAATAAATAATTCGGCAAATCGGTGGCCAAAAATACCGATTGTTATGAAAACTTGAAATCGGCCCTAATTAAAAACGGCCATTTCGATTAATCGGTCGACCTCTACTCAGAAGGTCTCATAAGGTCTGAGCAAACAAGTTTTACATGCAAATCTGATCGGACACAGCGTTTGATTATTTAAATATCAGCCTCAATTTAACTTCCAGAGTTGCTTTTTTCATTCTGAGGGCTAATCACTGACATTTCCGGGGACAGCTCTTACTCGGGACAGGCCACCAAAATCGGGGACTTACCCCAGAAATCAGGGATGTCTGGTCATCCTAACTTGAGGGCTGCAGACAGTTTGACACCTTACAATCATTAACGGATAATGCCTTGACAGGCAATATGAGGCATTTCAATATGACCATGTCATTTTATTTAGAAGTAGGGCACCAAAACAAATTGTTACAATCTGTAACGGAGGTTCTCCACGGTCGGGGGACTTATTACTATTCAGCTCATTATTTCCCCTAATTCTTCGGAAAAAGGATCTGTTCCAAACTGGTAGGAAAAATATGCCACATACCCACTAACACTGTTTAGGCCTATTTCCTTCTAATGTGGTGATGTACAGTGTTGTCATCATGATGTTTCTAAGGAGTTACTCATTGTGCCCTAAAAAGTCATGCATATCCACGTTCATGTTGTCCATCTAATTATGCCGATGAGACATGTCAGAAATGTACTCAGCAGGGGTTGCCCTATTGAATGAAATTCAGTCTAAAGTCTAAATTCACTCTAAAAATGGGATGGTCATAATCTCGCTTTCCTCAGCCTATTCCTCAGTCTATGCATCTTTAAAGTACTCCCCTTTCAGGTATGGCTTGTAATGTCTGACTCAACAACCCCTACTCTCCTCCAACTTAATCTTACACACTCCCTTCAGCTCAGAAACTCTGATACAGATAGCAGGGGAAACAGACAAAACAGAGGACACTATAAAAACATGTATATCCTCAGCCCCACTTACAGTATACACGTATCAATTCAGTTAGAAGTAATATGCCTCTCATAGTAAAAACAGTCTTGACATACAGTAGATCCATGTGTGTAAACGTGTTGGAGAATATATGTATTTCAACACCTCATGACTATCTGGAAGAATAGATACTGGCTTAATGGATTTTATAGGGAGGATTGGAAATAAGTCACACTGCAATGCAAGCCAAGAGATGCCTATGTATGGCTATTCAGATAAGATGTCTCACTACTTCACAAAATAAAAACCCACACACATTCCTAACAGGTGTTTTTTTTACTACTCTTAAATGAAGACTTCCAAAACTTCTCAAGACTGGAGGTTGAGATGAGAGGAAATGTTGTTAAGCACCTTTAAAACATTAGCAAGGCTTTGTACAGATCCTTCTCCTTTTGCATAGTGCAGGTTACACAAGTTTCAAAGCAAGGGAGTCCAGAGATACGGTCACAGATAATAAAACCTGGAGTAAACATATACTGGAAGTTCCCACACAATGATTTCATTATGGGTCAAACTCTGGGCTGTGTCCACTTCAGGACAGAGTCCCACATCAACAAAGCCCTCTCCTCTAAAGAAAACAGAGCCAGATGTTACAATGCTGAAGATAACATGTTAAGGACCAATCAGAGCATCCTAAACAGGCTTGGAGGTACATATACAGTGCATTCGAAAAGTATTCAGACCCCTTCCCTTTTCCACATTTTGTTACATTACAGCCTTATTCTAAAATGGATTAAATTGTTCCCCCCACCCCCTCAATCTAAACACAATACCCGATAATAACAAAGTGAAAACAGGTTTTTAGAATTTTTGCAAAATTACAAATTTTACACAAATATTCAGACCCTTTGCTATGAGAGTCGAAATTGAGTTCAGGTTTCCATTGATTCTCCTTGAGATGTTTCTACAACTTGATTGGAGCCATGAGGTCGAAGGAATTATCCATAGAGCTCCAAGACAGGATTGTCGAGGTACAGATCTGGGGAAGGCTTGGTCACCTCAGGGAGGTGACCTTGGGGAGGTGACCAAGAACCCGATGGTCACTGACAGAACTCCAGTTCCTCTGTGGAGGAAGGACAATCTCCGCAGCACTCCACCAATCAGGCTTCTATGGTAGAGTGACCAGTGGAAGCCACTCCTCAGTAAAAAGGCACATGACAGCCTACTTGGAGTTTGCCAAAAGGCACCTAAAGGACTCTGATTCTCTACTCTGATGAAGCTGAGATTGAACTCTTTGGCTTGAATGTCAAGCGTCACATCTGGAGGAAACCTGGCACCATCCCTACGGTGAAGCATGGTGGTGGCAGCATCATGCTGTGGGGATGTTTTTCAGCAGGGACTGGGAGACTAGTCAGGATTGAGGGTAAGATGAACAGAGCAAAGTACAGAGAGATCCTTGATGAAAACCTGCTCCAGAGCGCTCAAGACCTCAGACAGAAGGTTCAACTTCCAACATGACAATGACCCTAAGCACACAGCCAAGACAACGCAGGAGTGGCTTCGGGACAAGTCTCTGAATGTCCTTGAGTGGCCCAGCCAGATTCCGGACTTGAACCCGATCTAACTTCTCTGGAAAGACCTGACAATAGCTGTGCCGCGACGCTCCCCATCCAACCTGACAGAGCTTGAGAGAATCTTCCGAGAAGAATGGGAGAAACTCTCCAAATACAGGTGTGCCCAGCTTGTAGCATCATACCCAAGAAGACTTGAGGCTGTAATCGCTGCCAAAGGTGCTTCAACAAAGTACTGAGTAAAAGGGTCTGATTACTTATGTAAATTTAATATTTCAGTTTTTTATTTAAAAAAAGGTTTTTGCTTTGTCATTATGGGGTATTGTGTGTCGACGAGGGGGGAAAAAAATGATTTAATCAATTTTAGAATAAGGCAGAAGCTTAACAAAATGTGGAAAAAGTCACGGGGTCTGAATACTTCCGAATGCACTGGTTAATTGTGCATTTAAAAAAACACAAGGATACTCTTACTAATGTTGAAGAATGAATGTCTTTAAAAAAATTGACAAGCCCCATGGGATCGAGTACATCCTGGAACTCCACCAGATAAGAGGTAGTAGATAAAGGCTATTGCTGTTTCACGGTTGAGATTGTATGACCACTCACCCTGAACCATTTAGAGATTCTCAATTGGATTGCCTTAATTCCTTGCATCCTTTCCTCCCCTCCTTTTTGAAAAAGGTGAAAGGTAAGCGAGGAGGAAACAAATACTTGTATAAAATGAAAACTATCCTTTTCCACTAGGGCAAATTATGTTTACAGAGGTGGAATCCCCAAATACATGTGTAAGGTGGTAAAAAAAAGAAATGTATCTAGTTGTTCTAGACATTTTATTGATAAAACAACAAGTAATGTAAATGTATGCATGCTTTTCTCCTGAGAGTACAACAGCTGTTTCAAGGGGGTGTGGCGGATTTCAAAATTATTCCACCAGAGGCACTTGAGGAGAGGAGCAAACTCCTCCGTTTACCAATTAACGAATTGACACGCTCATACATATGGCGACCATCCCCCAAGAAGGGATGAGTTGAGGAGGATTGACTTCCCCAATTGAGAAAAGGCCAATGACTGACCAGAGATGGAAACAAAGAGTAATATTCACTTCATGCCATGAGCTAAATGTTAACATGGGGAATTCCTGCCATGGTCATAGAAGGCACTAGAAAACAACATGTTAAAGAGATTTCCTCTGTGCACGCACACACACGCACAACGTTGCATACAGTATGTCCAGCAGACTTGGGTTTAGGGACGGCCTCTTGTTAAGTTGTTTTCCTGGAAAAGGCAGGGATGACATGGAGCTTTAAGGAATGCAGAGCAGCGTAGCAGCAACGGGGCCACAACCAGGTGGAGCTGAGCTGGAAGTGAGTGTGTGTGTCAAGGGCGGAAATCCCGGGGGGGACAC
The DNA here is from genome assembly GCF_901001165.1 of Salmo trutta. Classification (NCBI taxonomy): domain Eukaryota; kingdom Metazoa; phylum Chordata; class Actinopteri; order Salmoniformes; family Salmonidae; genus Salmo; species Salmo trutta. The sequence goes on along the minus strand of NC_042974.1, from coordinate 38,607,171 downwards.
GACCCCCCCATCCTGGGAAAAATATGATTTGTCCCCCCCAATATATCACTGAAACATAACTATGTAATTGAAATAAGATTAATAATACGCAATGAAAGCAATTGTGCTGATTATAGACACTTAATAGCGCGTTTTTAAGTTTCAAAAGATTGCAACCCCCCCACCCTTTTCCTCACAATGGTTTGATCCACTGCCAGTTCCTTGCTACGTAACTGACGTGAGGTTAATCCAGTCAATCGCGCACACACACTAGCTGAATATGCAGAGCTAGCGCGCAAATATTAACTATTAAGCTAGCTAGTACCTATTCCATTTGTGGCGTCGTCAAAGATGGAATCAGCATGCAGATGATGTAAGTTAGTGCTTCAAAGTCCCTGTGATAAGGTTAGCGATAAACTGAAATCCAAACTGAACAGAACTACACTCTCTTCTACCATTGTCTTAAATATATTTAATGGTCTCGTTGCAAAAGCTAAATTGTCGCAAGTGAACTTTTATTTATTTTATTTCACCTTTATTTAACCCGGGTAGCAAAGATTATAGCAAACACCAATGAAACTGAATTGGTGCTCGCTAGCTTTGCAAATTCAGCTATTGTTGGAAGCCAGCCAATATGAAACAAACTATTAAAATTACAAAAGGTTGCAGCATATGTTGTGTAAATGGTGAACTCATACAGCTGTCAACTCTTGTCATTTTAATCCGTTTCACATTTGCTAGCTACCTTTTAGATCGAAGCCCAAATAGAATGATTGAAGATGATAGAAGCCCATCTCCTACTGTAAATAACCTACACACTGTGTGTGTGTGTGTAGCCAGCCAGCCAGGTAGAAAAATGGCAGAAAAATAAAAGACGGACATCAGAGTATTTTTCAATACACCAAAACGCATAGTAAGAACCCTAGTAGCCTAATATCTCAAAGACTAGTTGATAAAATGTTCATAAGAAAGAAATGAAATTCTAATGGAAATGTTTCACAATGATGTCATTAGGCAGAGCAGGCAACAGATGGCACACAGACAGCAGAGTTGGGGACAGATATGCAGGGACAGACTGGCAAAGACAGGGAGTCTCAGGTAAGTTTGTTGAGTCTTTGTTTGGCAACATTATGAAAGGTTCTCAATTTTTTTGACTTGTAAAATAGGAACATAATTGGAAAATGCCATGGATACCCCCACTCTCAACTTAAACTGGTGACTGAACTAAGATTTGTTAAAGGCAATGGTATTGCTGTTGTGATTAGTTGTGTAGTTTTGGGTACCGGTAGTTAAGAGTACGGCAAACACCTTATTTCTTTGGTTCCTCAATATACATTTACCATATTACAATGTAGGCTATGTGTTACAGCACTACTTTTGGTGTCCCCCTCAGGAATTGCTCTTGAGAAAATTTCATGTAATTGTCCCCCCCAAAGTTGATTTCAGATTTTCGCCAATGGTGTGTGTGTGTGTGAGTGAGTGAGTGTGTGAGAGAGACAGAGAAATGGGGGTTACTTTAAAACCAGCTGCCATAATTCCTGTATACAAAAGACAAACTGCATATTTTCTTTTAACCAAAAAAAGAAATCAAAGCCATTAAATTCAATTAACAAAGAGTGCATCCTCAAAATCCTCAGGCTCTCCTAATTAACCTAAAACTGTTTTTATTTAATCTTCAAAACAGAATTTAAGAGCAGGTTTGATAACTGTGCTCCAATTAAACAATGATTTTTATTATAACGTCCACCCAAAAAGATCTGGATTATATTGGGCACACTCATTCACTGAGGAGAGGCTTAGAGCATGAAACAACATTAATCAGAGATGAATTCGTTATAATCAAAAGAGTACTGTAATGAAAAAGAAAATAATCAAGGGAGAGTAGAGCAAACAGAATTCCACTGACTAGATATCTTCATATCCAACAGGATAAGAAAGAACAGTCAAGACAGACTAAGACATGGGTTGTCTTGTGTCAAGCTGAATATGAAACCCCTTGTTTTGTATGATATTATTTGAGCTTTCATGGGTTGTTTTCTTCGGGTTGATTATCTCATATCTTGTTAATGTTCCCCGTACGGTCTCCTTTGGCTGTTTCTCCAGCTGATGGCGACTCACTATCTTCATGTGGGATTGATAAAGAATCTTCTTCAGTTACATAACGCTGGAATCTTCCTCTACAAGATTGTGTGTTGCAATAACGGATGACGATGATCTCATCCTTTACACACTCCTAGGGATGTCTCAGAGACTGACCAAACACAAAACCTGACATCAGTCATTTAACTGTTCACTGACATGACAGTGACAGAGATTGATGATTAGATAGGAGTGAAAAAAAACAACCACCACCTGGAAAACGATAACATTGGATGCAGGTCCGCTTTGTATCTCAGCCAGATCTATGATTACAGGTTTGTACAGTACAGCAAATATAGACTATAAACTAAAATGGTCTTCATAGACACTTTTAATGAGGTTTAATAATCATTAAAAAAATGTAGGCTTTTACAATGGTGATGCTAGCAATGACCAGGAAATATTTTTAGGATAGTTTGATCTCATTAAGGGGTCTTGCTGAGAGAAGTGTTTTCGCCAGCTATTGAGAAAGGTAAAACTTGAGTCATGACCATAACACACACTTGCTCATAGCGACTCCTATTGGTTGAGTTGTGTGCATGCTCCTTAACTGCTGACCACAGCACAAGCATTATTGATGCATGTGTGCTGACCATAGCCGTGGGAAGTAGTTTGGGTGCGGGGTTGCTGCGATCATTTTGCTGAGGGGGTGGGGTGGGGTAGAGACGTAGAAACATTACTGAAGACGTCTATATTGGTCTGCTAATACAGGACTAGTAAAGGCCAAGTGCACTACTTTTTTGAAGAAATTGAAACTAAATGTATTCTGAACAAAAATATAAAAACGCAACATGTAAAGTGTTCCATACACACGAAAAGCTTATTTCTCTAAAATGTTGTGCACTCAAAAGTAACCCGGACAACGCTGGGCCAATTGTACGCCGCCCAATGAGTCTCCCAGTCGCAGCCGGCTGCGACAGAGCCTGGACTCGAACCCAGAATCTCTAGTGGCACAGCTAGCACTGCGATGCAGTGCTTTAGAATACTGCGACACTCGGGAGGCCCCAGCATTTGTAACTTGGGTCTGATAATTATCTGTACAAAACAGTTAATCTGATAATACTTGTGGAATATACAAATACTTGCTTGATGTTTTCCAGGTTCTTGAAATACTTTGCAAATGCAACTTACTTCTATGTGAAAACTGAAATGGTCTACTCTTCCTTTTCCATTTTAGTAGATGCTCTTATCAAGAGCAACTTACAGTAGAGTGCATACATTTTCATACTGGTCCCCCATGGTAATCAAACCCACAATCCTAGCATTTCAAGCGCCATGCTCTACCAAATGAGCCACATCATCGTCACAAACCACTTGATGTCTCAATGTACTCAAATATTGCATTGTGCATTGTTATTCTTCATGGTGATGGAAAGTCTATGGGTACAAACCTACATGACCATACAGTAATGTACATTTGCATTAAGTGGTTTGTAAGGATGGTAAATTAATACTGCACGAAAAGTGTTTGTTTGATCAAGAAAAAATATTTAATTTAATGTGGATGTGTCTTTGCCCATAAACATTTACATCAAAAGGTGCAAAGTTGAGGAATTAGTTGTATTCTATCTGAATACCATTAGAATGACAATCGCAGAGAAAGGGACAGGGCAACAACTCTTACAATTCCACCTATTGAATCCTGCAAGATACTGTGGATATGCTGAATTATTTTTTGGTCCTGCTACAGACTTCTATATCAGTCTGCTAATACTAGTAAAGGCCCAGTGCACTACTTTTATGAAGAAAAATAATTTTATATATATATATATATATATATATATATATATATATATATATATATATATATATATATATATACACACACACACACACACACACACACACACACACACACACACACATATATATATGTATATATATATACACATACATACATATATATATATAAAAAATGATATATAAATATATATAAAAATAAAATTTAACAGGGGTTGTTGCAGCACCCCTACTTCCCGCGGCTTTAGTGGTGACCGTGACCACACGTAACAATGCTAAACTTCAGTCAGAATTAAATAACTAGTATTGCATAAACTATTGTACCGTGTCTATAAAGTTTGTTTTAATGCATGTACTATTGATTGAGGCAACGTTCTATATTAGACTATATGCCCATCCTAGGGGAAAAAAACTACGATATGACATTGATTATAGCTCAATACCATCCCAGCAGAAGCCACAATGTCAAATTGCTTTCTGTGGTCAAAATAAAGTACAAAGAAATGTTTCAAATGATGACCAAAACAAAATTCTGCTGGACAGTCTAACAGCAGGATACGCTACAAAGTAATACATAGGCCTATAAATTACTGGACACGAAAATAAGCAACTGAATGTGAAGGAAAAAACTACAAATACCATATGAAGGGTAAAAGATAGTTTTTGGAAGCATACGGTTGGCATCGTTCCCATTCTCAAAACAAAGGAATGTTTTATAATTTTGCAAAACATGGCAAAAATATTTCTGTATTTTTTTTCTTTACCTAATAACATGACTTCCAGTTTCTTGCGGTCCACTCGAAATCTCTCCTCCGTCCACTCCGGGTCTGGTAAGGCATGGGGTCCGCTCAAGTCATCCTCGGAGCCGGGGACCGGGGAGTCAGTACTACGCTCGCTATTTGAGCCCTGGTCCGACTGTTGCAAGTATCCGCTCAGAGAGTCGCACTGGGCAGCCATTGCGCTGCACAGCAACGTTTCCAATGGCCACTGCGTTTCGAAAAAAAATTAAACTACCACGTTGTGGATTGTAAAACCTACTTTCCCTTATTTATCTATCACTTTGAGATTTTGTCCAGACTCATTGTTGCGCATTGACTTCTTCCTCGACCGTTTCCTCGATCCCCTCTGTTCTCCCCATTGAGTGGCGGTTCTGCTGAGTCTAGAACACAAGTAAAGTTTCAGGTGTCAGACACAACTCGAAGATGTGGAACTCCTCCCAAATGTAGTTTCTTTAGCATGTACTATTCCTTCCTGTCATTTGTCCCAATAAACAGGTTAATTTTCCATTGACCCAGGTTTATCCGACAAAAACAACGTCGCAAAAAAAAATATATTTTGAAAATGTGTAATGAAAACGGAAGATAGGTATAGGAGGAATGTTCTATAGATCGACAACATTTGTATTCGTTCGAGAGGGGTTGATTTTCTTTTGTCTGTAACTTTTTTCATTGCGACAAATTATGACGTAAACGGTGTTTTCGAATAAATTAGGATTGCGGAATAATTTTGAAGGTACGCAGGTCACATGATGTCAACAAGTATACTACCCTAACTATAAAGCTCCACTCCACATTTAATTCTAAGGGATGGATTGAAATGTACAGAATGGTTACCTGGAGGAAAATGGGGCGGGTCATGCTTTTTCAATTTCAATCAAGGGGAGGATTTAGTATTTTTTTCAATCTAGTTAAGGGGAGGGTCGTGTAATTTGTCATTTATTCTCAGTGTTTTAGAATCAGTTGCTAATTAGGCTATAAATTGATGTGTGCTCGATGTTGCCCCTCATCTGTGATTCTCAGCTGGTTCTGCAATATCAAGTGAGCCTATAGGCTATTTCGTGTGTTCTCAATCAAATGATTCATTGCCTATATGCTATAGGCTACGAAGTGCATGCTCGGGAAAAGCACAGAGCAAAATTATATTTATATTATAGCTGCTGGGATGGTGTAAATGACAAGTCAACTAATATTCCAACTCTAAACCCTGCTCTGCTCTTGCTGATCAAAAACGATGTGGTGTGCTGCCTAACCAACGGCTGTGCTGTGTAGGACTATGGTGGCAGTTCAGGAGAGTCAAAGGCTTCTTCTGAAAAATATTTTTGATTAAAGGCTAGTACAAAAAAATCACTATCTTGCGTGCGTTCTGTTCAGTTTGAGTAGGAGAGCTTGAAGATGAGAAGGAGGACCGAAGGTCAACTTTGAAATCTTGTTACTACAATAATTTATTTTATTAAAATCAATAGGTTTCTTGCCCATGATGTATTTATCAGTGTTATTGACCTAACAATAAGCCAGATTCGAGTAACTTACATTCTGGTGCTGAAACATGAAGCAGCAGCAGCTGTGCCACAATCAATCTGCCTGTTTGACATTTTCAATTAGGTTATAGGCTGCTATATCCATAGATTTGTCGGTCAATTCCGCCACCCACCATGCACTCTTTAAATACCTGACCTCAATGTCAGTGAAGGGCTGTTAAGTTAAAACCAAGACTCAAATTGATGGGGTAAGAGAGGGTATGTCATAGGCCTACCTTTTATTAAAGAAAATGGCAAAAAGCACACGCCTATCCCTTGTTAGGATAGGCGGCCTTCCCTGTAGCTCAGTTGGTAGAGCATGGTGTTTGCAACGCCAGGGTTGTGGGTTCGATTCCCACGGGAGCCCAGTACGAAAAAAAATGAAATGTATGAAATGTAAGTCGCTCTGGATAAGAGCGTCTGCTAAATGACTAAAATGTAAAAAATGTTAGCTTAAGATTTTGAAGAAAATAAAACGGATCCGATTATACAAAGTGATCTATAACAGTTATTTAGGGTGGCAGGTAGCCTAGTCGTTAGAGTGTTGAACCAGTAACCGAAAGGTTGCTGGATTGAATCCCTGAGCTGACTAGGTAAAACTCTGTCATTCTGCCCCTGAGCAAGGCAGTTAACAACCCACTGTTCACCGGGCGCTGTGGATGTTAAAACCTCTACGGGCTACGGGGGCAGTATTGAGAATTTTGAAAAAAATATGTGCCCATTTTTAACTGCCTCCTACACCAACTCAGAAGCTAGGATATGCATATTATTAACACATTCGGATAGAAAACACTGAATTTTCTTAAACAGTTTGAATGGTGTCTGTAAGTATAACAAAACTCATATTGCAGGCAAAAACCTGTGAAAAATAGATTTAAAAAAATGTGAATTTTGTGACTGTACTATTTAGTGTCATTGTTTTATAGATACCATAGTGAGAAAGGATTCAGTTCGCAACTCCTACGGCTTCCACTAGATGTCAACGATCTTTATAAAGTTGTTTGAAGCATCTGTGATGAATACAGACCGAATTAGAATGCAGGGAAGTTGACACGTCATCACTTCATTTTTTGCGCCTGCGCATAAATCTGAGAAGAGTGTGTTTGTCATAATCGTTTATCTAGACACTTGATAGGTTGTGTGAAAATATTACTGATGTTTACTGATGTTTCACGTTAAAAATGGACCAAAAGATTAATGCTAAACAACGTTTGACATGTTTGAACGAACGTAAGTAGATTATTTACTAGGTTTTTTTTTAGCTTTTCGGCGTGACTTTACACCCCCCCACCACGTTTTGTGGGAGCCTACTGAACGCTAACTATTTGGTGTTATTTGGACATAAATTATGAACTTTGTCAAAAGAAACCACATTTGTTCTGGACCTGGGATTCCTGGCAGTGCCTTCTGATGGAGATAATCAAAGGTAAGGGGATATTTACAATGTTATTATCGATATTAGATGATGCTAACTGTATAGCTTAGCTTATTGTTCTTAGCATAGTACCCCGTTTATTGCAAAATGTGATTTCCCAGTAAAGTTATTTTGCGATCTGGCCATTCGGTAGCAATTACGAGATGATAATATATTATTCTTTGAATGACAATATTATAATTTACCAATGTTTTCGAATAGTAATTCCGTGATTTGTAATGCATTCGAGCCGAAAATAATTCTGAATTTCACCGCGACTGTAAATGCTGTTTTTGGATATAAATATGAACTTGATGGAACTAAAAATGCATGTATTGTATAACATAATGTCCTATGAGTGTCATCTGATGCAGATTGTCAAAGGTAAGTGCATAATTCTAGCTAGTTTTCTGTCTGTTGATGCCCTTCTTTGAATTGGCTAAACATTACACACAGCTATTGTCAATGTACTCTCCTAACATAACCTAACTTTATGCATTCTCCGTAAAGCCTCTTTGAAAATCGGACAACGTGGTTAGATTTAGGAGATGTGTATCTTTCAAATGGAGGAAAATAGTTGATTATTTGAGTATTTGAAATGATTACTCTTGCAGTTTTGAATTCCCCGCCATGGTCACATGACAATGAATCCCAATAAGATCGGGATAAGATCCCCAACAGGTTTTAAGGCAGCCCCTTGTACTTCTCTGATTCAGAGGGGTTGGGATAAATGTGGAAGGCACATTTCAGTTGAAGGCATTCAGTTGTACAACTGATTAGGTATCCCTTTATTTGGTCCGCGATGCTTTATGCTAGAAACATGTCTATCCATGCTGGCTTTTGCGGGCAACCTGAGACATGAAACAGATAGGTGGAAGGGCATACAGGCTGTAGCCAATTTATTATTGAGCAATTTACCTAAATGGGTAAAGGAAACCTTTAACAACTACTTCATGTTTCCATCCACAGTTTTTATGTGAGGAAAATCATACTGTATAAAATAAATCATGACAGCTGTGATGGAAACAGGAAGTTTCAGTACAATTTTATAAATGCCGACAGATAATTTGTTAATTTGACATGGTAGGAACTTTTTGTATCGGTAAAATTAACTATATGAGAAATGGTGGTGGAAACACCTTTATGCGCAAATATTGATATAACAACCATCATATCAAAGTAAATTTGGAGTCATGCGATGATATGGTGGTGTGGTCCTCCCACTATGACTCGGGAAACCATACAGTTTATTAGGCTACAGATGAAATAAATGAGGATGAAGTTCACAGGGTGGTGAAAGTGCACAGTGATCTTGATGCTCCTTTCAAATAAATATCAACAGGTTTATTCTGGTGACAGGATGATCAATGCTTGACTGCTGTTTGACAAATACAAATATTTTTGGTCTTATCCATAATAATCTCATCATGTAGACTAGCCAACCCGCAGAGCCTACCCGCACTGTATCTGCAAACTGTTTGCTAGAGTGCACGTGCCAAGACCAGAGTAGGCACAATTTGCTGTTTAACACAACAGTTTTTGGTAGAGAGCGAACAGTCTTGCGACATGCAGGAGACCTGGTTCAAACCCAGTTAGTCACAAGAGCAAGATTAAATAGGGAGGGGAAAGGCTATCCTTAGGAGGCCTATGACAGGGCTTGTCAAAAAGTATTCAACCCCTTTGTTATGACAAGCCTAAATAAGTTTGGGACTAAAAATGTGCTTAACAAATCATATAATAAGTTGCATGGACTCATTCCATGTTCAGTAATTGTGATTAACATGATTTTTGAATGACTACCCCATCTCTGTACCCCACACATACAATTATCTGTAAGGTCCCTTAATTGAGTAGTACATTTCAAGCTTGGATTCAACCACCAAGACCAGGGAGGCTGTTCAATGGCTTGCAAAGAAGGGCACCGATTGGTAGATGTTTTAAAAATAAAAAAGCAGACACTGAATATCCCTTTGAGCACAGTGAAGTTTTTAATTACACTTTGTCATTACAAAGATACAGGCGTCCTTCCTAACTCAGTTCGCGGAGAGGAAGGAAACTGCTCAAGGATTTTCACCATGAGGCCAATGGTGATTTTAAAACAGTTACATGGTTTAATGGATGAGATATCAGAAAACTGAGGATGGATAAACAACTCCACAGTATTAACATAAATTACAGTAAAAAGAATGAAGCCGGTACAGAATTTAAAAAATTGTATCCTGTTTGCAACAAGGCACTTAAGGAAAACTGTAAAAAATGTTGCAAAGAAATTAACTTTTTGCCCTGAATACAAAGCATTATGTTTAGGGAAAATCCAACACATCACTCAGTACCACTCTACATATTTTCTATGGGATTATAATGATGACAGAATTACATTAGTTTTTATTTAGAATTTTGTGGTTGCACATTGAGATTCGTGGTTGCAAGGCATGCCAGTGATTTGCTTATCATGTGAAATATAATGGTACATTTCAGACAAACTCCAGGTCCAGCCATTGCATTGACAGCGACTATTACGTTAGCTAGCTGGCCTCTGACATTTATCCTAGCTTTACTATCAACTGGCTAGCTTCATCAGGCAGCTTTAGATGCGAGGTGAAAGCAAATATATTTGCTAGTTAGTTAACCATCTGATTGAGGAAGTTGATTATAAATGCCATCAGCTAGCTATATAGCTACATTTAAACTGCTGGGGGAAAGCTGGCTAGCTATCTAACTCCCGCCATCATCACTGCAGTGTAGCTAATGTTAGCTAGGTTTCTAGAAAATAAAATACAAATATTTGAAGCTATATTTTAAAGACTTGTTACTAACTTTTGAACACTTGTCAAACTACTTCATTCCACTGCCTGTTTATTAATTGGTGACTGAAAAGGTTGTTAAGAAAAATGCCCCTCACAATTTCATTTCAAATAGACTATTAGGGTATCATTTTTTTTTACATTTGAGTCATTTAGCAGACATTCTTATCCAGAGCGACTTACAGTAGTGAATGCATACATTTCATTTCATGCATTTTATTATTATTTTTTATACTGGCCCCCCCGTGGGAATCGAACCCACAACCCTGGCGTTGCAAACACCATGCTCTACCAACTGAGCCACAGGGAAGACTGGTTGATGTGCATATTTACATGAGTGTTTAATTAGCTTAGTTAGCCAAGTTACTGACTGACGAGGATTATTGTTATTCATGTTTTTCGTTATTGCATTTCAGGTGGAGATGGAGTAAGATCACTAGAAAGTAGCATGCTGCCAGACCACCAAAGGACCCTAGAGGTATTACAGTAAAATGCTTATGAACTGGATATTGTATTTGAATTGCCCATTTATATTAATGACACTAATAAAATCATTGGATTGTTCAGCAATGTGCAGTAAATGCTAACGGCTTTGGTGGTGAAACGTACATAATGTATTTATTGTCATCTCCCTATCAGGCCACTGCATGCTGTGACAAGGGTCTGGATGGTGACACACATCTACGTCAAGCTGCCTGCATACTGGGGCCTTCAGTGGTACTTTCCCTTTGGGCTTGGATGGTGACACACTTCTTGTTACTGTCTTTTGAACACTTGTCAAATTACATTCCACTGACTGCTTATTGATTCATTGGTGACTGAAACAGTTGGCAAGAAAAATGCCCCTCTCAATTTCACTGCAAATAGATTAGCTAGCTAATAGTAAACTGGTGACAACTTGATCAAACTTATGAATATGTAAAACCTTTTACGAAATGATGGAACATTAAAGGTAGTTGGGGTTCCAGCAGTGAAATTTGAGCAGTGAGGTTAATTTCTTCCCCCTCTCTGCTCTTTTCCTCAGGTTGAAGCACATCCCTAACACCCAGATAGATCTAAAGAACTTGGGAACCTCCCAGCCACCAGAAAAATAATCTTGTTCTTGGAGTTTATTCACAAGGTTAGATAGAAATAGATCCACACATGTTATTCTCTATCATGAAGAATTGTCGCTAAACTTGGGAAGCTCATTCAATAATACAGAAGTGGATGATTTCTGTCACAAGGGACTGAACTTTGTACATTTAAAAAAAATGTAAACTACAATTAGTTGAATGAGGTATTAGTGAAGTGCAGGAACAAAATCCTGTACACTCCTGTATAAAGAACCTATGGCTGGCAGGACTTCGATTGACTAAATACAGTTACCATTTTCTTTTGTTAATCTTTGCAGGTTTGTCATATGATTTCCAGGAGCCTAGTGGAGATGGATACAACCATAATCCAAGGCACGACATTTCCCTGCATCCAGGTTGAGGCCTGCTACCAGCACGAACATGGAGCACTCCATGTGAGTAAGTCATGTCTACTGTATTTTGTATAAATACAGTATAGCTAATACTCCACTCATATGAGTGTGGAGAAGCCCTATGCACCATAAAGCTGTCTACTCCTGGAGTAACTCCCTGTCAGAGAGACTGATTAGAGAGTTTTGCCGAGGCCCTGGCCAATAGGAGGTCAGGGGTGAGGGATTTTGGGTCAGAGTGAGTGAGAGCAAAGTTACAGACATGAAGATACAACTTGAACCACAGAGTAAAGCTACCTTCAAACCAAAATGCACGAAGCACATGTCCAACACAGTTGTTTAGTGGGGAAAAACACTGTTTTATGTTTTTAAATGATTGGATAGTCTTTGCAACTTTTCTAACGGACAGCACAACACAAGCCTCCCCCCAACACACTCCTCCTATTGAAAGCCATTGAGTTGCTGTGTCTTTTACTCATCAATTTGACTGATTGGAAGGCAGTCCTCAATCATCAACAATGTAAATGTGAACTCTCTTGCTCAATCTCTTTCAAGCGCATTCAGTACCTCTACCCATTTCGCTACAGGTGCTAGAGACAGAATATTCTCCAGAGCCTTCAGACCAACTACCTGCGATCTCTCCAGAGCACAGAGAAGTAATCTCTGCTGTTGGTAATATACTTAATGTAAACCTCCTTCAATGTGGTTGTCTGTGTGATGACATACAGTGAGGGGAAAAAGTATTTGATCCCCTGCTGATTTTCTACGTTTGCCCACTGACAAAGAAATGATCAGTCTATAATTGTAATGGTAGATTTATTTGAACAGTGAGAGACAGAATAACAACAACAAAAATCCAGAAAAACACATGTCAAAAATGTTATAAATTGATTTGCATTTTAATGAGTGAAATAAGTATTTGACCCCCTCTCAATCAGAAAGTTTTCTGGCTCCCAGGTGTCTTTTATACAGGTAACGAGCTGAGATTAGGAGCACACTCTTAAAGGGAGTGCTCCTAATCTCAGCTTGTTACCTGTATAAAAGACACCTGTCCACAGAAGCAATCAATCAATCAGATTCCAAACTCTCCACCATGGCCAAGACCAAAGAGCTCTCCAAGGATGTCAGGGACAAGATTGTAGACCTACACAAGGCTGGAATGGGCTACAAGACCATCGCCAAGCAGCTTGGTGAGAAGGTGACAACATTTGGTGCGATTATTCGCAGATGGAAGAATCACAAAAGAACTGTAAATATCCCTTGGCCTGGGGCTCCATGCAAGATCTCACCTCGTGGAGTTGCAATGATCATGAGAACGGTGAGGAATCAGCCCAGAACTACACGGTAGGATCTTGTCAATGATCTCAAAGCAGCTGGGACCATAGTCACCAAGAAAACAATTGGTAACACACTACGCTGTGAAGGACTGAAATCCTGCAGCGCCCGCAAGCTCCCCCTGCTCAAGAAAGCACATATACATGCCCGTCTGAAGTTTGCCAATGAACATCTGAATGATTCAGAGGATAACTGGGTGAAAGTGTTGTGGTCAGATGAGACCAAAATGGAGCTCTTTGGCATCAACTCAACTCGCCGTGTTTGGAGGAGGAGGAATGCTGTCTATGACCCCAAGAACACCATCCCCACCGTCAAACATGGAGGTGGAAACATTATGCTTTGGGGGTGTTTTTCTGCTAAGGGGACAGGACAACTTCACCGCATCAAAGGGACGATGGACGGGGCCATGTACCGTCAAATCTTGGGTGAAAACCTCCTTCCCTCAGCCAGGGCATTGAAAATGGGTCGTGGATGGGTATTTCAGCATGACAATGACCCAAAACACACGGCCAAGGCAACAAAGGAGTGGCTCAAGAAGAAGCACTTTAAGGTCCTGGAGTGGCCTAGCCAGTCTCCAGACCTTAATCCCATAGAAAATCTGTGGAGGGAGCTGAAGGTTCGAGTTGCCAAACGTCAGCCTCGAAACCTTAATGACTTGGAGAAGATCTGCAAAGAGGAGTGGGACAAAATCCCTCCTGAGATGTGTGCAAACCTGGTGGCCGACTACAAGAAACGTCTGACCTCTGTGATTGCCAACAAGGTTTTTGCCACCAAGTACTAAGTCATGTTTTGCAGAGGGGTCAAATACTTATTTCACTCATTAAAATGCAAATCAATTTATAACATTTTTCACATGCGTTTTTCTGGATTTTTTTGTTGTTATTCTGTCTCTCACTATTCAAATAAACCTACCATTACAATTATAGACTGATCATTTCTTTGTCAGTGGGCAAACGTACAAAATAAGCAGGGGATCAAATACTTTTTTCCCCTGACTGTATTATCCAGGGCCATATTTGCATATTATCCAGGGCCACTGGTTGGATTGGATTTACTGTACTCACTCAAACTCATGCGCTCTCTTCCCACTAAAAGTCTCCCAGACTTCTATAAAAATGAATGTGTCCATCCCTCTATTCCCAGGTGAGTCTGCTGGGCCATGGAACTCTAGATCAGAACATTAAAAAACCTGTCACAATGTTGTCTGCTATCGACAGTTCCTTGAGGAAGGATGCAACTATCAAGGCTTTAAATAGTCAAATTTGGGGGATGAACATCAAATGCAATGAAGTTTTGTATAAGCTACTCGTACATTATTTTAATAGGTTACAAAACAATAACTGTTTCTTAGCCTCTTCTCATTTGTACTATCTACTATGGTAACTTAAACATCTGACAACATGCAGACTTTATCCATCAAGACAACACTTAGAGCTTATGATTCAAAAAGATCTAAAATCAATGCAAGTCTCATATCCAGGGTCAATACATTTTTATTAATGTATAAACACAGGTGTGCCAACTAAATATATAGATGAGACTGAAGAATCCCAGATGAGACTGAAGAATAGGACAAATAGGCTGCGTTTAGTTGGCCATCCAAGTCTGATATTTTTTTCACAAATTGTTCTTTTGACCAATCAGATCAGCTATGAAAAAGAGCTGATGTGAAAAGATCTGATGTAATTAGTAAAGAAAATATCAGAATTGGGCTGACTGTCTAAAAGCAGCCAGGCACAAGTGAATATAAGTCAGTTTCTATGAATTTGAGTGGTTACATACACTACATGTTAAATGGCTACGAGACAGAGATAAGGAGACTCTTGCTATAATCAAAAGAAAGGTACCACTGAAGGCCCCAGTATGCAGGCAGCTTGACGTAGATGTGTGTCACCATCCAGACCCTTGTCACATCATGCAGTGGCCTGATAGGGAGATGACAATAAATACATGATGTATGTTTCATCACCAAAGCCGTTAGCATTTACTGCACATTGCTGAACAATCCAATGATTTTGTTAGTGTCATTAAAATAAATGGGCAATTCAAATACAATATCCGGTTCATAAGCATTGACTGTAATACCTTTAGGGTCCTTTGGTGGTCTGGCAGCATGCTGCTTTCTAGTGATCTTACTCCATCTCCACCTGAAATGCAATAATGAAAACAAATAAATAACAATAATCCTAGTCAGTCAGTAACTTGGCTAACTAGGCTAATTAAAGCACATCAGCCAAATGATACCCAACCAGCCTAAAAGTCTATTTAAAGTGAAATAGGGAGGGGCATTTTTCTTCCCAACTTTTTTAGTCACTAATTAATCAATAAACAAGCAATGGAAAGAAGTAGTTTGACAAGTGTTCAAAAGTCAGTAACAAGTCTTTAAAGTAAAGCTTAAAATATATATTCTCTACAAATATATTCTCTACAAACCTAGTTAACATTAACTACACTGCAATGATGATGGCGGGAGTTTGCTAGCTAGCTAGACTTCCCCCAGCAGTTTCAATTTAGCTATCTAGCTAGCTAATGGCATTTATAATCTACTTCAAAAATCAGATGGTTAACTAACTAGCAAATATATTTGTTTTCCCCTGGTCTGGAGTTTGTCTGAAATGTACCATTATATTCACATGATCAACAAACTGCTGTCATGCCTTTCACACACCAAGAAAAAGATGAACACAGATAAGGGACTATTACTTTCAAGTAGATTGTTTTCATTTAATTGCCCTCATCCTCTATTACTCATGTGGGGAGCTACTTCCTGAGATTTGATTGATGGAACAATCCAGCCAATGTTTAGGCGGTTGTAGTTTTGGCAGAGGGAACTGATTGTCAGGAGTTAAAGGTCCTGCACCCAGAGCGCAAATCACATTTTCACTTCCAAATATCTTTCTACAAACATACAAAATGTTTTACAAGCTTACGAATCTCTTGGTAATGTGACAACAGTCACAGAACTCAGAGCGTGCACAGATTCAAAATCTGCAAGTGTATTTTTAGTTCACAGCGGAATATTCATACTCATAAAATATCTTATACTTGCTAATCTAATTGAATGTATTCAAATGTCAAGTTACAAGTTTAGCAAGTTCCTTGGTGTCCACATCAACAACAAACTAGAATGGTCCAAACACACCAAGACAGTCGTCAAGAGGGCACGACAAAGCCTATTCCCTCTCAGGAAACGAAAATGATTTGGCATGGGTCCTGAGATCCTCAAAAGGTTATACAGCTGCAACATCAAGAGCATCCTGACTGGTTGCATCACTGCCTGGTACGACAATTGCTCGCACTCTGACCGCAAGGCACTGCAGAGGGTAGTGCGTACGGCCCAGTACATCACTGGGGCTAATCTGCCTGCCATCCATGACCTCTACACCAGGCAGTGTCAGGAAGGCCCTAAAAATTGTCAAAGACCCCAGCCACCCCAGTCATAGATTGTTCTCTCTACTACCGCATGGCAAGTGGTACCGGAGTGCCAAGTCTAGGACAAAAAGGCTTCTCAACAGTTTTTGCCCCCCAAGCCATAAGACTCCTGAACAGGTAATCAAATGGCTACTCGGACTATTTGCATTGTATGCCCCCCCAACCCCTATTTTTATGCTGCTGCTACTCTCTGTTTATCATATATGCATAGTCACTTTAACTATAAATTCATGTACATACTACCTCCATTGGGCCGACCAACCAGTGCTCCCGCTCATTGGCTAACCGGGCTATCTGCATTGTGTCCCGCCACACACCACCCGCCAACCCCTTTTTTACACTACTGCTACTCTCTGTTCATCATATATGCATAGTCACTTTAACCATATCTACATGTACATACTACCTCAATCAGCCTGACTAACCGGTGTCTTTTATGTAGCCTCGCTACTTCTATAGCCTCGCTACTGTATATAGCCTGTCTTTTTTACTGTCGTTTTATTTCTTTACCTTCCTATTGTTCACCTCATACATTTTTTGCACTATTGGTTAGAGCCTGTAAATAAGCATTTCACTGTAAGGTCTACACCTGTTGTATTCAGCGCACGTGACAAATAAACTTAGATTTGAGCAACAGTTGTGAAATCTTTCACACGTCATGATACAAGCTTGCAAAATTAAATTACACATTAGCTAAACGTACTTGCAACCACATCTCAATGTGCGATCACAAAATTCTAAATACGAACTCACCTAGTTCTGTCATCATTATAATCCCATAATTTTCAAGCATGGTGGTGGCAGCATCATGCTGTGGGTGTGCTTGTCATTGGCAAGGACTGGGGAGTTTTTTAGGATAGAAGAAACTGAATACAGCTATAAGCACAGGAAAAATCCTAGAGGAAAACCTGCTTCAGTCTACAAACACTGGGAGACAAATTCACCTTTCAGCAGGACAATAACCTTAAACACAAGGCCAAATCTACACTGGAGTTGCTTACCAATATGACATTGAATGTTCCTGAGTGGCCTAGTTAGTTTTGACTTAAATCGCCTTGAAAATCTATGGCAAGTCTTGAAAATGGCTGTCTAGCAATGATCAAAAAACAACTTGACATAGCTTGAAGAATTGTAAAAAGAATAATGGGCAAATATTGTACAATCCAGGTGTGCAAAGCTCTTACAGACTTACCCAAAAATAATCACAGCTGTAATCTCCACCAAAGGTTATTCAACAAAGTATTGACTCAGTGGTGTGAATTGATTAAATTGAGATGTAAATTACATATTTCTGCATTTCATTTTCAATAAATTAGCAAACATTTCTAAAACATTATGGAGTATTGTGTGTAGATGGGGAAGGAAAAACATGTAATCCGTTTTGAATTAAGTATGTAACACAACAAAATGTGGAATAAGGGGTATGAATACTTTTTGAAGGCACATAAACAGCATAGGATGACATTGGAAGGAATTAGTGGGAAATAAGAGTAGGAAAGGAAAGGACAATGGGAGAATCTCAATTGCATGGTCCTCGAGTAGTCTCTCCTCACCTCCTTCTCAGAACCATTGGAGAAGAAGCTCAGAGTGGTGGGACCTCTGTCTATCTGATTCAATGGGTTTTGAGGAGGCGGCAAGAAAAGAGAACTCAAGGAGTAGGCCTATGCAATTGGGATTCTCTCAATTATATGTAAGAAAGGGAGGATAGAAAAGAGGCTACATTTATGAAAGTGGACAGCATTTGGGGGGTAATAGAGGTGTTTCAGTATCAATTAAAAGCTGTGCAGACTCCTTTAATTAGATTTTCACCAAGAGCTTGGAATGTCCCCAAATCAATTTGACAAGGACATGGAGAGGGTCTAGTGAAAGGTTGTCATTTTTAAACAGACAGTGTTATCTAAGCCTCTACAAAGTCTTATTGACGATTTCACAAGTGCCAGGTAGAGTGGGACACAAATGTATTTCTAATGACAAAAGTGTCCGCTTCATGTACTTAAGTGTGCCACTAACACTGAAAGACACGCTTCAGCAAAAGTAGGGTTATGATGTTTTAGGGGTTGTAGTGTCCACTGAATAATAAATTCTTGTTTCATTAAAAAAAAGTCGATTTTACCTTAATTGAACTAAACATCACTTGATTTGTGGTAGAGTGATTTATCTACCAAAAAGTGTCCCACCAATGCAGACTTCAGCTTATATGTCTTCTATTCATGAAACATTTAGGAAGCAATTCACATTCTAAAGCATCCTGAGGCAGTGGGCCCAAATTACATTCAGCCAAGGCCCCTTTTTTTCTTGAGTGGTATGTCGGGAGGCCAGAACATAAATAATATATATACACTGCAAAATAACCGCAAGAAGCCCAAACAGATATAGTACTTGAAAACAATCATTTCAAACCTTGATTACATTGGGATATGAGCACATATGCCTCTATTTATCCATGGGAATACTTAGGAACAGATTTCTTAAATAAATTAAAATCACAGCCGATTTCCTGGTGATTTTATAGTCCTTTGGCCAACAATGAATATATATGTTTTTGCTCAGAAAACTTTGGGGGCCAAATAAAAATCACCCGCAGCCACCTATTGGAACCCTGCAATACAGGAACAAGAGCCTTAATGTTGCAACTGCTTCTGTACAAGTTGATACCATGAGATAACATTGTCGATACCAGTAAAGATAGTTGCATTACCTCAGAAATGGAATCATTTATGGGCAATTTCATTTAGGCCTACATTTTACAGCTCTATTCCACAGCAATTCAGGTAGTGCATAGGCTACACCAAGGGGACTGAACAAACAGTATGCATATTTTATTATAATTCAATGTTTAAGTTCACAATGTCAACTTTTATCCTCACATAGGCCTAGAGAGCCTCTGTAAAGTCAGAATTCCCTGTCAAATAATTAAACCTGAAAGTTGCTGAAGTAAGCAAACGTACCATGCCATTAACTGTGGAGGTATTGATTTGGAAAAACGAGGTAACTGCAATTGATTGGTGTAATTTGCCATTAAACTGAGCATAGCAGGTAAATGCTGCCATCTAGTGGTGAAGTAAAAAAATGGCATGGGGGACAATTTCTGAAATCTGCTGCCCTGACCAGAAAAAGCCTTAGATCTGAATGAAATGGACAGGTATAAAAAGCAATGTGCTAGAAGCCCCAATTTCCCCTCTGATATGCTAAGAGGGTGCTTTTTGATATTGCCATAATGTAGCTTCCTTTTCAATCACTTCAGTTAAAGGGTTGATGCACAATGGGAAAGAAATACTGCACTTCTCTAAACCCTAAGGCCCAGAACTGGAAATCACAATACAACTCATCTCTAGTATTACATTTACATTTTAGTCATTTAGCAGACGCTCTTATCCAGTGACTTACAGTAGTGAATGCATACATTTCATACATTTTTTTCTCCGTACTGGTCCCCCGTGGGAATCGAACCCACAACCCTGGCGTTGCATTTACATTTACGTCATTTAGCAGACGCTCTTATCCAGAGCGACTTACAAACACCATGCTCTACCAACTGAGCCACACAGGACACAATACAACTCATCTCTAGTATCACAATAAAGACAAGATCCATTCATTTTACTTTTTAATGCAAAATAATAAAAATAGATTAAGTATAGCTTGATACTATACAATAAAAATATCTAAAAGAAAGAAAAATGATCTATAAGATGAGGGATGGGGGGACTGGATTCATACATATATATTTTTTAAAATCTTTATGGCCATCTCAGCAATAACTGAACAATAATTTATATAACATTGGGAATGTCAAAGAAAATAATGAGTTCAAAGCATAAAAACAGTTAATTTGGGCACAGAAAGTGCTTCCCATATAAAACACTTTCTTGAACCAGTGTGGATGAGGGGTGGCAACAGTACTTTGTTTTCAGAGGTGTCCAGGAAATGAATTTGCTTAAGCTTTTTCCGTTGTCTCAAACTTCAGTCCTTTACATTGCATACTTTTGAGTCCAATCTCTTGCTAATCTGTTGTACCTGTAAAAACAAAAGAAAATGAAAACCAGGTTTAACAAATATTGATTGCGCAATCTACAGCCAAAATGTACATTCAGCCAGTCTTGTTGTTTCAGCAGCTATATCATTATACAGTAGATATCCTGGTACGAGTGTCTACTTTCAGAATATATGTTTATTCTATAATTGACTAGAAGCTGTAAACATGAAAGAAATGCAGTTAACCCACTGTTCCTAGGCCGTCATTGAAAATAAGAATTTGTTCTTAACTGACTTGCCTAGTTAAATAAAAAATAAAAAATATACACACATTTTCCTGCTAAAAGAGGGATGGGGTTTGTGTGTGTGAGAGAGTTAACTTACTTTTCTTTGTCCTGCTTGTAGATGTGTGCTATGTCTGGGACTAGGGGGTCATCTGGGTTTGGGTCACATAGCAAAGAACATATGGACAATAAAACTGGAAGAACAAAAAGGTGAGGATAACCAAGATGAGTTTATTCTGCAATTACACCACCACAATATTGTCAAGGGCAACAGTTGAACAAATTAGGAAAACATTTGAGATGCATTTTGCTTTAATTATTTTATATTGTGCAATTAGGGTAGAAACAAGACAAAAAAAAGTTGGTTTACAAACTGTGAATGTAAGCCAGTTTGTCTTACCTTTCGAAACTGTAAGTGCTGGGGACCACTGTGACCTCAGAATGTCCAGACAGATGCTACCATTACTGTTTATGTTTGGGTGATAGATTTTCGTTGTGAAGGCTACCTATGGAAAAACAATACATGCAGAGAAAAAATGTCAGGCCTAAATATGTGGTTGAGGGTGCTATACACCCAGGGGAATATTGAGTAATAACAGGAGCTGCGAGGTGTTTCTAACCTTTGGTGGTTTGAAGGGATAGTCTGTGGGGAAGTGGATCGTGAGGAAGAACACTCCTCCCTGATATGGGCTGTCAGTCTAAAAGAGAGATGAAAGGTGAATTGTTAAACCAGTGATGTGAACCATAAAGTAACATCCAATACTCCATATAATGTTAAAGCCCACAGTCAACCTCACTTTATGTGTCATTGTTTACAGCAACAAGAATGTGATGGGGGTTTACTAGAGACGATACACATCCAAGCATATCATGTAAGTAACTCAGTTACAGAAGGCTATACAGTAAGACAAGGAGACACTTGTTCCTTTGGTGGTGCAAAAAGGTTGAGCTTGTAACGAATGGGATCAATGCAGAATAAAGAGCTTCTACCAGCAATCAACATAATGTTGACAATTATACTAGAAAAAAATGTGAATTTAGAAAAGGGCTTACAGGTCCCATGATGGTGGCTTGCCAATGAAACACTAAAATAAAGATGAGACAGAATAAATCATAATTATTGACAATAATACAACGCAAATAGTAATCTAAAAGGAATGAGTTGACCAAGTAAACTCCCCTTCATGTCCTATCAATTGAGTCACATACAAAGTCCGTATTCATCCAATTTTATTTCTGCATTAATATTTGTTTATTTGGGGTGGCCACAACAACTGTACTGGAACTTACAGTCCTCTCCAACTGGTCCGGCTGAGCATTGAGCAGGAGGGTCCCTTTGCAAGTCATGCAACTCCTGTTAAAAAAAAGCAACAAAACAAAGCATGGTTGCACAATGAATTCTGTATAGGGGGGAAATTCCATATATGTGCATGTGCATTGACTACTTAACAATGTTGTTACTTTGACAAGCCAGTCTTGTGGTCTATGACTTTATACAGATTCAAGGAGGCCTTGCTATAGCTAGCTTATATCTGCAGATTGGAATTGATCCCCATATCAATAACTTACTGCAAAATGTAATGAATGACATAATTTATGGCGCATTGATGATATGTTATGTTGAAATATACACTGAAAGTTAACCAAGCTGATATACAATAGGCCACTCGTGATGATCGCGGTTCCAGAAGCGTTTTTATTAAGGCCCACATTGCTCACCATAGACAGGAATAACCAGAACAGCGACATAACTACCGAAAGCTAGCTAATTTATCTAGCCAACTAAAGTTACACCGAAAGCTAGTTAATTTAGCCAGTTACTGATTGATCATTAATTAGTTACTGATTGACTGATGCTGGTAGTTAACGTAACTAGCTAGCTAACGTTAACTAGGCTAGCTAGTTGAAGAACAGAGCATACAGACCAATAGCCACTAGCTAACGTTATGCTATCGTTGGATTTTGTGTCAGGACATCGACCAACCGTTCATTAGCATGACGACGTAAAAACATTTATGGACAGACTTACCTTCTGTATTCTTTTCAAAGCCATGTCAGCCCCCTGCTTTAGATGTATGGTGCAACGACTGGACACTGTCAGTTGTATGCCCGTTTCTCGGTTCAGCTCACAAAAATTAGTTTTGAGATATGTATGATTTCTTTTGTTTTCGCTTTTTGTTCGAGGAAGCAAACCGCTGTGCATTCTGGGGATTGAAGTTTTAACTTCTAACATCAGCCTGTTAAAGTGATAGTACACTCTGGACAGCTGCAAGTAACATATTGGGCGCGTCCTCAGCCCAGGCGTTGCTGACGTATGCCAGATATTACAAAGCCTGGATAGGAATTTGAAGAATCAGCAAACCATGTAATACTGTACCCAAGAATGCAATGGTAACTGAACTAAATGACTATCGCCCCGTAGCACTCACTTCTCTCATCATGAAGTGCTTTGAGAGACTAGTCAAGGATCATATCAGCTCCACCTTACCTGTCACCCTAGAGACTCGCTTCAATTTGCTTTCCGCCCCAATAGGTCCACAGACGATGCAATCTCCATCACACTGCACACTGCCCTATCCCATCTGGACAAGAGGAATACCTATGTAAGAATGTGGCCCTAGGTCTGAACCCCTCCCTGTGAAACTGTATTCTATTCTACTGTGTTTTAGTCAATTCCTCTCCGACATTGCTCGTCCGAATATTTATAGTTCTTCATTCCTTTATTTTACTTTTCGATTTGTGTGTATTGTTGTGATTTGTTAGATATTACCCTCACTGTTGGAGCTTGGAACACAAGCATTTCACTGCACCCGCAATAACATCTGCTAAATATGTGTATGTGAAAATTCAATGGAGTGAGACGCGTACAAGGCAAACAGGGTTGAGCTCCGCAAATCCATTAAGGACGGAAAAAGACAATACAAACTCAAACATGAATCGATGTTCGACAACTCAGACTAGCGACGGATGGTTATCACGGAATACAAAGACAAATCCAGCTGTGTTGTGCCCACCTAAGCCTCCCTCCCAGAGGAGCTTAGCACATTCTATGCTTGCTTTGAGGCAGACGAGCCTGAGCCATCCAGGAAAGCTCTCGCTGCTCTGGATTACCAGGTGCTTTTTCTCTCCAAGGCTGACATGAGGAAAACTCTCAAAAGAGTGAATATTCACAAAGCCGCACTGACTCTTTACACACTGCTAGCTTAAGCCGGAAGCCAGCCGGACCAATGTGTGTGAGGAAACACTGTACAGCTGGTGAACAAAATCAGCGTGCATGCGCCTGGCCCACCACAAGGAGTCACTAGAGCACGATGGGACAAGGACATACCGGCCGGCCAAACCCTCCCCTAACCTGGATGACACTGGGCCAATTGTGTGCCACCTCATGGGTCTCGACACAGCCTAGGATTGAACCCGAGTCTGTAGTGACGCCTCTAGCACTGCGATACAGTGCCTTAGACCGCTGCACCACTCGGGAGGACCAGAAAATGTTTTTCTACACAGTTAGAAAAACGTTTCTCACATTGATCTTTCCTGACTGAGCGGACCTACTACATACAGTTGAAGTCGGAAGATTACATACACCTTAGCCAAATACATTTAAACTCAGTTTTTCACAATTCCTGACATTTAATCCTAATTAAAATTCCCTGTCTTAGGTCAGTTACGATCAACACTTTATTTTAAGAATGTGAAATGTCAGAATAGTAGAGAGTGATTGATTTCAGTTTATATTTCTTTCATCACATTCCCAGAGGGTAAGAAGTTTACATACACTCAATTAGTATTTGGTAGCATTGCCTTTAAATTGTTTAACTTAGGTCAAACATTTCGGGTAGCCTTCCACAAGCTTCCCACAATAAGTTGGGTGAATTTTGGCCCATTCCTCCTGACAGAGCTGGTGTAACTGAGTCAGGTTTGTAGGCCTCCTTGCTCGCATATGATTTTTCAGTTCTGCCCACAAATTTTCTATGGGATTGAGGTCAGGGCTCTGTCATGGCCCCTCCAATACCTTGACTTTGTTGTCCTTAAGCCATTTTGCCACAACTTTGGAAGTATGCTTGGGGTCATTGTCCATTTGGAAGACCCATTTGTGACCAATCTTTAACTTCCTGACTGATGTCTTGAGATGTTCAATATAGCCACATAATTTTCCTCCATCATGATGCCATCTATTTTGTGAAGTGCACCAGTCCCTCCTGCAGCAAAGCACCCCCACAACATGATGTTGCTACCCCCGTGCTTCACGGTTGGGATGGTGTTCTTCGGCTTGCAAACCTCCCCCTTTTTCCTCCAAACATAACGATGGTCATTTACGTCCAAACAGTTCTATTTTTGTTTCATCAGACCAGAGGACATTTCTCCAAAAAGTACAATCTTTGTCCCCATGTGCAGTTGCAAACCGTAGTCTGGCTTTTGTATGGTGGTTTCTTGAGCAGTGGCTTCTTCCTTGATGAGTGACCCCATTTCAGGTTATGTCGATATATGACTCGTTTTACTGTGGATATAGATACTTTTGTACCTGTTTCTTCCAGCATCTTCACAAGGTCCTTTGCTGTTGTTCGGGGATTGATTTGCACTTTTCACACCAAAGTACGTTCATCTCTAAGAGACAGAACGCGTCTCCTTCTTGAGCGGTATGACGGCTGCATGGTCCCATGGTGTTTATACTTGCATACAACTGTTTGTACAGATGAACGTGGTACCTTCAGGCGTTTGGAAATTTCTCCCAAGGATGAACTAGACTTGTGGAGGTCTACAATTTTTTTTCTGAGGTCTTGGCTGATGTCTTTTGATTTTCCCATGATGTCAAGCAAAGAGGCACTGAGTTTGAAGGTAGGCGTGGGAATACATCCACAGGTACACCTCCAATTGACTCAAATGATGTCAATTAGCCTATCAGAAGCTTCTAAAGCCATGACATAATATTCTGGAATTTTCCAAGCTGTGTAAAGGCACAGTCAACTTAGTGTTTTTAATTTTATTTTTAATTTCACTTTTATTTAACCAGGTAGGCTATTTGAGAACAAGTTCTCATTTGCAACTGCGACCTGGCCAAGATAAAGCAAAGCAGTTTGACACATACAACAACACAGAGTTACACATGGATTAAACAAACATACAATCAAAAATACTGTAAAATCTATATACAGCATGTGCAAATGAGGTAGGATAAGAGAGGTGAGGCAATAAATAGGCCGTGGTGGCGAAGTAATTACAATATAGCAATTAAACACTGGAATGGTAGGATGTGCAGAAGATGAATGTGCAAGTAGAGATACTGGGGTGCAAAGGAGCTAGATAAATAAATACAGTATGGGGATGAGGTAGATTGGATGGGCTAATTACAGATGAGCTATGTACAGGTGCAGTGATCTGTGAGCTGCTCTGACAGCTGGTGCTTAAAGCTAGTGAGGGAGAAATGAGTCTCCAGCTTCAGAGATTTTTGCAGTTCATTCCAGTCATTGGCTGCAGAGAACTGGAAGGACTGGAAGTTTATGTAAACTTTTGACCCACTGGAATTGTGATACAGTGAATTATAAGTGAAACAATCTGTCTGTAATCAATTGTTTGAAAAAATTACTTGTGTCATGCACAAAGTAGATGAACTAACCGACTTGCCAAAACTATAGTTTGTTACCAAGAAATTTGTGGAGTGGTTGAAAAATGGGTTTTAATGACTCCAACCTAAGTATATGTAAACTTCCGACTTCAACTGTAGATCTAAATGTGTAAAGATAAGTCAAATAAGGCACGTCTGGCATTTTCTAAAACTATGTCTGGCTAGCAGTAATCACTATTCTATTATCATTGCACTAGTTTGGGAAGTGTTCTGTCTTGAACCACCAGATGGCTCTAATGTTCTTTACTGTGTGAATTCCCTGAACTGTGTATGATCCTGTGAAAAAACACAGACATCTGAAATAAAAGAACATAAGCTTAAAGTACATCCTCCATTGTTTGATCAAATATAGAGGAAAAATGTATTGCATTTGTTTTTCTATTGAAAAATGAATGAAAAATAAAACGAAAACTGGGCTTTTTTATAATGAGCAAAGACTTTGTTTTCATCTTGGTCATACGATAAATATTTGCATACATTTTGCAGCGAACAGTGATAGCATCTACCTCCAGAGCTCCATATGGTCCCCCTAGGACTGCTGCACTCAGTTGTAGCTGACTTTTGTGCATAGATCAGTCTTGGCAAGTGGGTAAGAAGGATGCAGGGAATGTGACATATGTTAAACCCACAGGGTTCTCTCACAGGATGGGCTACAATTCTCAGAAGGTACCCAGGTGGCCCAGTTGACCAGGCATGACTCTGTAGTTAATTATACGGAGGTGTTCAATATATGGAGATCCCCAGTAACATGCAGTCAATACTGCATAGAGGCAGTGCTTGACTTGGGTAGGAGCTCACCGGAACTGAGTACGGCACCTCGAATAGATATGGAATGATGGGAGAGGGAGAAAGGGTTCTAAAAGACTGTTCTGCTTGATGAAGTGAGAGGCCCCTAGATATGATTGTAGACAAACTGTTGGTGATAGATTTCCAGTTCTAGGCATCCTGGGTTAACTGCATGCACCCTAAACATAATGTCTATGGAAATACAAAGTATCAGTGGATTTATACATGCCAACAAATGTATGATACTGTGCAAGGTGTACTGACAGTCTTCAAGGACCATCTTATTGGATAATTCTGATCCTTTGAAAACATTTTTTCATTACATGAAGTTTAGGGGAAATATGAAAGTGAGATGGAGGAACAGGGTGTGGGTTGGGATGAGACACATGAGTCTTGAAGCTCATTTCTGTGCAAATCCTTTGCACTCTGACAGTGGTGTGCCTCCCAGTCAAAGATGCTGCAGCTAAAGAGGTTGTTCATTATTTCTGGATATTCAGGACTGAGTACAATGCATTTATTTGACCATAGCAGCAAACAGGACTGAAGACAGAAAAAAAGTTAGTACACAATGTCAGCTAAACCCGAAAGCTATACATACTGTGCATGCATAATGAAGTAAATGGAGATGTATTGTAGGCAACCAAGTTCTGGGACACTGTAAAGTCCATGGAGAATATGAGCACCTCCTCCCAGCTGCCCATTGCACTGAGGCTAGGAAACAATGTCACCACCAATAAATCTACGATAATCGAGAATTTCAATAAGCATTTCTCTATGGCTGGCCATGCTTTCCACCTTGCTACCCCTACCTCGGTCAACAGCTCTGGACCCCCCACAGCAACTTGCCCAAGCCTCCCCCATTTCTCCTTCACCCAAATCCAGATAGTTGATGTTCTGAAAGAGCAGAGGATCCCTACAAATCATGCTGGCCTAGACAATCTGGACCCTCTCTTTCTAAAATTTTCTGCCGCAATTGTTGCAACCCTATTACTAGCTTGTTCAACCTCTCTTTCGTATCGTCTGAGATCCCTAAAGATTGGAAAGCTGCCGCGGTCATCCCCCTCTTCAAAGGGGAGACACTCTTGAACCAAACTGTTACAGACCTATATCTATCCTACCCTGCCTTTCAAAGGCTTCAAAAGCCAAGTTAACAAACAGACCATTTTGAATCCCACCGTACCTTCTCCGCTATGCAATCTAGTTTCCGAGCTGAACATGGGTGCACCTCAGCCACACTCAAGGTCCTAAACGATATCATAACCGCCATCGATAAAATAAAATACTGTGCAGCTGTCTTCATCGACCTGGCCAAGGCTTTCGACTCTGTCAATCACGGCATTCTTATTGGCAGACTCAACAGCCTTGGTTTCTCAAATGACTGCCTCGCCTGGTTCACGATGCAGACTTGGTTCACCAACTACTTCTCTGATAGAGTTCAGTGTGTCAAATCGGAGGGCCTGTTGTCTGGACCTCTGGCAGTCTCTTTGGGGGTGCCACAGGGTTTAATTCTCAGGCCGACTCTTTTCTGTGTATAAATCAATGATGTCGCTCTTGCTGCTGGTGACTCTCTGATCCACCTCTATGCAGAGGACACCATTCTGTATACCGTAATTTCCGGACTATAAGCCGCAACTTTTTCCCACGCTTTGAACCTCGCGGCTTAAACAATGACGCGGCTAATATATGGATTTTTCCCGCTTTCAATTTTTTTTTATAAAAAAAAAAACACGTGACGTGCTCAGTTTTTTGGCGGCATGAAGCTTTCATTAGACCAATGAAATTGCCGAACGGGTTAAGGTCAAACAACTTTTTTGTTTACTGTTTAGATTAAATCGAGCGCTCTCAAACTTCCCATCATTCTGATTACGGTAGTCATTTTGTCACCCTGATTCCTGGGGGCACAACAAAGTATTTGCCACTCGACATCAGTGTAAATCGTGCATTTAAGGTAGCGCACCGTACAGACGAGCTTCAATGCCATACAACTCTCCTTCCGTGACCTCCAACTGTTCTTAAATGCTAGTAAAACTAAATGCATGCTCTTCAACCGATCGTTGCCCGCACCCGCCCGCCCGCCTAGCAACACTACTCTGGACAGTTCTAACTTAGAATATGTGGACAACTACAAATACCTAGGTGTCTGGTTAGACTGTAATCTCTCCTTCCAGACTCACATTAAGCATCTCCAATTCAAAATTAAATCTAGAATCGGCTTCCTATTTTGCAACAAAGCCTCCTTCACTCTTGCTACCAAACATACCCTCGTAAAACTGACTATTCTACCGATCCTTGACTTCGGCGATGTCAATTACAAAATAGCCTCCAACACTCTACTCAGCAAATTGGATGCAGTCTATCACAGTACCATCCGTTTTGTCACCAAATCCCCATATACAGCTTACCGATCATTGCATCTGTACACAGCCTGTCTGAAAATAGCCCACCCAACTACCTCATCCCCATATTGTTATTTATTTTTTTGCTCCTTTGCACCCCAGTATCTCTACTTGCACATTCATCTTCTGCGCATCTATCACTCCAGTGTTTAATTGCTAAATTGTAATTATTTCACCACTATGGCCTATTTATTGCCTTACCTCCCTAATCTTACTACATTTGCACACACTGTATATAGATTTTTCTATAGTGTAATTGACTGTACTTTTGTTGATCCCATGTGTAACTCTGTGTTGTTTGTGTCACACTGCTTTGCTTTATCTTGGCCAGCTCGCAGTTGTAAATGAGAACTTGTTCTCAACTGGCCTACCTGGTTAAATAAAGGTGAAAAAAAATGAAAAGAAAAGAGATTTAATGACCTAAATGCTAATCAGATATCTCTAGGCTATGTCAATATGATTAACATTCTAGCAATGTATGCTTAGAAAAGACAAATTAAAATGGCTCTTGAATATGCGAAATGTAACAGTGTGTACAGAAATATAAGCAATACATAAAGTCTACAGGGATACATTTATTTATTGGTTTTGGTCGGGACTCATTACAATAATATATGCAATTTACTAAATGTGTATTCCCAATCATCATCAATACTGTTTTATAACAACAACATAGCGCTATCCTACTTCAAGCTGACGGTCCCTGTAAATTTACAAGATAGGGGAGTGGATTTCTTTCACATGATTGGTCATGGATCGAAGCACGTTCACGTTATTCTGCGCGTCCATGCTTCAGCATCATTGTGGAGAGGAGGGAAGCGGTAAAAGTAACAACCAAGTCTGCATCGTTTGCTTGCCTTTTCCCATTGCCAATGAATTGTCCTCGCATTCCTATGTCTTCCAGTTGACATACTGCACGCACGGCACACCAGTTCTGCAAAGAAACAGGATATTCGCAGGCTGTGCGTTTTTCAGGTAAATCATCAAAGAACGATTTCTTATGTACTTATTGTCATTTTATTCCCCATAGATTAACGGTCGATAAAGGGAGCGGGCATTTTTGCAGTATCTGTCCATGCTCCTGATATCATAGGGGTCTTGTCTTGAAGGAGACATTTCATTGACTGTTAGCTCTGCGATGATGAGAGATTTGTCTTTATCGGAAGAATCCTTGAAAGGATATTGTGGGTATCTTTGGAGGTGACGATAAAGATGCTGAACCTCGAATGCACACAGAATACCCTCGAACATTTCTCACCGTCTGTAATTAAACGGTCTTTTGTATCCTTTATACTTACGTTTTATCTTACAATGACACTAAATGAAATATTTGTGTAACAACTCGGGCCTATTTTCGATTTAGAGCTTGGGTGCACGTTATCTTGCCACGGTGTGTGCTGCCTTCTCGGATCCCCGGCTATTGAATTCTCCAATGTCAATAAGCACTATCCTATAGCAGTCATCTTAGGCTACATATGATAATGAATACAGAAATCAATAATGTCTTTGTATCAGCTTTCATTTAAGCTAGACATTATGCATTTGTTTAATAAGGTGGAATACTGAAGGAATTAATAATGACAGAAGACAAAAATAATAATGATGACGATCACATCACTGTAATTACTACTAGTTGTACTAAATTGAACCAGCCATAACATGTCGTTAATACATCAATTAGTTGATCACCATTAACATTTCTACCATGTTAGCATATGATTAAAAACAGACTCACAACTGATAGGTTATTTAAATGTGCATAGCTATGCAAAGGAGAGAGTTGCATTGGGCATTTTGTTTTTTTGTGGATTCTTCTATAATGTATCCATGTTATAATGTTATCCACTGTCCAATCTCTGCTTCAGCACCTGATCATTGCTGACACTGTTCACCCTTCTGGATCATGGCACAGACCAACAGCATGGGGCAGGGGAGCAATGGAGTAGCCGATGAATCGCCGAACATGATTGTATACAGAAAGGTAAGATGTGCAGAACAGTGCTTAACCCTTTACACTCGTGGGAATTGGCCTATATGGATAGGGCAGAACTGAAATGTTTCTTACAGAAGAAGTATGAAATGCATAACCATGGTAGCAATGTAAAATGAGCAGTTTGTATATTATGGAAAAATTATTAGACCAAAGGTGAGAACACAACAGTTGACATGACCAAGACTGAATCCAAACATTGCACTGTTGATTTTGTGTGCATTTTACATTTATTGTACTTTGTGTTGAATTTGTTGATATCTGAAAATATTCTGGATACATTCAGTAACATGATAAGAATATTCCTGGAAAATAAGGGGTAGGTACAACAAGACAAAACAATTAAAAGGGTTTGAGTGAGAGGACTAACTGGTGTCTCCAAGTGTGCACCGTTCCTAAGTAATTTCAATGCACTTTTATGACTCAAAGAAGAGTCTTCAACTATAAGGTGCTTTTTTGAGCTCTCCTAACTGTGCTGTTGAGGAACTAGAGGAAGCACACTTGAAGTTGTTTTGAACACAACACTGGATCCCCACCATCAAACAATTACTGTTGTTTACGAAGTCCAAAAACGGTCCATTATAAATTGTAATCTGGGTCAGGTGGGCATCATTTGAAAGCTTATTCTATTACCAACATGACTAGCTAAATTATACAATTCAATATTGCAGTGTTAGGCTTTCACAATGCAATTCAGGGAAACAAATCATAATTTCTGTGTGCATAGAAAGGAGTCGTTAGTCCAAATTTCTTCACAATAGACAAACAGGATCATTCTGTTCAGAACAACCCAGTGTATGACGCCATGTCATCTTGTAACTGTATATCAAACATAGTGATCATAAACGTTGACACTCTATATGACATGCATTTTATGCTATGGAAATGTGAAGTGCACATTTGGACTCAAAGGTGTTTGTCTTGCTTGTATGACATCAAAGCGGTATTTATTATAATCCTCAACGTCTCTTCTTCGAAAATACATAGACCTCTTAATTTACAGTATTTCCCTCACT
Organism: Salmo trutta; assembly: GCF_901001165.1. Taxonomy (NCBI): domain Eukaryota; kingdom Metazoa; phylum Chordata; class Actinopteri; order Salmoniformes; family Salmonidae; genus Salmo; species Salmo trutta. The sequence goes on along the minus strand of NC_042974.1, from coordinate 38,574,497 downwards.
CAGACAACAAAAAAATTGCAAAAGTTGCCTGATTAGGAGAAGGGATAGGGGCAACTTCTTGTTGCACAAGGTGCTCAAGTTCAGAACGGCTGTCAGTCAAAACCCACACAGCGCTGTGAAGCGCAGAGACAGGGCTCTGACATCATGTATAGCTCGTTACTGTACAGCTACTGCATTCCAATATAGGCATGTATCAGTGCCCAAATCAGCCATTTTCAACCTGTATACGGGTACGAGTGTAAAGAGTTAAATTGGGTGAAAACCCATTCAACCTCAGTGCACTTTGGTGTGCTGTACTTTAGTAGTGACACCTTCCCTGTGGCTCAGTTGGTAGAGCATGGTGTTTGCAACGCCAGCATGGTGTGTGCAACGCCAGGGTTGTGGGTTCGTTTCCCACGGGGGCCAGTACAATTATATATATTTTTTAAATGCATGAAATGAAATGTATGCATTCACTACTGTAAGTCGCTCTGGATAAGAGCGTCTGCTAAATGACTAAAATGTAAAATGTTATAGGCTGATACAAATTCAATGCTAAAGGCTACACATGTTGAACTAAAAGGCTTTGACTGTACTGGAATTATGTCCATGATTTGGTGTTGTAGCGTGAGCTAGCTATGTGTGCTTCAAATGAGCGTGTGACAGGGGTGTCACCGGGTGCACAGTTGCAAATGACTGTCACTGGGTGCACAGTTGCAAACATGCATAGACAGACACTTGTGCTTGCATGCTGACACACTCAGGTCACATGCTCTGGTTTGCTCTGGTTCTATATGTATGACATTCAGCCATTTTGAACCAATTCAGTTACATATTTTGGAGCAAAAGAAAGGAAATGGCAATAGAATGTCTAGTATGTTGTCAATGCAGTATTTCTTTAGATTCAGCTGTGGAATCTAGTCCATCAATGCAACTCCCCCCTGAGAAAGATAAATGTATTGATGTTCTGTCATGATATCTTCTTACTGGAATATATTCTTACTTCAAGCTTCAAAATAGCTTGAAAAACATTATGAAAAGTAACGAGCTCTTTCCCAACAATGCAAAGTAAAAAAAATTGAAAAATGTGCAGAAAAAAATACAAAAACAAACAGTAACACAATAAAATAACAATAACGAGACTATATACATGGAGTATGTGCAGGGGTACGAGGTAGTTGAGGTAATTGAGGTACTATGTACATGTAGGTAGGGGTAAGTGACTAGGCAATCAGGATAGATAATAAACAGAGTAGCAGCAGTGTATGTGAAGAGTGTGAAAGAGTGTGAAAGTGTGTCTATTTGTGAGTGTGTGTGGCGTCAATATGCATTTGTGTGTGTGTTTTGTGTGTGTGAGCGTATGTAGTGTGTGGAAGTGTCAGTGTTGTATGTGTGAGTGTGTGGGTAAAGTCTAGTGAGTGTGCATAGAGCCGGTGCAAAGAGTCAGTGCAAATAAAAAGGGGGTCAATGCAAATAGTCAGGGTAGCCATTTGAGTAAATGTTGAGCAGTCTTATGGCTTGGGGTAGAAGCTGTTCAAGAGTCTTTTGGTCCCAGACTTGGCACTCTGATACCGCATGCTGTGGGTAGCAGAGGGAACAGTCTATGACTTGTGTGTAGGGCTGACCCCAATTTGTCAACTGGTCGATTGTTTGGTTGTTAGGCTGTTGGTTGACCGAGATTGTTTTAGTCGAGCAGTAACAAATATACAGTTGAAGTTTACATACACCTGAGCCAAATACATTTAAACTCAGCTTTTCACAATTCCTGACATTTAATCCTAATAAAAATTCCCTGTCTTAGGTCAGTTGGGATCACCACTTTATTTTAAGAATGTGAAATGTCAGAATAATAGTACAGAGAATTATTTATTTCAGCTTTTATTTCTTTCATCACATTCCCAGTGGGTCAGAAGTTTACATACACTCAATTAGTATTGGGTAGCATTGCCTTTAAATTGTTTGACTTGGATCAAACGTTTTGGGTAGACTTCCACAAGCTTCCCACAATAAGTTGGGTGAATTTTGGCCCATTCCTCCTGACAGAGCTGGTGTAACTGAGTCAGGTTTGTAGGCCTCCTTGCTTGCACACACTTTTTCAGTTCTGCCCACAAATTTTCTATGGGATTGAGGTCAGGGCTTTGTGATGGCCACTCCAATAGCTTGACTTTGTTGTCCCTAAGCCATTTTGCCACAACTTTGGAAGTATGCTTTGGGTCATTGTCCATTTGGAAGACCCATTTGTGACCAAGCTTTAACTTCCTGACTGATGTCTTGAGATGTTGCTTCAATATAGCCACATCATTTTCCTCCTCATGATGCCATCTATTTTGTGAAGTGCACCAGTCCCCCCTGCAGCAAAGCACCCCCACAACATGATGCTGCCACCCCCGTGCTTCACTGTTTGGATGGTGTTCTTCAGCTTGCAAGCCTCCCCCTTTTTCCTCCAAACATAACGATGGTCATTATGGCCACATTTCTGTTTGGCCACATTTCTCCAAAAAGTACGATCTTTGTCCCTATGTGTAGTTGCAAACCGTAGTCTGGCTTTTTTATGGCAGTTTTGGAGCAGTGGCTTCTTCCTTGCTGAGTGGCCTTTCAGGTTATGTCAATATAGGACTCGTTTTACTGTGGATAGATACTTTTGTACCTGTTTCTTCCAGCATCTTCACAAGGTCCTTTGCAATTGTTCTGGGATTGATTTGCACTTTTCGCACCAATGTACGTTCATCTCTAGGAGACAGAACGCGTCTCCTTCCTGAGCGGTATGACGGCTGAGTGGTCCCATTTCAGGTTATATCGATATAGGACTCGTTTTACTGTGGATATAGATACTTTTGTACCTGTTTTCTCCAGCATCTTCACAAGGTCCTTTGCTGTTGTTCTGGGATTGATTTGTACTTTTCGCACCAAAGTACGTTCATCTCTAGGAGACAGAATGCGTCTCCTTCCTGAGCGGTATGACGGTTGTGTGGTACCATTGTGTTTATATTTGTGTACTATTGTTTGTACAGATGAAGGTGGTACCTTCAGGCGTTTGGAAATTGCTCCCAAGGATGAACCAGACTTGTGGAGGTCTGCAATTTTTTTTCCGAGGTCTTGGCTGATTTCTTTTGATTTTCCCATGATGTCAAGCAAAGAGGTACTGAGTTTGAAGGTAGGCCTTGAAATACATCCACAGGTACACCTCCAATTGACTCAGGCTAATTGACATCATTTATCAGAAGCTTCTAAAGCCATGACATCATTTTCTGGATTTTTCCAATCTGTTTAAAGGCATAGTCAACTTAGTGTATGTAAACTTCTGACCCACTGGAATTGTAATACAGTGAATTATAAGTGAAATAATCTTCTCAGTGAACTATTCCATTGCGGAGGCCTAGACTAATAGCCAAAATGTGGTCAGAGGCTCAATATGGAGGGAGTGATGCAATTGCAGAGCCTCCAGTGGCATGCAGTGGCCAAATCGAGCTCCATACCGCATCATCATGTGCCTCCCAAATGTTTAACAATGTATATCTGTATATCTCTGTATATCTCCGCATTGACATGATTGGTTGACGGTAGGTGGGGACGGTACATCCTGTAGAAAACACAAAAGCACTTCCTTGACAACAGCTCTGTACTGCTCCTCGAAGTGCAAGAAGTATGAATGCCCTGATTCCTGCTGAGGCCGTATCATCGTAAATGCTGCATGGCCAGTGCAGACATCGGAGTGACCATGCGCCCAGATGCACAATGCAGTTCTCTCCAGAATGCGCTCTCTCTCACCAATTTGTGTACATTCATTGTTTCATAACTTCATTGTGTGAATTGTTTGTGTTTGATTGTTGGTGTATGTCAATTCCCCATTACAGTATCAGTAGTACATTTACCGTTAATTCCTATAATTTATAATCTACAATGTTTGTTACTTTGGTTATGTTAATTTCAGTTAATGCATTCAATATTATTGTAGTCTTCCCGTTATCATTGTTGAGTTAACATTGTTTGTAGAGTTCACAACCTATGCTACGCTTGTAAGAAACAAGTTTCAGTTTAAGTTCATTCCATTTTGGAGTTTTGTCAATTTAGTGATTGTCTTTTGTTTGGAGCACTCCTGTCAATGTTTAGGAAGGACATGCACACATAGAAGTAGGCCTATAGGCTCCATGGCCTGCTCGCAAATATAGGCATATCATTGTGCCCATTTGGGGATCTAATAGTATTTCTGATTGGCTTAACACACCACCACTAATGACATGTGGAGCTTTTCAAAGTAAAATGTTTTCTTAACCTCAAACAGCAAGCAAACAAAGTCTGTTTTTACTTCCATTAAGAATTACAATAGTTCCTCAATGTATTTCAAAAATCTTTCCAGGTCTCTCCCTTTCGATAACCACTCAGCGTGAAAGGGAAAAATGTCAGGCTATGATCCAGTGGAAACGTCATAAAATAGGCCTACCTGATTACTTCTTATCTGTGCTTGACTTGGACTGAAATATAGAGCATTCGGAAAGTATTCAGACCCCTTGACATTTTCCACATTTTGTTACGTTACAGCCTTTTTCTAAAATTTATGAAATTACTTTTTCCCCTCATCAATCTACACACAATACCCCATAATGACAAAGCGAAAATAGGTTTTTAGAAATTTTTCTAAATGTAATACAAATGTAAAAAAAACTCTTATTTACATAAGTATTCAAACCATTTGCTATGACACTCGAAATTGAGCTAAAGTGCATTCTGTTTCCATTGATCATCCTTGAGATGTTTCTACAACTTGATTGGCGTCAACTTGTGTGTAACGATCATCTGAAGGAGTAGACCAAGGCGCAGCGTGGGTTGAGTTCATCATCCTTTAATTTTGAACGGTGAACCAGTAAAGACCAAAACAAGAAATAACACAACAAACAAACTGTTTTGCAGGCTACACACAGCAATGCAAAAACAACTTCCCACAAAAGACAGGTGGAAAAAGGGCTACCTAAGTATGGCTCCCAATCAGCGACAACGAAGTACAGCTGTCCCTGATTGAGAGCCATACCAGGCCAAAACACAGAAATACAAAACAAGGATAGGGAACATAGAATGAACATAGAAATATAAAATATAGAACATACATCAAAACTCCAAAACACACAAAACAAACACCCCCTGCCACGCCCTGACCAAACTACTATAACAAATAACCCCTTTTACTGGTCAGGACGTGACATTGTGGTAAATTCAATTGATTGGACATGATTTGGGAAGGCACACACCTGTCTATATAAGGTCCACAGTTGACAGTGCATGTCAGAGCAAAAACCAAGCCATGAGGTCGAAGGAATTGTCCGTAGAGCTCCGAGACAGGATTGTGTTGAGGCACAGATCTGGGGTAGGGTACCAAAAAATGTCTACAGCATTGAAAGTCCCCAAGAAAACAGTTGCTTCCATCCAAACTGAGCCATATGGGGAGAATAGCCTTGGTCAGGGAGGTGACCAAGAACCTGATGGTCACTCACACAGAGCTCCAGAGTACCTCTGTGGAGATGGGAGAACCTTCCAGAAGGACAACCATCTCTGCAGCACTCCACCAATCAGGCCTTTATGGTACAGTGGCAAGATGGAAGTCACTCCTCAGTAAAAGGCATATGACAGCTCCCTTGGAGTTTGCCAAAAGGCACCTAAAGGACTCTCAGAACATGAGAAACAAGATTCTCTGGTCTGATTAAATCAATATTGAACTCTTTGGCCTGAATGTCAAGCGTCACGTCTGGAGGACACATGGCACCATCCCTACGGTGAAGCATGGTGGTGGCAGCATCATGCTGTGGGGATGTTTTTCAGCAGCAGGGACTGGGAGACTAGTCAAGATCGAGGGACAGATGAATGGAGCAAAGTACAGAGAGGTCCTTAATGAAAACCTGCTCCAGAGCACTCAGGACCTCAGACTGGGGCGAAGGTTCATCTTCCAACAGGACAATGACCCTAAGCACACAGCCAAGACAATACAGGAGTGCCTTCGGGACAAGTCTCTAAATGTCCTTGAGTGGCCCAGCCAGTGCCTGGATTTGAACCCTATCGAACATCTCTGGAGAGACCTGAAAATAGCTGTGCAGCAACTCTCCCCATCCAACCTGACAGAGCTTGAGAGGATCTGCAGCGAAGAATGGGAGAAACCCCCCAAATACTTGTGTGCCAAGCTTGTAGCGTCATACCCAAGAAGACTTCAGGCAGTCAAAGGTGCTTCAACAAAGTATTGAGTAAAGGGTCTGAATACTTACATGTAAATGTGATATTTCAGTTTTTTTATTTTTATGACATTTGCAAAAATGTCTAAAAAACGTTTTTTGCTTGGGGTATCGTGTTTAGATTAATGAGGTGAAAAAAACTATTTAATCAATTTTAGAATAAGACTGTAACATAACAAAATGTGGAAAAAGTCAAGGGGTCCTAATACTTTCCGAATGCACTGTATATACATATAAATATATATACATTTACACAAACATATACATACATACAAATACACACACACATATTTAAAAAATATATATATATATATTTTCCTTGATTTTTTTCCACTAACCCCACCACTCCTCCCCTAATTGGAGTAAACTAATGAACAACAACACTTCCAGCTTATACACACTATATACACTTTGCGGAGACAATCTATTTTACAATAGTTATATTTTGTTTGTTTTTAGTCCTGTCCTTCCTCTACCTCTACTTATGGGTATTATTTAATCTTTCCATAGAAACACTTCACTTTTAAAAACTCTCACTTCTGTGAGCTATCAATACAGAGGACTCAACGTGGTGTGGGTGAACCTTTATCATTAATAAACCTGTTCTGAAGACATCTAAATTGTGGTGACTGAACCTTATCCGCTGGCACCTATAGTTCTCTAGTGCCCGTTCTGCATGGTCCTCCTGGATCAGATGTTTAGTATTTTTCAAAGTGTCTCCTTTCATGCTGTAGCTAGTGAAAAACAATGGTACAATACTTTAAATCCTCCTCCTACAGCAGCCTCCCACTCCACTGGAAGAGAATGGCATTCAACGTTTGACTGTTTGAAAAATAGGGAAAACATTAAGGGTTGGAGGGGTGGGTGGGTATATTTGAACAGATTTGTTATTCTACATTTGTTTTAGCCGGAGTGTGGGAGGGACATTTTGTTACTTATTTGATTAAACAAAGGAAGCAGTTTGGAGAAACAGTATCAAAGACTCCCAGGCAGAAAACCATAGCATCCTCTAAGAGCATTCCTATTGATTTGTGGTCTTTTTGGCTACTCAATTACACATATGATGTCTCTTCCTTCCTCCGACTATTGATCTCAAACCCTTTTTAATCACTTAATGATTGGTCATGGGATATAATAATGTAAAAATGCAACTCTACAAAATATTTCATCCTGTGCAGTTCTGGCCAATTGTTTAAGTGCAAATCTCTGGTCTCCTTTTTGTCCTTCAATATCAACATTTAGCCCCCACACCTCAGGCTTCCACACATCTCATCCTCACGACTATGAAATTGAACCTTAATTTTAGTCAGGGTAGAACATTGGTATGGTAATGTAAATAAATGAGTAGCGTCTGTAAAATAAATGTCTAAGCAACCTCCTTTCACATGGCTTCGATATCAATGCATTATCAGATCTATTTCTGTTCTATGACTGATCTTTCCTGATCTCATATACTTTTCCATTCGGTCACTTCTTGGCCACTGCACAGTCACGAAATACTGGATGACCCACATCTGAAGACATTTCTAAGAGAGCTAACTCAAATTAAAAAAGTACTGTGGAGTGTGTTTGGGTGAACTGATGACCCAAGTGCTTTCACATGGACATGTATTGGTAGTCTGGCCCTCAATAGGAAGGAATATTTTCAAGTGGCTAAGATGCACTTACTTTCATGTGCAATGACTTTTATGAGTAAGCTTGGTAAGCTCTCCAATGTTGTCAGAGATCCTCAAAGCTCAGAAAACCCAACTAGACACTATTCTCATAATTCCTTACGTAATCCATTCCTTGCACAATATTTGCACAATCATGCCATTTCTCAGTTGTTTGAATTCCCTTTTTCAAAATGTATTGTAGGTCATCGTCAAATTCCTTTCCTGCAAAGAGTTTCATGAGATATTGGTCTCTGCTCACTAGGCATCAAATAAAGATACACTTTCTGATAGTGAATGGAGGTTTTACAGGGACTCCATTGGGAGTAACACTCCATATCCTCTCTCAGCTCTAGTTGTTTACCTCTAATGAAAATGGATGGAAAAGGGGTAGAGGTGCTGACCTGATTACAGGGGAGCTGTGTGCAGCTTTTCCTTCACACACATATGAATAGCATGCACTGTGATTACCTGATTTATTGACAATACTCTTGGGTGACACTGTTGTTAATTGCATAGAATATCCCACATGAAAACAATACTACAGTTTACTATAGTGCTTACTATATAATTCTGTAGTAAACTGCAGTATACTTATGGAAAAGGCCCATGGAGTTGGTGGAATCACCCTTTAATTCATGGCCACTTACGCAGCTGGGCCAGAGCACTTTAATTAGGTCAGGTGGGAATGTCCGACAGATCTCAACTCATTAAAAGGAGGAAATCGCCACCGCCCGACCATACTGCTTTCTCTCCCTTAACTCCGTCTAATCCAGACATTGTGTGCATCCATGAATCAACTAAATATACCACTTTGTGGTTAAATTAATTTCTGCCTCAGTCTCCACCATTCCTCTCAGTCACCTGACCCGTGACCATCTGTTCACCATCACTATTGTCAGTCATCTTACCTGTCTGGCTACACACACACAGATCCCAATAATCGTTCAATACTGTATAATACTATACTACACTCTGTAGTATCCCTTGATCATGTCTACTACTTGCTATGGAATTGTGTAGTATATTGTAGAATACACTAAATACTACATTATAAACTGGGTGGTTCGAGCCCCGAATGCTGATTGGGTGACAGCCGTGGTATATCAGACCATGGGTATTACAAAACATGTATTTTTACTGCTCTAATTACGTTGGTAACTAGTTTATAACAGTAATAAGGCACCTCTGGGTTTGTGGTACATGGCCAATATACCACGGCTAAGGGCTGTATCCAAGCACTCTGCGTTGCGTCGTGCATAAGAACAGCCCTTAACCGCGGTATATTGGCACCATATACCACACCCCTTCGGGCCTGATTGCTTAAGTATACTACAGACCGCTAAAACACTACAGTAAATACTACAGTAATGTCCGCAAAAACACTATAGTCCGCAAAAACACTACAGTAATTGTTACAGTATATTATACTACAGTATTTCATTTGCATATACCCTGACCATTATCCTCCCCCATATCTCAATTTGTGCCACCCATAAGTGAAAAACCTACAGTTGTGGCCAAAGGTTTTGAGAATGACACAAATATTAATTTTCACAAAGTCTGCTGCCTCAGTTTGTATGATGGCAATTTGCATATACTCCAGAATTTATGAAGAGTGATCAGATGAATTGTAATTAATTGCAAAGTCCCTCTTTGCCATGCAAATGAACTGAATCCCCAAAAAACATTTCCATTGCATTTCAGCACTGCCACAAAAGGACCAGCTGACATCATGATTCTCTCGTTAACACAGGTGTGAGTGTTGACGAGGACAAGGCTGGAGATCACGCTGTCATGCTGATTGAGTTCAAATAACAGACTGGAAGCTTCAAAAGGAGGGTGGTGCTTGGAATCATTGTTCTTCCTCTGTCAACCATGGTTACCTGCAAGGAAACACGTGCCGTCATCATTGCTTTGCACAAAAAGGGCTTCACAGGCAAGGATATTGCTGCCAGTAAGATTGCACCTAAATCAACCATTTATCGTATCATCAAGAACATCAAGGAGAGCGGTTCAAATGTTGTGAAGAAGGTACAGGTGTTCCTGGTCAAAATTGTGAGTGAGCCCACTCCCTTGGCTGAGAAGCAACCCCACACATGAATGGTCTCAGGATGCCCAAGAAAGTCTAGCAAGCGCCAGGACCGTCTCCTAAAGTTGATTCAGCTGCGGGATTGGGGCACCACCAGTACAGAGCTGGCTCAGGAATGGCAGCAGGCAGGTGTGAGTGCATCTGCACGCACAGTGAGGCGAAGACCTTTGGAGGATTCATCAGAGAAATTATGAATTAAAGTTAAATATGAGCACTTCACACGCCGCGCCTTGGTCCCCTTTGTACGACCCTCGTTACACTGTCAATCATCACATTAGATACAGAATTAAAATCTCCACCTAAGATAATTTTGATATCCTGAAATACATCTATAACTATTAATCTATTCTTGAAATAATATCCTGTTTTGTTTGTTGGAAGCATAAATATTCCCTAATAAAAACATTTCACTGTTGAAATTTACTGTTAAAATTAACCAACGTCCAGAGTGGTGAGTCTTACTACTGATGACCTCCCCTTTAAACGCACCTCTTAAAGGTAGATAACTTCCACTTTCTTCATGTCACTTTTGAGGGTTTTCACTTCTCCAAAGATAAAGTCTGATTTTTTAAATAGCCTCAATTTTCATTGTATTCTCCCTAACCATGACCTCCAAGCCATTTGCCCTTTCATCTATCTTTGCTGTCAAAAGCATATTGTTTTGCATCTCCAGAAGTGACATACCCTCTTGGCCTCTCATCTTTTTCCCCTGGGGCTTGACTGGAGTGTCGGGGTCGTAAGGTAATGGCCTGAGTTGGGGACTGGAGGGGCGCAAGTTGTGAGCATTGTTATCCGTGCTCACCGCATTTTCATCACCCATTGCAGTATTTCCCCCAACAGTTACATTCTGAAGAGGAGTACCCAAAATCATACCATCTTTTGTGGTTAATTGTCCATCTGACGATCTCTCCATTTCTTTCCTTTTGGTTCTGGTCGTGGAAGTTTCCATGTACGTTCGACAAGCTAGTTTTTGAGCTAGCTAGCTTATCTGGCTATCTAGTGTTGTCGCAAACTTAGTTTTAGAGGTGAATAACTTGCAGAAAGTAATCAATTACTTTGGTAAATAAACTAAACCATATTCATACGGGGTTTTATGACCGTTGAAATGATCCAGTCGTTATAATTGGGTAAGGAAATCCAATAATTCCTTCAGCTACCAAAACAAATGATCTGCACTGACCGCCATCTTGCGCGCCTCCTCCATGCTAGCCAGGCTCCCTGGTTCACGTCTCGCCCAAGCAGCCCAGCTTGGCACAATTCTCTCAGCCATATTAACACTTAAGTTCAAGAACTATCTAGCATACAGGCATGAGCTCAGATAGGCTACAAATGTTCATTTTGTTGCATCAAAACAACCTCTCCACCTTATCTAGCTAGCTAGTTACATTAGCTAATCAAACCAATGCTCAAATTATATACAATAGCATAATGCTGCAACAGTTTCAACAAACAAAAGTAGAATGTTATAACTATGTCTATTCTTACCTTGATCGTCATTATTTGCTACAATTCGGCCATATCTTCGATCTTACTTGGAGTCTTATCACAAAATCATATACGTGTCCAGGCAATGTTGTTCTGCACTAAGATGGCTGTTGACTGATGTTGCAGTATCTTAACCTGATTTATCCTCTTTTTCTGACAATTGTGTAATTAATAAACAACTTAGCTATTGAAATGTAACGTCAGGTGATAAGACCAGTTACAGAAAGTAGTACAATACCAAAACATAAAAAACAGTCATAAGTCAACCTTACCAACATGATTGTAATATAGTCATCAGTACTATTTAAATTAACCTACTCCTTAGCACAAACAAACAAGAATATGAACCAAAAATTATTCACTTTACTTTAATGTAATGGTGAATGAATGACACATTGTTAAATGTGGTAGCTGGAAGATGTCTGTGTTTGTCACATTGGCATAAATGGTCGGGAGATAGGCGCAGGAATGTGTAATAGAGGTTTTTATTTTACCCAAATTACGGCGTGCCGTGTAAAGGCACGGGGACGAAGACCAAACAAACACTATACAAAACACAGGGTTGAAACCCAAACAAAAGAGCGAGGAGTACCTCAAATAAATTACACAAGCGCACAATGATTAACACACGGGACGAGACCCGTAATCATCTGCGCAATCCACAATGGCACGCAATGTGTTCAGTGTTGAATATTGTCTACATAAAATAGCGTGGGAAGTGAGGAGGGGAATGTGATTCGTCTAGATAGAACAGCATTTCTTAATCCTTGTCCTGGGGACCCAAAAGGGTGCACATTTCTGTTTTTGAACTAGCACTACACAGTCAATTCAAATGACCAACTTATCATCAAGTTGATGATTTCAATCAGGTGTGTAGTGCTAATGCAAAAACAGTATATATTCCTACACTGTCCCTGTCCCACACTGGGCTTGACCCAGTGATCTTCTCCTCCTTGACAATGTAGCAACGGGTTTCAGCCACCCAAAAGGTCCCAATTGGATGGCTTCATCCGCACCATTTCAAGTTAGCTGTGGAGTGAGCTTACGGAACTTTCTTAACTCTGTTACACATTTGTATTTGATTATGTGTTAGTGTATGTCTGGGTTTCCTCTTGTGACCCACCTGCGCTCGGCACTACTCATTGATGTCGCCTCTCTCTCTTAGACCATTTTACTATACTTGTACTCCTCAGTCTTGCCTTCATCGTTCTTCAGTGAGACGAGGTGGTGGTATTGGGGGGTTGCTGTTGGTCTCATTCATCAGAGGTAGGCCCCCCCGATAGGAACACAGGGGGGAGAGAGGGTTAGATGGGAAGGAGAGTAAATGTACATGGTCTTATCAATAAGGCATACCGGTATAAATACAGGTATTCTGGTTGGAAATGGGGTACTTGTCGAGGCAAATAATGGATTACTAAACCTTCTAAAAAGACATTGAGGAGTTGAGGGGAGGATACTCACATGTACATGGAGAGCCATAGGTGGAGTTGACTCTGTACGTCTCCTAGTTGAACATCTCACTGGCATCCCAGCCATTAGACTAACAGAGAGAGCTTGAAGGGAACGGTGGTTATTGTGTGTCACAGTGTGAGTCTCACTGTGTCTGTCACCAGAGTGTTATACTACGAAGCAAGCTAGATCTACTCAGGAGCTGTGTTTGAATACTCATACTAACCGCACTAGCCGTACTATTTGTGACATAAATTGAGTATATAGTATGCTTATTGGTCGTAGTATGGATATAGTTAGTATGTCAAAAGTTCCCGGATGCAGTACTACATTCACTAAAATACGAATTATACAAGCAGTGGACACTATTTCCGTGCTTTTAGGGCCCATAATGAAGTTCTTCAGAAAATGGGTGTGGCTTCACAATGTTTTCAGATTTGAAGAAAATGGTGGAAAATATGCAGCTGAAGTCCAACAAGAGTGGATACAAATTCATTGCTTTAAGAAAATGTTGAGCAATGTAGTAAAGTAATGACTTTTCAAATAAGTTAGCTAACACGTTATGTTGGCTGATGATTTGTTGTCTACGCTGTCCTTACCAACCACATAGCATATTATTACAGTAGTATGTACCAGTGTGTTAGCTAGCTACCTAACGTTAGTTGGCCACTAATACTGTACATTGAACTTGCCAGTATATTAACTATGTGCTATCTAACTAACTACCAACGTGGGTGTTTCAGGGGAAGGGGGTGAATCTGATCTCAATCACCTAGGACTTGACAATGATTAATCAAATCTCCCCATTATTGACCATTTTTGCTCAATTTTAAATTGCCTTTTCATACAGCTGCAACTGTATATGAATTCGTAAATCAAGGCCTTTCTTGAGTTGGGCTCTGGGATGGAACAGCTGTTGAGCATCTGAGTTCATGATTGTTTGTGGGGGACGCGGTTGGGTGTGTATGTCTCTATGTGTATGTGTGTGTATCCCACAACTGTTGCTAGGGAGTAAAGATGTTAGGGACAATATAGGATGAATCACAATAATTGTTTGCTAAAATAATAATTGCTTGCCAAAATGTAATTTTTGTAATGGCAATCCTGGTAAGAGGTAACAATCATTTGCATGAACTACCTACATTATTACAAATATGAATTGTTAGTTATGGAAATTAAGAAAAGCAGGATCTTTTATTTATACATATTTTTTAATAGCTAAATATAATACAAATCAAGGTGAGGGCGATGGAAATGCTTTTGCCGGCTGATCTGCTTCTGTTCTGTGGGAGGCACCGTGTGCTCTTTTCGAAGGATGTGTCCCGGTCTCTTGGGGGCCCTGGGATCCGGGGGGACGAGAGTGGTCTGCCGGTCACTGGGAGGACAACCCAACTCGGGATGGGGAGGGGTTTTAGCGTGTGGAATAGTGGGGACAAATTGGAGGTTTACTTAGTAGCAATGCAAATATCATGGTATAGCTATATGGACACTCAATCACTATAGTACTTTTAATGGTGAGTTTACAAACATATATTATGATATATAGATTTGAAACTTGTATTTCATTATGGTAAATGGTGAAATAACTATAGCCAGTTATAATTGTAATGGCTTAGCAGATAATAAGAAAATACGGTCAGTATTTACCTAGCTAAAAGAGAAGGAATATAATATATATTGTTTACAGGAAACTCATTCAACAATTTTAGATGAAGTGGGATATTATAATATGGTTTAAATACCTCTACGGACCATAAAGGAAATCACACTACAAACTATCACCATCATGCACTTAAGGAAATCATGAATGTCATGGATATATTGGAATTAGCGTATATATGGAGGCTTAAATACCCTGACTTAGTGAGAAATACATCTTGATTACTTTCTTAAGTCATTCTCTCTGGCACCAAAAGTTTGAAAAAGGTTTTGATAGGGGACAGAATGCGGTCGGACCATCACATAATGGCATCGGAGAAGAAGGCAGACGTTTTACGGGCCCCTAACCGATTGTGTTTTTTGTTTGTTTATTAGCGTTGTTATTTTTTTACTTATTTTGTACATAATGTTGCTGCTACCGTCTCTTATGAACGAAAATAACTTCTGGACATCAGGACTGTGATACTCACCACGGACTGGCAGAATCCTTTTTTTCCTTTAACAAGTCTGACAAGCCCGACGTGAACGATATACTGCTTTCTCGGGAACAGGCCCAGATCCCCGTGATTTGTGTGAAGAGGAGGTGGAGAAAAAGGGTCCGGAGGGCGGACTGCCTTCTGAGAATTTGTAGGCGATCAAATAAATCCCCACTTCCTTCCATTCTGCTAGCAAACATACAATCTTTAGACAAAAAAATATATGACCTACGCGGAAAATTAAACTACCAACGGGACATTCAAAACTGTAATATCTTATGCTTCACGGAGTCATAGCTGAACGACAACACAATCAACATACAGCTGGCTGGTTATATGCTGCACCAGCAGGATAGAACAGCGGCGTCTGGTAAGACAAGGGGTGGCGGACTATGTATTTTTGTAAATAACAGCTGGTGCACGATATCTAAGGAAGTCTCGAGCTATTGCTCGCCTGAGGTAGAGTATCTCATGATAGGCTGTAGACCCCACTATCTACCGAGAGAGTGTTGATCTGTATTTTTCATAGCTGTTTACATACCACCACAGTCAGAGGCTGGCACTAAGACAGCATTGAATGAGCTGTATTCCGCAATAAGCAAACAAGAAAACGCTCACCCAGAGGCGGCGCTCCTAGTAGCCGGGGACTTTAACCTCTCTAGGGTATGTGGGACGAAATCGTCCCACCTACTCAACAGCCAGTGGAATCCCGTGGCGCGTTATTCAAATACCTTAGAAATGCTATTACTTCAATTTCTCAAACATATGACTATTTTACACCATTTTAAAGACAAGACTCTCGTTAATCTAACCACTCTGTCCGATTTCAAAAAGGCTTTACAACGAAAGCAAAACATTAGATTATGTCAGCAGAGTACCCAGCCAGAAATAATCAGACACCCATTTTTCAAGCTTGCATATAATGTCACATAAACCCAAACCACAGCTAAATGCAGCACTAACCTTTGATGATCTTCATCAGATGACACCCCTAGGACATTATGTTATACAATACATGCATGTTTTGTTCAATCAAGTTCATATTTATATCAAAAAACAGCTTTTTACATTAGCATGTGACGTTCAGAACTAGCATTCCCACCGAACACTTCCGGTGAATTTACTAAATTACTCACGATAAACGTTCACAAAAAACATAACAATTATTTTAAGAATTATAGATACAGAACTCCTTTATGCAATCGCTATGTCCGATTTTAAAATATATTTTCGGCAAAAGCACATTTTGCAATATTCTGAGTACATAGCCCAGCCATCATGGCTAGCTATTTTGAACCCCACCAAGTTTGGCCCTCACCAAACTCCGATTTACTATTAGAAAAATGTTATTACCTTTGCTATTCTTTGTCAGAATGCACTCCCAGGACTTCTACTTCAATAACAAATGTTGGTTTGGTTCAAAATAATCCATAGTTATGTTCAAATATCCTCTGTTTTGTTCGTGCGTTCAAGACACTATCCGAAGGGTGACGAAGGGTGACGCGCCCGACGCGTTTCGTGACAAAACATTTCTAAATATTCCATTACCGTACTTCGAAGCATGTCAACCGCTGTTTAAAATCAATTTTTATGCGATTTTTCTCGTAAAAAAGCGATAATATTCCGACCGGGAAACCCTGTTTACGTTCAAAGACAGAGAAAATAAAAACATGGTGTCGCCTTGTGCACACGCCTCAGTCTCATTGTCCTCTGATCGACCACTATCCAAATGGGCTAATGTTTTTCAGCCAGGGGCTCCAAAGACATCATTCACCGGTTTGCCGCCTTCTGAGAGCCTATGGGAGCCGTAGGAAGTGTCACGTTACAGCAGAGATCCTCAGTTTTCATTAAAGAGAGTGTAGAAGCCCAAGAAATTGTCAGACAGGCCACTTCCTGTAAGGAATCTTCTCAGGTTTTTGCCTGCCATATGAGTTCTGTTATACTCACAGACACCATTCAAACAGTTTTAGAAACTTTAGGGTGTTTTCTATCCAAAGCCAATAATTATATGCATATTCTAGTTTCTGGGCAGTAGTAATAACACGATTAAATCGGGTACGTTTTTTATCCGGCCGTGTAAATACTGCCCCCTATCCCTAACAGGATAAGTACATCAATGACGTCGTCCCCACTGTGACCGCACGTCCATACCCCAACAAGAAGCCGTGGATTACAGGCAACATCCACACTGACCTAAAGGGTAGAGCTGCCACTTTCAAGGAAGCTTATAAGAAATCCCGCTATGCCCTCTGACGAACCATCAAACAGACACGGCATCAATGCAGGACTAAGATCGAATCATACTACACCAGCTCTGACGCTTGTCGGATGTGGCAGGGCTTGCCAAACATTACAGACTACAAAGGGAAGCACAGCCAAGAGCTGCCCAGTGACATGAGCCTACCAGATGAGCTAAACTACTTCTATGCTCACTTTGAGGCAAATAACACTGAAACATGCATGAGAGCACCAGCTGTTCCAGAAGACTGTGTGATCACGATCTCCACAGCCAATGTGATTAAGACCTTTAAACAGGTCAACATTCACAAGGCCGCAGGGCGAGATGGATTACCAGGACGAGCATGCGCTGACCAACTGGCAAGTGTTTTCACTGACATTTTCAACCTCTCCCTGTCTGAGTCTGTAATACCAACATGTTTTAAGCAGACCACCTTAGTGCCTGTGCCAAGGAACACTAAGGTAACCTGCCTAAATGACTACTGACCCGTTGCACTCATGTCTGTAGCCATGAAGTGCTTTGAAAGGCTGTCATGGTTCACATCAACACCATTATCCCATAAATCCTAGACCCACTCCAATTTGCATACCGCCCCAACAGATCCACAGATGATGCATCTCTATTGCACTCCACACTGCCCTTTCCCACCTGGACAAAAGGAACACCTATGTGAGAATGCTATTCATTGACTACAGCTCATCGTTCAACACCATAGTGCCCTCAAAGCTCATCAATAAGTTAAGGACCCTGGACTTCCTGACGGGCTGCCCCCAGGTGGTAAGGGTAGGTTACAACACATCCGCCACGCTAATCCTCAACACAGGGTCCCCTCAGGGGTGCGTGCTCAGTCCCCTCCTGTACTCCCTGTTCACTCATTACTGCATGGCCAGGCACGACTCCAACATCATCATTACGTTTGCAGATGACACAACAGTGGTAGGCCTGATTACTGACAGCGACGAGACAGCCTATAGGGAGGAGGTCAGAGACCTGGCCGTGTGGTGCCAGGACAACAACCTCTCCCCTAACGTGATCAAGACAAAGGAGATGATTGTGGACTACAGGAAAAAGAGGACCGAGCACGCCCCCATTCTCATCGACGGGGCTGCAGTGGAGCAGGTTGAGAGCTTCAAGTTCCTTGGTGTCCACATCATCAACAAACTAACATGGTCCAAGCACACCAAGACAGTCGGGAAGAGGGCACGACAAAACCTATTCCCAATACGGAGATTGAAAAGATTTGGCATGGGTCTTCAGATCCTCAAAAGGTTTTACAGCTGCACCATCGATAGCATCCTGACTGGTTGCAACACTGCCCGGTATGACAACTGCTCGGCCTCCGACTGCAAGGCACTACAGACGGTAGTACATCACTGGGGCCAAGATTCCTACAATCCAGGACCTCTAAACCAGGCGGTGTCAGAGGAAGGCCCTAAATATTGTCAAAGACTCCAGCCACTCTAGTCATAGACTGTTCTCTCTGCTACCGCACGGCAAGCGGTACCGGAGCGCCAAGTCTAGGTCCAAGAGGCTTGTAAACAGCTTCTACCCCCAAGCCATAAGTCTCCTGAACACCTAATCAAATGGCTACCCAGACTATTTGCATTGCCCCCCCTCTCTCCCCCTATTTTACACCGCTGCTACTCTCTGTTGTTATCATCTATGCATAGTCACTTTAATAACCTCTTACATCTAGACGTTCCGCTAGCGGAACACCTGCTCCAATATCCAATGATGGGCGTGGCGCGAAATACAAACTCCTCTAAAATCCGAAAACTTCAATTTTTCAACAATATGACTATTTTACACCATTTTAAAGACAAGACTCTCCTTTATCTAACCACACTGTCCGATTTCAAAAAGGCAAAACATTAGATTATGTCAGCAGAGTACCCAGCCAGAAATAATCAGACACCCATTTTTCAAGCTTGCATATAATGTCACATAAACCCAAACCACAGCTAAATGCAGCACTAACCTTTGATGATCTTCATCAGATGACACCCCTAGGACATTATGTTATACAATACATGCATGTTTTGTTCAATCAAGTTCATATTTATATCAAAACCCAGCTTTTTTACATTAGCATGTGACGTTCAGAACTAGCATACCCCCCGCAAACTTCCGGTAAATTTACTAAATTACTCACGATAAACGTTCACAAAAAACATAACAATTATTTTAAGAATTATAGATACAGAACTCCTCTATGCACTCGATATGTCCGATTTTAAAATAGCTTTTCGGTGAAAGCACATTTTGCAATATTCTCAGTAGATAGCCCGGCATCACAGGGCTAGCTATTTAGACACCCAGCAAGTTTAGCCTTCACCAAACTCCGATTTACTATTAGGAAAGTTTGATTACCTTTGGTGTTCTTCTCAGAATGCACTCCCAGGACTTCTACTTCAAAAACAAATGTTGGTTTGGTCCCAAATAATCCATTGTTATATCCAAACAGCGGCGTTTTGTTCGTGCGTTCAAGACACTATCCGAATGGTAAAGAAGGGTTACGAGCACGACGCATTTCGTGACAAAAAATTTCTAAATATTCCATTACCGTACTTCGAAGCATGTCAACCGCTGTTTAAAATCAAACATTCTCGTAAAAAAGCGATAATATTCTGACCGGGAGTCGTTGTATCCGTTCAAAGACGATAGAATAAAAACACGGGGTCGTCTCGTGCACGAGCATGAGTCCCATTGTCCGCTGATAGACCACTTAGCAAATGCGCTAAAGCTTTTCAGCCAGGGCTTGGAATTACGTCATTCAGCTTTTTGCCGCCTTCTGAGAGCCCATGGGAGCCGTAGGAAGTGTCACGTAACAGCAGAGATCCCCTGTATTGGATAGAGATGATCAAGGAGGGCAAAAAATGGTCAGAGAGGGTGCTTCCTGTTTGGAATCTTCTCAGGTTTTGGCCTGCCAAATGAGTTCTGTTATACTCACAGACACCATTCAAACAGTTTTAGAAACTTTGGAGTGTTTTCTATCCAAAGCTAATAATTATATGCATATTCTAGTTTCTGGGCAGGAGTAATAATCAGAAGCATGACAGAAGTAATTTTTCCAACAATTGTTTACAGACAGATTATTTCACTTATAATTCACTGTATTACAATTCCAGTGGGTTAGAAGTTTACATACACTAAGTTGACTGTGCCTTTAAACAGCTTGGAAAATTCCAGAAAAGGATGTCATGGCTTTAGAAGCTTCTGATAGGCTAATTGACATCATTTGAGTCAATTGGAGGTGTACCTGTGGATGTAATTCAAGGTCTACCTTCAAACTCAGTGCCCCTTTGCTTGACATCAAGGGACAATCAAAAGAAATCAGCCAAGACCTCAGAAAAATAATTGTAGACCTCCACAAGTCTGGTTCATCCTTGGGAGCAATTTCCAAACGCCTGAAGGTACCATGTTCGTCTGTACAAACAATAGTACGCAAGTATAGACACAATGGTACCACGCAACCGTCATACCGCTCAGGAAGGAGACACGTTCTGTCTCCTAGAGATGAACGTACTTTGGTGCGAAAAGTACAAATCAATCCCAGATCAACAGCAAAGGACCTTGTGAAGATGCTGGAGGAAACAGGTACAAAATAATCTATATCCACAGTAAAACGAGTCCTATATCGACATAACCTGAAATGCCGCTCAGCAAGGAAGAAGCCACTGCTCCAAAACCGCCTTTAAAAAGCCATACTACGGTTTGCAACTGCACATGGGGACAAAGATCGTACTTTTTGGAGAAATGTCCTCTGGTCTGATTAAACAAAAATATAACTGTTTGGCCATAATGACCATTGTTATGTTTTGAAGAAAAAGGGGGAGGGTTGTAAGCTGAAGAACACCATCCCAACCGTGAAGCACGGGGGTGGCAGCATCATGTTGTGGGGGTGCTTTGCTGCAGGAGGGACTGGTGCACTTCACAAAATAGATGGCATCATGAGGAGGAAAATTACGTGGATATATTGAATACATCTCAAGACATCAGTCAGGAAGTTATGGCTTGGTCACAAATAGGTCTTCCAAATGGACAATGACCCCAAGCATACTTCCAAAGTTGTGGCAAAATGGCTTAAGGACAACAAAGTCAAGGTATTGGAATGGCCTTCACAATGCCCTGACCTCAATCCCATAAAAAATGTGTGGGCAGAACTGAAAAAGCGTGTGCGAGAAAGGAGCTGACTCAGTTACACCAACTGTGTCAGGAAGAATGGGCCAAAATTCACCCAATTTATTGAGGGAAGCTTGTGGAAGGCTACCGGAAACGTTTGACCCAAGTTAAACAATTTTAAGGCAATGCTACCAAATACTAATTGAGTGTATGTAAACTTCTGACCCACTGGGAATGTGATGAAAGTAATAAAAGCTGAAATAAATAATTTTCTCTACTATTCTGACATTTCACATTCTTAAAATAGAGTGGTGATCCTAACTGACCTAAGACAGGGAATTTTTACTAGGATTAAATGTCAGGAATTGTGAAAAGCTGAGTTTAAATGTATTTGGCTAAGGTGTATGTAAACATCCGACTTCAACTGTATTGTGGTTAAACTCAAATGTATTTTTCAATAACATAAAAATAAGGTTTAATCTTTGTAAGTTATATCCTAAATAGGACTGGTGTAGTTATGTCACACATGCAGCTAACACAAATATATGGAAATGTCTTCTCTACCCAAAATTACAACCAACAAATTGCAGCATTACCGTAAAAATAGAAGAGGCAAGTGGAAGGGGGAAAAAGTAAGGAACTTGTCTGTCGGCCCTTCATTAAAGCCCAAAATTGGTTAAAGAAAATTGTGATAAATAAAAATATATATATCAGTTTCATTTAAGGACCATAATATGTACAGCTGTACCATATAGATTGCAAAATAGTTGGGAAGAGATTTTCGATGTGCTGATTCCATGGCACATGGTTTATGATTGGACACGCAAAACGATGCTGGATTCAAAACTTAGAATTTTTCAATTTAAATTATGATACCAAATTCTTGCAACTAATAGAATGTTAGATAAATATATGCAGATTTTGCTGTGAGGAGGCAGTGTCAATAGATTTTTTTTGTCGGTACTGTTCATATGTAGCTCGTTTTTGGTCACAGGTCAAGGAATGGCTGAAAAATTGCAACATTTACCTGGAGCTAATGCTAAAGATAGCAATACTGGGTGATTTGAAAAGTCACAGTCTATCGATCAATAATATAATAATACTTTTAGCAAAAATGTTTATCTTTAATTTACAATCTATAGAAACTATGAGAATTGAAAGGTTCAGAACTTTTGTGAAACATCACAGCACAGTGTGAAAAATATATGAAAGATAGATGGGAGGGGGATAGATGGGAGGGGTTGAATGAAGCTGAAGGGTGGGACTAATAACAACAAGATAACAAATGTAAAATGTACTGTCTGTTGTTACATCCTGACCATAGTAAGATGTGATTTTCTATGGTATAGGTCATGGCGTGACAGGGGGTGTTTTGTGTTTTTCTATGTTTTCTATTTCTATTTTTAAGTTCTAGTTTTTCTATTTCTATGTTGTTGTTTTTTTGGTTGATCTCCAATTGGAGGCAGCTGGTCCTCGTTACCTCTGATTGGAGATCATATTTAAGTAAGGGTTTTTCTTCCTGCGTTTTGTGGGTGATTATATTTTGAGTAGTGTTTGTTTCTCTCTGCGTCACAGTTTGTTGTTTTGTAAAGTTTCACGGATGTAATAAAATGTGGAACTACAACCACGCTGCACTTTGGTCCGATCCTTTCGACAGCCGTGACAGAATCACCCACCACAAAAGGACCAAGCAGCGTGCCCAGGAGCAACAGAAATGGACCTGGGAGGAAATTCTGGACGGAAAAGGACCCTGGAGGCAGGCTGGGGAGTATCGCCGTCCGAGGGAGGAGATTGAGGCAGATAAAGCGGAGCGGCGTCATTATGAGGCGCTGTACCAACAACGAGGCAAGGGCGAGAGACAGCCCCCCCCAAAAACATTTTTTGGGGGGCACACGGGGAGATTGGCAGAGTCAGGTTGGAGACTTGAGCCAACTCCCCGTGCTTACTGTGGGGGGCGAGTGATCGTGCAAGCTCCATGTTATGCTGAGATACGCACTGTGTTGCCAGTGCGCAGCTACAGCCCGGTGCGCTTGGTGCAAGCTCCTCACAGGTGCTGTGCTAGAGTTGGCATTGAGCCAGGAAGGAGTATGCCTGCTCAGCGTTCCTGGTATCCGGTGCGTCTTCTCGGTCCAGGTTATCCTGCACCAGCTCTACGCACGGTAACCCCAGTTCGCCAACACAAACCTGTGCGACTTGTCACAACGTCTCGCGCTTGTCGGGCTACGGAGGCTATCCAGCCAGGACGGGTTGTGCCAGCCATAAGCTCCAGACCTCCAGTGCACCTTCATGGCCCAGTATACCATGTGCCTGCTCCGCGCACCAGGCCTCCAGTGACGTTCCCTAGTCCAGAACTCTGTGACGTTCTCTAGTCCGGTGAGACCTATTCCAGCTCCACGAAAGAAGCCTCCAGTGATGATCCATGGCCCGGAGCCTGTAGAGATGATCCATGGCACGAAGCCTCCAGTGATGATCCATGGCACAAAGCCTCCAGTGATGATCCATGGCGCGGAACCTGTAGTGATGATCCATGGCACGGAGCCTGCAGCGACGGTCCCAAGTCCGGAGCCTGCAGCGACGGTCCCCAGTCCGGAGCCTGCAGCGATGCTCCCCAGTCCAGAGCCTGCAACGACGCTCCCCAGTCCGGAGCCTCCAGTGACGCTCCCCAGTCCGAAACCTCCAGCGACGGCCTGCAGCCCAGAGTCTTCAGCGATGGCCTGCATCCCAGAGCCTCCAGCGACGGCCTGCAGCCCAGAGCCTCCAGCGACGGCCTGCAGCCCAGAGCCTCCAGCGACGGCCTGCAGCCCAGAGCCTCCAGCGGCGGCCTGCAGCCCAGAACCTCCAGCGGCGGCCTGCAGCCCAGAACCTCCAGCAATGATCTACAGTCCAGTTCTTTCGATGACGATCCACGGTCAGGTGGTAATAAAGCAGAAGGATCAGCGGGTGGAGCGGGGAGTACGCCCCGAACCGGAGCCGCCTCCTCTGCTGGAGGTTAAGGTTATGTGGACTGCATTTGAGCCGCCATAGACAATTGTCACCCTCCCTACCCTCCCTTTTGTTTTGTGGTTTCTTTTGTTTTAGGTGCATTCGGAGTCTGCACCTTTTTTTTGGGGGGGGGGGGGGGTACTGTCACGTCCTGACCATAGTAAGATGGGATTTTTCTATGGTAGAGTAGGTCAGGGCGTGACAGGGGGTGTTTTGTGTTTTTCTATGTTTTCTATTTCTATGTTTTTTTGGGGGGGTTGATCTCCAATTGGAGGCAGCTGGTCCTCGTTACCTCTGATTGGTGATCATATTTAAGTAGGGGTTTTTCTTCCTGGGTTTTGTGGGTGATTATATTTTGAGTAGTGTTTGTTTCTCTCTGCGTCAAGGTTTGTTGTTTTGTAAATTCAGTTATTTATGTTTTGCAAAGTTTCACGGATTTAATAAAATGTGGAACTACAACCACGCTGCACTTTGGTCCGATCCTTTCGACAGCAGTGACAGTCTGTAAAATGTACACTACCATAAAGAATTTGGGGTCACTTACAAATGTTTTTGAATGAAAAGCAATTTTTTTTGTCCATTAAATTGATCAGAAATACAGTGTAGACATTGTTCATGTTGTAAATGACTATTGTAGCTGGAAACGGCTGATTTTTAATGGAATATTTACGTAGGCGTACAGAGGCGATTATCAGCAACCATCGCTCCTGTGTTCCAATGGCACGTTGTGTTAGCTAATCCAAGTTTATCATTGTAAAAGGCTAATTGATCATTAGAAACCCTTTTGCAAATATGTTAGCACAGCTGAAAACTGTTGTGCTGTTTAAGGAGCAATAAGACTGGCCTTCTTTAGGCTAGTTGAGTATCTGGAGCATCAGCATTTGTGGGCT
Organism: Salmo trutta; assembly: GCF_901001165.1. Lineage (NCBI taxonomy): Eukaryota > Metazoa > Chordata > Actinopteri > Salmoniformes > Salmonidae > Salmo > Salmo trutta. The sequence continues at coordinate 38,549,257 of NC_042974.1, read as the reverse complement.
CGATTACAGGCTCAAAATGGCTAGAAACAATTAACTTTATTCTGAGACTCGTCAGTCTATTCTTGTTCTGAGAAATGAAGGCTATTCCATGCAAGAAATTGCCAAGAAACTGAAGATCTCGTACAACGCTGTGTACTACTCCTTTCTCAAAACAGAGCAAACTGGCTCTAACCAGAATAGAAAGAGGAGTGGGAGCCCCCGGTGCACAACTGAGCAAGAGGACAAGTGCATTAGAGTGTCTAGTTTGAGAAAAAGATGCCTCACAAGTCCTCAGCTGGCAGCTTCATTAAATAGTACCCGCAAAACACCAGTCTCAACGTCAACAGTGAAGAGGCGACTCCAGGATGCTGGCCTTCTAGGCAGAGTTGCAAAGAAAACGCCATATCTCAGACTGGCCAATAAAAATACAAGATTAAGATGGGCAAAAGAACACAGACACTGGACATAGGAACTCTGCCTAGAAGGCCAGCATCCCGGAGTCGCCTCTTCACTTAAATTAGCTAAAGCTATTTACTTTAACTTTGGAAATTTCTGTATTTTTCAGCTTCAGACAAAAGCTAATATTTGACTTAAAACTATTTTTGTATTAATTAGACCATATATATAACCCTGTAGGTTATAGAAAAGAGCAAATCTTTTCTACCTACAGGTTATGGAACATTCTTTGAATATTTTGTCCAGTAGGTTTCAGGAAGGAGAACGCTACAGTAGCCTATACAACATCTCCTTTATGATGCTTGGCAGATGCACATACAGATAGATGTAGGACCTTCATTTGATCACCCTGTTGCAGGAGAACTTTGAGGTTTAAAAAGGCTTCTGATGTTTGTAATTTCTACTTTGAAATTTCACAATTGATTTTGTATGGAACCCTACAAAAATGTCCATTCATTATAATCCTCATAATAATTTACATTTCCTGTTGTTGCAGGATTATTTTCCTGATGTAACAAACTGCTCAAATTAAGATCGGTACTACATTGGTACTTCAATTTGTGGTGTTTCCAGTCACAGCCCAGTCATTGTCTACTCCCTCTGATGTATTCTTCCAAATCATATATAAAACATATGGCTATATCATATATCAGGGTTGTGAGTGTGGTTCTCTAAGCTTGATCGTTGTATGCTATGATGAATAATGCTCTGCTGTGTTCTGTATCTAGGCCGAATGATGCAAAGAGAGAGTATTGAATTTTTCATGTGGGCCAAAAACAGCACTGGCTAGGCACTCAGTACAGAGTCACACGGAGGAGAGAACAACATCCTCCTCCAGTAGCCAGAGCCAGGCCACCGCCGTGTGTGTGTGTGTGTGTGTGTGTGCACGCGCATGCATGCATGCATGTCTGTGTGTGTTCCTCATGGGCACACAAATCCAAAATAATAAATGCTTTGCAAAATCGAATGCTTCTAACCGAAAGAGTCACCTTACCTTGATACTTAAAACATATATCGATACTGTCATTAACGTGGTTCTTCAATAATTATGCATGATACTTGTTGGATGCGCATTTGATGTTCAGCTGATTAGTTACGGCGTGATATTTTCACACATCATCAACTGATCCAGGAAGGAATTTTCTAAATCACAGTCAAGTGACGAACAGCTGTTGTGATAACGCATGTGATGCTGGAAAAAAGGTATTCGCAAGGAATGTTCAGAATATTGTGGGGTCTCATTCATTACGCCGGTGAAGACAGTTGTGCCTGGATCCACGTTGAATAAAATATCCCTAGCGAATTGATGTTGATCATCTGTTGTTGTCTGCTTGATTTACAGCAGGGCCTCATTAGATTTAACAGAGATGGGCTTTACTTGGCTCATTGCGCTCATTGCGCTCAAATGACTACTTGTGGCGGGCCGGGCGCCTGCAGACTGACTTCGGTAGTCCCCCACTCCCCAACGCCTCTCCCGAGCCCGTTGGGGAGTTGGAGCGATGAGACAAGATTGTAATTGGATCGCAATTGAATATCTCAAAACTGGGGAGAAAAAGGGGGTATAAAAAGATAATGATTTTACTACACAGATCATACACATAACATTAGCTAGTGAGCTAACAGTACGCTTTAACTTGCAATGAAAACAACTTTCTGACAAAATCAGAAACGTATAATATCTGAAAATGTAGCTAGACTCTTACCCCTATACATGGATGAACGCTTGGTTGCCCTTAATTTGAAGATGTAATCCGGAGAAGGTGTTTTATACAACTCTCTTTTGGACTCTCCACATTTGGCAATCATCTCTGCTTCCAACGTGCAGTCTATTGACTTCAAAACTTGGTAAACTTCTTCCGTGACAACGACACTGTTTCTTCGCCACTACTGTCATCAGAAGACTCTACAATGTTTGTTTCAATGAAAATGTTTTTACCTAAATCAGGGATTTCCTCATTGTCTGATTCATTTTTAGAATCAGAGAGTGTCATCATGGGCGATTGTACTCCAGAAAGTAGCCCAGCAAACTTTTTCAGTGACGGTAGAAAGAATTGTCCATACATACTGAGCAGCTCATATTATAGACAGGAGCATGCTACATGGCAGACCAATCCGAACTCATCTCTCGGCATATCCAGCCTGTCCATTATCTCAGCCAATCATGGCTATCGAGAAGGTTCCTGTATTTTTCCGTGGCTAAACCAACTAGGCTCGTAATTTAACAATGTAATTCGTATTTACAGATGGTATATACATTTGTTATGAAGGCACATGAAAGTTCACATGTTCCAGAAGGCATTTCTGCCAAAAAACACGTTTGGATAAACCAAAAAAAATAATACTTCCAATACCTCTCCTGTGAAGTAATGAAATGCTTAGAAGTAGAGAAATAGCATAATTTGTAGATAAGTACGTTTTTCAACTGTAGCTATACTGACTCAAGCAAATCCCTTATCTGTTTTGTTGTTTTGCATATTATCCCTAGACTTTATACAATACTTGTAAGTAATGAAACGCCTAGCTTTTTGGAACGGGTCACAATTATGCAATTGTATAACAATGATGTCCTTGAAAATCATGGTCCCACTTTAAATTGTGTGCAGCTTATAAAGCCTTCATAAAGCCTTCATAAAGCCTAGAACATAAATCAGATTTTAACCTTGTCATTCATGCTGGTAGAGCATTGCAATGCCAGGATAGTGGGTTAGATTGCCGGGACCACCCATACATACAAATGTAAGCAGGCATGACTGTAACATGCTGACCAAACCGGACGTGCGCCCCATCGAGTGCCCCATCGCGTGCATGTTGATTTTGTAGCCCCACACCAGACAAGATCAGGATACACAGGTTGAAATATCAAAACAAACTCTGAACCAATTATATTAATTTGGGGACAGGTGAAAAAGCATTAAACATTTATGGCGATTTAGCTAGCTAGCTTGCTGTTGCTAGCTAATTTGTCCTGGGATATAAACATTGGGTTGTACCTGAAATGCACAAGGTCCTCTACTCCGACAATTAATCCACAGATAAAACGGTAAACCAAATTCCTTTCTCGTCATCTCTCGTCCTTCCTCAGACTTCTTTTTTACTTCTTTGGACTTTATATGGTGGTTGGCAACCAACTTTACGGTGCATTACTACAACCGACTGGATTGTGGACATCATTTCATCTATCAATCACCCACGTGGGTATATGCTCCTAAACACCAATGAGGAGATGGCACGTGGGTATATGCTCAAATTCAAGTCCCTGACAGTCCTTGAATTTGATTTGCCAATGTCTGTATGAACCCTGTCTATACATCCTGAAGGATGTATAGTCCTAGGCTTATGTTGTTGTATAGCTGGAGTTATGGGTCAATTTGCATATATTTATACTTCTATTCCTGTAAGTACACGTGAAACTGCATGAAAATCCTTTTGTTTAAAACCATTTTGAAATGTTATTCCCAATGTCAGACATTTGCCCCATTATTTATAGAAAGACCCATGTGTTAATTAATTGTACACTATGTTATTGATTTGTTGATTGATGAGGGCATAGTGTGTATGCAGGTCATTATGTAGGAACAAGCATAGGTTTGTCTTTGTCACACTAATACAGCTGTGGAAAATGTATCTTGTCTACAGATACTACAGTGAATCATCAGCTGGTTATCAGGTCTATTCAGGCCCTTGCAGTTGTACATCCTATGAAACCGAGTGAAGAGCTGTGAAGTGCCAAGCTCCCCAAGCAGCAATCAGTGAGAGGCTCATTAATTGGAAGATCAGAGGAACCTTTGTGTGAAGCCCTTTGTGTGTTATGTAGGCCAGCGGAAATGACTACCAACTGGGCACACCATGTCATTTCAGCGTGGGTAATTGGGTAATATTTGGTTGAGACATCGATTGATGAGATTACAACCTGTATTCACCCACTCAAAAAGGCAGCCAAAAATGAGTTCAATTTCCAATGTGTTATCACTAAGCTTTCAACCATCTAAAAGCACAGCCAAATTCCAATGGAAAAACAATGCCTCATTTTTGGTTTAGTTGTCACTCAAATGTCTATCCCTGTGCTTTGAACCATTTTAAAGCACAGCAAAGTTCAAATGGGAATATAATGTCAGATATTTAGTTTATTTATACGACAGATTAAACTGTTATCTCTGTGCTTAATCTAATAGCAGAACCAAATGACCTGGATTGCAGTTGAGATTACATTAAATGTACATGGTACAAGTGATCAATGCTGTTCAACACTCCACAGATTATTCAGCAATTTTAAAGATCTCCACAGGCCTGCAACAACCTATGTATTTTATCTTGAACATGCACACTTTATATGATTACATAAGAAGACATTTATAGTTACGGTAACTTCAAAATGTGGCCATGGACGTGTTACTCATTTTAAGGTTGAATGTTACATTAGTTTGTAAAATAGCCTTAACTTTAGGCTATTTACTCTATTTTCAAAAGAAATATTGAATTGATTGATTGATAATGCAACCAAATATTAAAAGGAGATGTATCAACTGCTTGGATAGTTTCATCATCATTATAAATAATAAAAGAAAACAGGTATGGAGAGCCTTTACACAGGAAATGAACTCAGCAAAAAAAGAAACGTCTCTTTTTCAGGACCCTGTCTTTCAAAGATAATTCGTAAAAATCCAAATAACTTCACAGATCTTCATTGTAAAGGGTTTAAACACTTTTTCCCATGCTTGTTCAATGAACCATAAACAATTAATGAACATGCACCTGTGGATCAGTCGTTAAGACACTAACAGCTTACAGACGGTAGGCAATTAAGGTCACAGTTATGAAAACTTAAGACACTAAAGAGGCCTTTCTACTAACTCTGAAAAACACCAAAAGAATGATGCCCAGGGTCCCTGCTCATCAGTGTGAACGTGCCTTAGGCATGCTGCAAGGAGGCATGAGGACTGCAGATGTGGCCAGGACAATAAATTGCAATGTCCGTACTGCGAGACACCTAAGACAGCGCTAGAGGGAGACAGGGTGGACAGCTGATCGTCCTCACAGTGGCAGACCATGTGTGCACAAACACCTGCACAGGATCGGTACAGCCAAACATCACACCTGCGGGACAGGTACAGGATGGCAACAACAACTGCCCGAGTTACACCAGGAATGCACAATCCCTCCATCAGTGCTCAGACTGTCCACAATAGGCTGAGAGAGGCTGGACTGAGTGCTTGTAGGCCTGTTGTAAGGCAGGTCCTCACCAGACATCACCGGCAACAACATTGCCTATGGGCACAAACCCACCGTCGCTAGACCAGACAGGACTGACAAAAAGTGCTCTTCACTGACGAGTCGCGGTTTTGTCTCACCAGGGGTCTTGGTCGGATTCGCATTTATCCTCGAAGGAATGAGCGTTACACTGAGGCCTGTACTCTGGAGCGGGATCGATTTGGAGGTGGAGGGTCCGTCATGGTCTTGGGCAGTGTGTCACAGCATCATCGGACTGAGCTTGTTGTCATTGCAGGCAATCTCAACGCTGTGTGTTACAGGGAAGACATCCTCCTCCCTCATGTGGTACCCTTCCTGCAGGCTCATCCTGACATGACCCTGCAGCATGACAATGCCGCCAGCCACCAGCTCGTTCTGTGCGTGATTTCCTGTAAGACAGGTATGTCAGTGTTCTGCCATGGCCAGCGAAATGCCCGGATCTCGATCCCATTGAGCACGTCTTGGACCTGTTGGATCGGCGGTTGAGGGCTAGGGCCATTCCCCCCAGAAATGTCTGGGAACTTGCAGGTGCCTTGGTGGAAGAGTGGGGTAACATCTCACAGCAAGAACTGGCAAATTTGGTGCAGTCCATGAGGAGGAGATGTACAGCAGTACTTAATGCAGCTGGTGGCCACACCAGAGACTGACTGTTCATTTTGATTTTGACCCCCCTTTGTTCAGGGACACATTATTCAATTTCTGTTAGTCACATGTCTGTGGAACGTGTTCAGTTTATGCCTCAGTTGTTGAATCTTGTTATGTTCATACAAATATTTACACAAATAAATGCAGTTGACAGTGAGAGGACGTTGCTTGTTTTGCTGAGTTTACATTGACATACCCTGATCAGGTGAAAGCTGTGATCCCTTATTGATGTCACTTGTTAAATCCACTTCCATCAGTGTAGATGAAGGGGAGGAGACAGGTTAAAGGAGGATTTTTAAGCCTTGAGATAATTGAGACATGGATTGTGTATGTGTGCCATTCAGATGATGAATGGACAAGACAAAAGATTTAAGTGCATTTGAATGGGGTATGTGTCAAGAACTGCAATGCTGCTTTGTTTTTCAGTTCAACAGTTTCCTGTGTGGGGGGCGGAGGACTGTGATGACAAAGGTCCATTCATAGTGACCATGTGCTAGGCTAGGCAGGTTTAAACATCTACAAATGGTCTGCATTCCATAATGATTAAAATAGGCTACATGTCCCAAATGATTGCACAACTTGTAATACGTTAGCCTAATATGATCTACTATTGCTAGCAGCCCTCAGGAATAACCACACGAACGTGACAGAGGAAAGAATGGAATGATGCAACATTTAAGGAAACAAAAACTAAAGTGACAGTTATAAATGTATGTGGGTATAGCTGACGGTGGCTACCGATAGTGGCTAATATTTAACACCATACAAATTATAAAATAATACCCTGAAAAGTCTGGCCATATAATTAAAACATTCAACTTGGTAGGTTGTTGCTACACTGTCATTTGCGCTTGGCCTATAGCGTGGGTCTACAAATTTCATGCCATCCTTAGCCTCGTCCTCAGAGCATGCGCAGACCAGCTGGCTGAAGTGTTTATGGACATATTCAATCTATATCCCAGTCTGTTGTCCCCACATGCTTCAAGATCTCCACCATTGTTCCTTTACCCAAGAAAGCAAAGGTAACTGAACTAAATGACTATCGCCCCGTAGCACTCACTTCTGTCGTCATGAAGTGCTTTGAGAGACTAGTCAAGGATCATCTCACCTCTACCTTACCTGAAACCCTAGACCAACGTCAATTTGCTTACCGCCCCAACAGATTCACAGATGATGCAATCTCCATCTCACTGCACACTGCTCTATCCCATCTGGACAAGAGGAATACATATGTAAGAATGCTGTTCATTGACTATAACTCAGCATTCAACACCATAGTACCCTCCATGCTCATCATTAAGCTCGAGGCCCTGGGTCTGAACCCCGCCCTGTGCAACTGGGTCCTGGACTTCCTGATGGGCCGCCCCCGGGTGGTGAAGGTGGGAAACAACCTCCACTTCGCTGATCCTCAACACTGGGGCCCCACAAGGATGCGTGCTCAGCCCCCTCCTGTACTCCCTGTTCACCCATGACTGTGTGGTCACGCAGACGTCCAACTCAATCATCAAGTTTGCAGACGACACAACAGTTGTAGGCCTGATTACAAAAAATGACGAGACAGCCTACAGGGAGAAGGTGAGGGCCCTGGGAGTATGGTGCCAGGAAAATAACCTCTCACCCAACGTCAACAAAACAAAGGAGCTGATCGTGGACTTCAGGAAAGAGCAGAGGGAACACCCCCCTGTCCAAATCAACGGGACCGCAGTGGAGAAGGTGGAAAGCTTCAAGTTCCTCGGCATACATATCACTGATAAACTGAAATGGTCCACCCACACAGACAGTGTGGTGTAGAAGGCGCAACAGCGCCTCTTCAACCTCAGGAGGCTGAAGAAATTTGGCTTGGCACCTAAACCCTCACAAACCTTTACAGATGCACAATTGAGAGCATCCTGTCGGGCTATATCACCGCCTGGTACGGCAACTGCACCGCCCGCAGCTGCAGGGCTCTCCAGAGGGTGGTGCGGTCTGCCCAATGCATCGTCGGTGGCAAACTACCTGCCCTCCAGGACACCTACACCACCCAATGTCACAGGACGGCCAATAAGATCATCAAGGACAACAACCACCCGAGCCACTGCCTGTTCACCCCACTATCATCCAGAAGGCAAGGTCAGTACAGGTTCATCAAAGTTGGGACCGAGAGACTGAAAAGCAGCTTCTATCTCAAGGCCATCAGACTGTTAAATAGCCATCACTTGCACATTATAGGCTGCTGCCCTATATTCATAGACTTGAAATCACTGGCCACTAATAATTGGGACATTAGTCCCTTTAATAATGTTTACATATTTTGCATTTCTCACCTCATATGTATGTACTGTATTCTGTCCTATTCTACTGTATCTTAGTCTATGCCGCTCTGACATTGCTGGTTGAAATATTTATATGTTCTTAATTCCAGTGGAAATACTTACTTTACTTTAGATTGTGTGTATTGTTAGATATTTCTTGTTAGATATTACTGCACCTTTGGAGCTAGAAACACCAGCATTTCGCTACACCCGCAATAACATCTGCTAAACACGTATATGTGGCAAATAAAATTTGATTTGATTTGAAGTTGAATGTTCATATGCTTCAGTTTGCTGCCATATGACTGTTTTCGCTAGCTCTTATCAATATCTCTTATCAATTTGTATGTTACAGTGCTTGGAGAATCATGTTATTTCTATCTGGAAAAAAATCAAGTAGATGTTGTTCCACCTGGAACCGACAGGTTGCTCGACCTTATACATCGCTTCCTCGCTCAAAAACTAGGTGGGATTATGAGGGAATTAAGTCAAGGTCAGAATATGGAGTATCTGTAGACACACCACTGCTACACTTCCATTTCTGTGATCTGCACTCCAAATAATACCTGGCTGGCACATGTGCTTCCCCATGCTTAAAGAACAACTGAATGTAATAAGCAACTTCTCCTTCTGACCATGGTTCATATGAGTCAGAAGCATTTATTATAGTGTCAAAATTGACTACAAAGTATAAATAGGATTCGATATACAATGATGGCAAAAAAACAACATTTGAAAGTGCGCTGACCCTGGTGCTAAATGGGGTACGCAGCTGGAGGTTGAATGTTTGAAGGGGTATGAGACTATAAAATATTTGGGAACCACTGGTGTAGACCAATTAGAGTTTCCAATCTCTCCAAAAGAATGTGGTGATTGATGGTGTCAAAAGCAGCACTATGGTCTAGGAGTATGAGGACAGATGCAGAGCCTTTGTCTGACGCAATTAAAAGGTAATTTACCACCAAAACGACTGCAGTCTCAGTGCTATGATGGGGTTTAAAACCAGACTGAACCAGACTGAAGTATTTCGTATACATGATTTGCCAACAACAGCTTTTTCCCAAAAATTTGAGAGGAATGGGAGATTCGAAATAGGCTGATAATTTTATCGATTTTCTGGGTCAAGGTTTGGCTTTTTCAAGAGAGGCTTTACTTCTGCCACTTTTAGTGAGTTTGGTACACATCCAGGGGATAGGGAGCCGTTTACTATGTTCAACATAGGAGGGCCAAGCACAGGAAGCAGCTCTTTTAGTAGTTTAGTTGGAATAGGGTCCAGTATGCAGCTTGAAGGTTTAGAGGCCATGACTATTTTCATGAATGTGAGAAATATGATAAAAAACTTGAGTGTCTCCATTGATCCTAGGTCCTGGCAGTGTTGTGCAGACTCAGGACAACTGACCTTTGGAGAAATACGTGTGGCTCAGTTGGTAGAGCATGGTGTTTGCAACGCCAGGGTTGTGGGTTCGATTCCCACGGGGGACCAGTACGAAAACATTTTTTTTATGAAAATGTATGCATTCACTACTGTAAGTTGCTCTGGATAAGAGCGTCTGCTAAATGACTAAAATGTAAATACGCAGATTCAAAGAGTCTGTAATTTGCTTTCATTTTTTTCAGGAAGTTAATGAATTCATCACTGTTGAATTCATCACTGTTTTTTCACAATGTTTGTACATCATTTTTCAACTACTGTCTCTTATGACCGAAAAGAGCTTCTGGACATCAGGACAGCAATTACTCACCTTGAACTGGACGAAGAATTTGTCTTTAATGAGTCGGACGAGAGGGATTTATTCCAGACACCCAACAAGGCCCTCATCCCTGTAATTCACAGGAGAAAGAGACCGAAATATCGCGGAAGGAGATCGGTGTGCCTGGTAAGGAGCCAGCGACGCGTGGCTAATCTGCCTTTGCCATCAGTTATATTTGCCAATGTACAATCGCTGGATAATAAAGTGGACAAACTACAATATATCCTACAAACGGGACATTAAAAACGGTAATATCTTATGTTTCACGAGTCGTGGCTGAACAACGACATGAATAACATTTAGCTGCCGGGTTATACACTGTATCAGCAGGATAGAACAGCAGCCTCTGGTAAGACAACAGCTGGTGCATGATATCTTAGGAAGTCTCGAGGTTTTGCTCGCCTGAGGTAGAGTATCTCATGATAATCAATCAAATGTATTTATAAACCCCTTTTTACATCAGCCGATGTCACAAAGTGCTATACAGAAACCCAGCCTAAAGCCCAAAACAGCAAGAAATGCAGATGTAAAAGCACGGTGGCAAGGAAAATCTCCCTAGAAAGGCAGGAACCTAGGAAGAAACCTAGAGAGGAACCATAAGCTGTAGATCTACCAAGAGAGTTTTCATCTATATTCTTCGTAGCTGTCTATTTACCACCACAAACTGATGTTGGCACTAAGGCCACACTCAATAAGCTGTGTACGGCCATAAGCAAACAGGAAAACACTCATCTAGAGGTGGCTGTCCTAGTGGCCGGGGACTTTAATGCAGGAAACTTAAATCCGTTTTACCTCATTTCAACCAGCATGTTAAATGTGCAACCAGAGTGGAAAAAAAACTCTAGATCACCTTTACTTCACACACAGAGACGCGAACAAAGCTCTCCCTTGCCCTCCATTTAGCAAATCTGACCATAATTCTATCCTGATTCCTGCTTACAAGCAAAAACTAAAGCAGTAAGCACTAGTGACTCGGTCAATAAAAAAGGGGTCAGATGAAGCAGATGCTAAGCTACAGGGCTGTTTTTCTAGCACAGACTGGAATATGTTCCCGGGATTCTTCCGATGGCATTGAGGAGTACGCCACATCAGTCACTGGCTTCATCAATAAGTGCATCAATGACGTCGTCCCCTCAGTGACTGTATGTACATACCCCAACCATAAGCCATAGATTACAGTCAACGTCCACACTGAGCTAAAGGGTAGAGCTGCCGCTTTCAAGGAGCGGGACTCTAACCCGGAAGTTTATAAGAAATCCTGCTATGCCCTCAGATGAACCATCAAACAGGCAAAGCATCAATACAGGACTAAGATCGAATCGTACTACACAGACTCCGACATTCGTCGGACGTGGCAGGGCTTGCAAACTATTACAGACTACAACGGGAAGCACAGCTGCGAGCTGCCCAGTGACAAGAGCCTACCAGACAAGCTAAATTATTTCTATGTTTGCTTCGAGGCAAGTAATACTGAAACATGCATGAGAGCATCAGCTGTTCCGGACGACTGTGTGAGTGAAACCTTTAAACAGGTCAGCATTCACAAGGCCTTAGGGCCAGACGGATTACCAGGACATGTACTCCCAGCATGTGCTGACCAACTGGCAAGTGTCTTCACTGACATTTTCAACCTCTACCCTTCTGAGTATGTAATATCAATATGTTTCAAGCAGACAACCATAGTCCCTGTGCCCAAGAACACTAAGGTAACCTGCCTAAATGACTACCGACCCGTAACACTCACGTGAGGAATAACAATATCCCTATACTCTCTACACCCGCCAGTTTTAGCCTTAGCCAGCATCCTCTTCAGATTAGCCTTTATTTCGGTAGCCCTGCCCTTTGGTAAACAGTGTATGATCGCTGGATGATTATTTTTAAGTCTAATACTGCGGGTAATGGAGTCACCAATGACTAGGGGTTTTCAATTTGTCAGAGCTAATGGTCGGAGGCTTTGGCGGCTCAGACCCTGTAATGGGTGGAGGAGAGACCAGAGAAGGCTTTGCCTCTGACTTCGACTCATTGCTTAATGGGGAGAACTGGTTGAAAGTTTCTGTCGGCTGAATGAGTGACACCGGTTGAGCATGCCGACAGCATTTCCTTCCAGAAGCCTTAAGAAAATTGTCTGGCTGTGGGGACTGTGCGAGGGGATTTATACTGCTATCTATACTTACTGGCGGCACATACGCTGTTTCATCCTTTCCTACACTTACATTACCATTGCTTAACGATTGCATCTGAAGCTGGGCTTGTAGCATGGCTATCCTCACCATAAGGTGATAGTCTTTCTGTATATTATGAGTACAGCGACTACAATTAGATGGCATAGTGTTAATGTTACTACTTAGCTTTGGCTGGTGGAGGTCCTGTAGAACCATGTCCAGATTAAGCGTCCCGGGTGAAAAAGTTGAATGAAAAAAGTAGAGCGAGGGAAAAACTTTACATTGGTAAATGTGTAAAATGTGTAAAAAGGTTATAAAAAGTAAAAACCATAAAGTTGGCAGGTAGCCAAGTATCAACAAAGTAGCAACAAACAGCACAGCAGCACGGAGAAGTGAAATAAAAAAGTGAATGCAGCGATCAGGTTGGTTCCACCATGCTAATCATAGCCACAATTGATAATGTAATCAGTACTCTGTGTGTGTGTTTGTGTGTGACCGACCAGTATCTTTGATGAGGGCACAGAAGAGGATCTACGCTGCCATGCCCATCAATGGGGTGCTGGCAAAGACCTTACCACCAGCCTCACCTCTTGCCTACTCACCAACGGTCGTCGATGGGGAGACCAGAATTAGGTAGGTTTAGTCTGACCTGTTCAAACATCAATATAGTATATGCTCGTTTGTCAGATATCACCTATCCTAATTGCCATTAGTATTACAACATTGACTGTATATGTGTTCACAGATGCGTCAATGGAGCCAGCACTTGGATACTTGCAAGATGATGTGATGGAGTCTTGACTGACAGACAGGCTTGATGCTGATGTCTCTGAATGGAGAAAAGCCTTGCACTCAACACATCCACAATGTGGGACTGAAGGTGATTACTAATAATACAGTACATCAGAAATGTCCAGTATTTGCAACACCTTTTCCATTCCTTGTATCACTGATGAACTCTGCCTCAACTCTGCCTATTTTTACAGATGGATAGGGCTGTAGATGCTTTTGCCAGACGCCATCCTCGGTTGTTTGATGGGGAGACTCATAATTGGATAGGTTTTATCTGACCTGTTCAGACTTCAACATAGTAACTGTTTGTGTGTCAGATATGACCTATACTAACTGCCATTGGTAATAGAACAGTGACTATATATGTATGTGTTCACAGAAACATGTATGGAACCAGCACATAGAGACTTGATGATGTGATGAAGTCCAGACTGACAGACGGGCTTGATACTGATGTCTGTAAATTGAAAGAGACCTTGCACTTGGCATTAAAATTTTACTAGACACAACTTTTACTTGTATTGTCTCTTTTTAAATATTGAATTGAATGGTATCAGTCAATATGGGGAGGGAGAAACCCTGTGCATTCTACACCAGAATCAGGGAACTCCTGTTGTATACAAATGAAATCAAATGGTATTTGTCACATGATTTGTAAACAGGTGCAGACTAACAGTGAAATGCTTACTTACAGGCCCTTCCCAACAATGCAGAGAGAAGAAAATAGAAATAACAGAAAAATAGACAAATTATAATAGAATAAATACACAATGAGTAACGATAACTTGGCTATACTAGTACTGAGTGGATGTGCAGGGGTATGAGGTAATTGAGGTAGATATGTACATATAGGTAGGGATAAAGTGACTAGGCTACATAATAGTAACAGTAACAACAGCAAATGTGATGAGTCAAAAGAGTTAGTGCAAAAAGTGTCAATGCAGATAGTTAAATAGTTAACCAATAGCAACCCAGATTAACTATTTAGCAGTCTTATTTTTTTCTTTATTTAACCAGGAAAAGCCCATTGAGACCCAGAGTCTCTTTTTCAAGGGAGACCTGGCTAAGAAGGCAGCAACAATCAATACATTACATAATTAAAACATACAACAATACAATACAACAACATGATCCAGCCTAAAAAAAAGCATTAAATTAAATTAATTCAGTGGCACTATCATATCCAGATGAAGCATGTATTGTAGACTATTCCATGCGTCTGGTGCACAAGAAGAGAAGGCAGTCTTGGCTAATACTGTGAATGACCTGAGGACTTTAAGTAGCAAACACCTAGCAGACCAGGTATGCTAACTGCTGGTGGTGAAGGAGACCAGACTACAGAGGTAAAGAGGGAGTTTACCCAAAAGGGCTTTGTAGATGAACACATACAAATGTATCTTTCTGTGCATATAAAGTGAGGTCCAACCTACCATTTGGTACAATGTGCAATGATGGGAGAGTGACTTGGCATTTGTAATATAGTGCAAGGATGCATGATAAACAGAGTCCTGTCTCTGTAAGACAGAGGAGGTTGCATGCATATACAACAAGTCACCATAATCAATTACAGAGAGAAAAGTGACCTGAACAAGCTTCTTTCTAGCCATAAGCGGGAAGCAAGCCTTATTACGAAAATAAAAACCCAATTTCAATTTAAGCTTTGTCACAAGATTATCCACATGAACTTTAAAGGACAACTTGTCATCCAACCAAATACCTAGGTATTTGTAGGATGACACTTTTTCAATGGATAAGCCACCAGATGTGACAATGCTAACGTTCTCTGACAGAGTTCTAGCTCTGGTAAAGGTCATGATTTTAGTTTTTTGTACATTGAAGACCATTTTGAGACCATAAAGGGAGGCCAGCAGTGACTGAAAAACAGTCTGGAGCTCTTCAACAGCCTGAACCAGAGAAGGAGCACATGAAAATATGACTTATAGCTTGGGGATAGAATCGGTTCAGGGTACTGTTGGTTCTAGTTTTGGTGCATTGGTACTGCTTGCCGTGTGGTAGCAGAGAGAACAGTCTATAACTTAGGTGGCTGGAGTCTTTGAACATCTGTAGGGCCTTCCTCTGGACATCTCTTGGTATAGAGGTCTTGGATGGCAGGGAGCTCGGCTCTTCTCCTGAGGGGGAAGAAGTGTTGTCATGCCCTCTTCTAGACTGTGTTGGTGTGTGTAGATTATGATAATTCCTTAGTGATGTGGACACTTGACTTGCTCCACTACAGCCCCGCTGATGTGGGTGGGGACGTGATTGGCCCGTTTCCTATAGTCCACGATCAGCTCCTTTGTCTTGCTGACGTTGAGGGAGAGGTTGTTTTCCTGGCACCACACTGCCAGGTCTCCGACCTTCTCCCGGTAGGCTGTCTCATCGTCGGTGGTGATCAGGCATACCACCGTCGTGTTGTGGGCAAACTTAATGATGGAGTTGGCATCGTGCCGGCCATGCAGTCGTGGGTGAACAGGGAGTACAGGAAGGGACTAAGCATACACCCCTGAGGGGCCCTGTGTTGAGGGTCAGCGTGGCAGATGTGTTATTGCCTACCCTCACCACCAGGGGTAGCCCGTCAGGAAGTCCAGGATCCAGTTGCAGAGGGAGGTGTTTAATCCCAGGGTCCTTAGCTTAGTGATGAGCTTGGAGGGCACTATGGTGTTGAATGCTGAGCTGTAGTCAATGAACAGAATTCTCACGTAGGTGTTCCTTTTGTCTAGGTAGGAAATGGCAGTGTGGAGTGCAATAGAGATTGTTCCATCTGTGGATCTGTTGTGGCGGTATGCGAGTTGGAGTGGGTCCAGGGTGTCTGGGATGATGGTGTTGATGTGAGCCATTGACAGCCTTTCAATATATTTCATGGCTACAGATGTGAGTGCTATGGGGCGATAGTCATTTTGACAGGTTACCTTGGTATTCTTGGGCACAGGGACTATGCTGGTCTGCTTGAACATTTTTGGTATAACAGACTGGGTCAAGGGAGGCTGAAAATGTCAGTGAAGAAAGACACTTGCCAGCTGGTCAGTGCATGCTCTGAGTATGCGTCCTGGTAATTTATCTTGTGAATGTTTGAAAAAAATATTTTTTATTTATTTCACCTTTATTTAACCAGGTAGGCCAGTTGAGAACAAGTTCTTACCCACATCAGCTATGGAGAGCGTGATCACACAGTCGTCCGGACAGCTGGTGCTCTCATGCATGGTTCAGTGTTGCTAGCCTCGAAGTGAGAATAGAAGGTATTTAACGGGACACCACACAGGAAGGTATGACCACTCTGAAGATATGACCACAAGGTAGCACCATTAGCAATAGACAAAATGCAGATAGGCACATTATCTGTATCGGCTGGGAATGACAATGAAAGGTGAAAGGTGCATATTGTCATATTAGCAGAAACTGTTTCTATGTTATTATGTAAAGGTTTGTTTATTCTATATGAACTTGTTACTACATTTGAAAGTTATCAAAACACTTGGTTTAGAATACATAAATTCAGTAATTCAGTAATCTTATGACTCTGTAGGCTACTGACCTATTCAAAGCTTCCTCCGGCATCTCACTGTACATCTGCCTGTAGTTATTGAACTCAACCTGCAGGAGGTTTGTTTGTTGTGATTGAGTGGAAACAGCTGTGGTGGTGTGTGTGTTGGTGGTGGCAAGGACACACCCAAGAAACACCCACATCAAACCACACCCCCGAGCCAACTCACATTTGGCATCTGTCATGGCCGCCAACATTTCTTGGGGAGCAAGCCAAAAAAAAAGTCAAATCAGCAGGTGCAGTTCCTTTTTAATGGTGAAACTGCCATGTCTGTTTGCAATATTATTACAACAAAGAAGTTACTGCAAACCACAAACATTTTTTTTTTTTACATGAGACAGCATTGCAAGTGCGATGGAACAACAGAATATGTACAGCTTTTTTCTTACAGTGCTCCCCATCTCCGCTCTGCCTCTGCTTTGTCAACAAAACAATAACAATGCCATGAGGCAGACAGTGGCACTGCTTCCCCAACTGCGGATTCCATCTTTAATGAGCTTGTAGATGGTCAGCTCTTAACAACTGCACAGAGTGTGAAAAGCTGACGGATTGGCTTAAAGGGATAGTTCACTCAAATTACAAAATTACACATTGCTTTCCTTACCCTGTAAGCAGTCTATGGACAACGTATGACTGGCACTGTTTTTAAATGCTAACATTTTAGCATTTGTGGCACAAATCCTATTCGAGTCATGGTACTAACATAAGCATTTTTTGTGCATCATGTCCAAATCATCCAAAAGTATCTAAAATTGATTTGTGAATAACATAGTCACTTATAGATGTGGTTTGAACATGATGCATGACAAATGCTAATATCGGTACCATGACTTGATTTTCTTTCTCTCCATCTCTTTCCTTTTATTTCTTTCACTTTCACTCTCCTCTTTCTGGTACCACCTCTCTCTCTCTCTCTCTCTCGCTCTCTCTCGCTCTCTCTCTCTCTCGCTCTCTCTCGCTCTCTCTCTCGCTCTCTCTCTCGCTCTCTCTCTCGCTCTCTCTCTCGCTCTCTCTCTCGCTCTCTCTCTCGCTCTCTCGCTCTCTCGCTCTCTCTCTCGCTCTCTCTCTCTCTCGCTCTCTCTCTCGCTCTCTCGCTCTCTCCTTTCATTCTTTCATTCTTTCTACCCCCTCTCGCTCTCTTACCCCAGTGTTAAGTCCAGAGAAAGAGAGAGATTGTATTTAGGTGTTGCGTAGCACAATTATTTCCCCCCTATATGAAATGTTGATTCGCTCATGAGTAACAGCTTATTTGGAAGGAACACTAAACTACCTTGTTTGTTGCAGTTTCATCAAAACTGTTATTCCAGGGTCTTACTTCTGTTCTATGATGTATTTTTTGTAACATGTCAGTCCTCCAACCAAATGGAATAACTAAAATTCAAATTTGAATTAAATACTGTATTGCATCATGCCTATGACAATTATATTACACTGAACAAAAATATAAATGCAACATGTAAAGTGTTGGTCCCATGGATCATGAGCTGAAATTAAAGATCCCAGAAATGTTCCAAAAATATTATTTCTCTCAAATGTTGTGCACAAATTTGTTTACATCCATGTTAGTGAGCATTTCTCCTTTGCCAAGATAATCCATCCACCTGACAGGTGTGGCATATCAAGAAGCTGATTAAACAGCATGATCCTTACACAGGTGCATCTTGTGCTGGGGACAATAAAAAGCCACTCTAAAATGTGCAGTTTTGTCACACATCACAATGCCATAGCTGTCTCAAGTTTTGAGGGAGCATGCAATTGGCATGCAGACTGCAGGAATGTCCAGCAGAGCTGATGTGAGAGAATTTAATCTTCATTTCTCTACCAAAAAGCTGCCTCCAAAGTTGTTTTAGAGAATTTACATTTTACATTTTAGTCATTTAGCAGACACTCTTATCCAGAGCGACTTACAGTAGTGAATGCATACATTTCATACATTTTTTTTTCTTCTCCGTACTCGTCCCCCGTGGGAATCAAACACACAACCCTGGCATTGCAAACACCATGCTCTACCAACTGAGCCACATGGGGCGATTTGGCAGTACACCCAACCGGTCTCACAACCGCAGACCTTCGTGTATGGCGTCCTGTGGTCGAGCGGTTTGCTGATGTCAACGTTGTAAACAGAGTGCCCCATGGTGGTGGTGGGGTTATGATAAGGTAAGGCATATGCTACGGACAACAATTTATTGATGCCAATTTTAATGCACAGAAATACCGTGACGAGATCCTGAGGCCCATTGTGAGGCCTATTTTTTTTAAGGTATCTGTGACCAACAGATGCATATCGGTATTCCCAGTCATGTGACTGATTTCCTGATTGACCGATGAACCGTAACTCAGTAAAATCTTTGAAATTGTTGCATGTTGAGTTTGTTTTTGTTCAGTATACTTATTCACCATACAAATTCCAGTGCAGTGTTGAATGCTGGAAAATATTTGAGACCTCAATATGGAAAGTCACATTATTCATGGGCCAGCGGTCACAGCACTTGCAACCCAGCTCACAGATTCATGCCATTAGTTCAGTTTGGCAGCCCTAGCTCACCTCAACTACCCATTCTCCATCCAAGCTCTCTGCTTTGTCTCTGTTCACCCATAGAATGTCTTCCTGTAATATTATTTGTGTGTTTCGTGTCCATATATATACCATGGTGTTGATATTGATAATGATGACAATATTATTACTACAAAAGCAAACTACTTTGATAAACTTTCATTTATGTAGGGATTTTCAGTCTCCAGTCTACAGTATGTACTCAAATCATGCAAGTAAATTCCTGAATAAATTTGAAGATGCAATCATACTTGCAATGTGATGAAATGAATGTACAACTCTGTTAAAAATGAACCATTTTAATTGGAATCAAAATCATTTGTATTTTCATTCAGTTAACATGGTGCAATTAATTACATCCTCCCTAGTTAAAGTTGATGGTAGTGTGCAACTCTGTATTAGTCCCTGGAAATTCTCCAGAAGATAATGACAGGGGCTCCATTCAGGATGGTTAAACAGTTGCAGAAATGCTATAGGAAGTTTTCAAGATTTCACAAAATGGAACCACCATAGGAAAATGCAAGTCATTCTTCCATGTGACATACATGTCTTGTCATTATTTGTCTCACAGAGTGTTTCAGTCTCCTTGTCATGGTTATCTACTAATTGGAAAGTGACATTCCCGTGGACAATACCAGTGTCTGGGAAGTTGTGCTTTTTCACTCTGCTCCACGCTCCACTGGGGTTACTGATGGATAGCGTTCCCATGACTACCAGCACTCAGTCAAACGCTACTATCTCCAACACTTAAACAGGATGTCAAACAGATCCTTGGCTAACTGAGGGAGTGAGGAATGTGTCGGGGTTTGTGTGTGTGAGTGTGTGTGTGTGTGTTCATTTTGAACTTATTTTCTTTGCATTATTCGAGGTCTGACAACACTGCATCTTTTTTGTTCTTTTGACAAGTTGTCATTATCTGCAAATAAATGCTCTAAATGACAATATTTTTATTTGGAATTTGGGAGAAATGTTGTCAGTAGTTTAAAGAATATTTTTTTTTCATTTTTCCCAAACATACCTATAAATAGTAAAACCAGAGAAACTGATAATTTTGCAGTGTTCTCTACATTTTTTACAGAGCTGTAAATATGTGTATACGTACACTACATGACCAAAAGTATGTGAACACCTGCTCGTCGAACATCTCATTCCACAATCATGGGCATTTTGATTGAAATTGATTTGATTTATTAGGATTCCCATAACCCGACGCCAATGGCGACTGCCCACTGGGGTCCATCGGCATTAATATGGAGTTGATCCCCCCTTTGCTGCTATAACAGCCTCCACTCCTCTGGGAAGGCTTTCTACTAGATGTTGGAACATTGCTGCGGGGACTTGCTTCCATTCTGCCACAAGATAATTAGTGAGGTCGGGCGATTAGGCCTGGCTCGTAGACGGTGTTCCAATTCATTCCAAAGATGTTTGATGGTGTTGAGGTCAGGGCTCTGTGCAGGCCAGTCAAGTTCTTCCACACCAATCTCGACAAACCATTTCTGTATGGACCTCGGATTGTGCATGGGGGCATTGTCATGCTGAAACAGGAAACGGCCTTCCCCAAACTGTTGCCACAAAGTTGGAAGCACAGAATCGTCTAGAATGTCATTGTATGCTGTAGCGTTAAGATTTCCCTTCACTGGAACAAAGGGGCCTAGCCCGAACCATGAAAACAGCCCCAGACCATTAGTCCTCCTCCACCAAACTTTATTGGGGCAGGTAGCGTTCTCCTGGTATCTGCCAAACTCAGATTCATCCGTCGGACTGCCAGATGGTGAAGCGTGATTCATACCTACAGTTTGATTGAAGTGGATTTAACAAGTGACATCAATAAGGGATCACAGCTTTCAACTGGATTCACCTGATTAGTCTATGTCATGGAATGAGCAGGTGTTCTTAATGTTTTGTATCCTCATTGTAGATGTATCAATAGTATGTATCAAAAAGCTTATGATCTCTATACAGTTGCTTCACAGTTTATGCATTATTTTGCCTGTCAGTATAACATTAGTGGCTGTGTGTCTGTCCAATCTGACTCTCAGTCCCGTCTCTCTCTCCAGAGACAGGGATGTGGCCTGGAATGCCAATCGGGATCCAGCTGCTTCCAACTCATTGGTATTCGGGAGACAGCGCATTCCCGAGCGTCTGTTGCACGTGTTAAGGAGGTGCTTGGCTGGGCTAGAGATGCTCTTCTCTCTCTTTCTCTCTCTCATGTTATTAGGATCTAAAAATAGAAGCCATCCCCCCTCTCCCTCCAATCCCAATGCATCTCTGTTTTCCTCTACTTCTTCCCTCCTTCTCCTTCTCCTTCCTTGTCTGTTTTGTCTCAGTAAACATGGCTGGTGTTCACAGATAAGACTCTTCACATCTATATCCAGACTATTTAGACTGTAGTTACGCACTTGCCCCAATTTGGGTGAAGCCATGCTCAGCTAGCACAGTGGATCTGGGCTGATTCCGGCTGAGAGTCGGGACACTCGGCTGAGAGTCAGACTCGGCCGACGTCATGTGGCCTGAGTCTGGGCCGTATTCGGCAGTATTACTTATGACCCAAATGTATTACTTGGGATACGAGCCAATTTCGGTGAGATTATCTGGCCCAGATGTATTACTTGGGGCTCGGGCCGATTGGGGCTACTCTCTGGCATGATTATGATTATTTATTTATTGTTTCTGTGATAAAAAAAATACAATCAACATTTAAATAAAATTCTTTAAGAGTCCTGTGTAGTATTTTAGTATTTTGATACTTTGTGCAAGGCAATTGATAAGCATTAAAAACTTTGTGGCTAGAACCTAAGGCGCAGGGGTCTAAGACACTGCAGTGCAAACTGCGTTGCTACAGATGCTGGTTTGAGACCCGTGCCGGCCGCGACCAGGAGACCCACGAGGCGACCCACAATTGGCCCAGCGTCGTCCAAGTTAGGGGAGGGTTTGGCCGGTCGGGATGTCCTTGTGCCATCGTGCTATAGCGACTCCTGTGGCGGGCTAGGTGCATGCACGCTGACATGGTCACCAGGTGTATGGAGTTTCCTCCAACACAAAATGTATTTTTGTGGATGGGTATAATTTGTATTTATAAAATGTGTAATAGTAATATTTAAAATTACTAAATCGGCTAATTTTGTATACATTTATTTAAATTTGCATCTGGCCGCTTCTGGGGGGATTCTGGTAAGATGCCGGTAAAGTCGGCTGAATTCCGGTAGATGGAAATGGCCCGATGTACTTAGGCCGATTCTGGGCAGTCATTCATTTTGATTCCAGGCTGAGTTCGACACCCGATTCCGGGCCGATTCAATCAGTTCTTGCCCTCCCAGAAGAGGGCCGCTTCTGGGCCGATTCCTCATTGCTAGCTGGGTATTCATTAAAACCCACTGCTGTGTTACATTTCCTTGTTTCAAATGATCAGCAACTGTTAAAATGCACCATCTCTGAATCTTTAAACTGGGTTTGATGACCCCCACCCCCCTCCCCCAAAACTACCAGTAATTTACCAAAGTTAATATAATTTTCTGTAATTTTGATAATAAACAGGTAATCTAGGTCAATCTATGGTCATTTTAGTAATTTATACTTGAATAACTTAAAAAAATGTATTCATATATAGTTTTCATTTTTTATATATGTGTCCATATTGTCCATGAGTTTCCATTGGATAGACCATATGGTTCAAGAGAAAATAGGCTTATTAATGAAAAAGGCATCTAATCAACAATCACATTCTTTTCAATTAACGCTTTAACTCTTCCAACTATTGACCTTTCTTCACTACTGCCACCAGTTTGGTGCCAAAACATTTACAACAAAGACATATTGACATAGGAAAATAAATAAAAGTATGTAAACAAATATACAAAGGATAATCCATGCTGAAACCCTCATATTAAACACTAATGGTATTCACTAAATTGATGGTTTATATTTAGGATAATGTTTTACAGCTTTGTCATTCATTTTTTAAAATAAATTATATTTGATGATTTTTTTCCTTTCCAGGTGATAAGGCCACACAGAGGGCCATAGATAATTACAGACTCCTGGCACTGGAGGGTAGGGCTGCCGTCTTATCGGCTCTCAACCAATCATGCTATTTTGTTTGTTTTTTCGCGTTGTTCATAACTTGTTTTGTACATAATGTTGCTGCTACCATCTCTTATGACCGAAAAGAGTTTCTGGACATCAGAACTGGGATTACTCACCTTAAATTGGATGAGGAGTTCTTCTTCAATGAGTCGGACGCCAGGGATATATTGCAGACACCCGACCATGTCCCGATCCCCGTGATTCGCTGGAGATAAAATACCATGAAATCCTTGAAAGTTACCAAAATGCTGGTAGTTTACAGGTAAACTTTGAAACTTAATATACTGTAACTTAACAAAATGTGGAAAAAGTCAAGGGGTCTGAATACTATCTGAATGCACAGTACATAGCTAATGCCCATGCTGCTACATCATTAGAAAACTGCTTTTGATGAATTGATTGTGTGCTCATAGAATACATTATAGATGAACACATACAGTAGCAGCAATAATATAAAATACATTTACAGGACAGGCCAGGGTTTATATTTGTATTGTAAATACCCCATAAATATTGTATTGTATTGTAAATACCCCATAAATATGGTCACGGTATGTATTTTCCTTTTCTTGTATTTCTTAATCATCATTATCTCCTGTGGCTGATTCTTCAACAGTGCAAATCAGCCAGCTTAATTAGTCACTGCAGAAAATGTTGCCTGGATCCCAAAAATATGCAGCTTTTATTTTTACTTTATTTTTAAATTTTCAGCAGGCTGTTTGAGTGATGAAACCACAGTAGGTGGGCAGCGATATATGCTCTCAGTAGAATTCGTTCCAGCACACGACCAACTTTGGCTTAGTCATTTCGCCCACCGTCCGCCCACTAAGAACCACAGCGAGAGAGATAGGCCTTGCCCCAGGATCTCTATCCCACCATCAACCAGGGAGATAGCCATCCAAACAGTAGAAACAACAACAGAGAGCAGAGACCCAGCCAGAGGCATTATACAGACAGCAAGCCAAACAATAGAAAACAACAACACTGAACCTAGACGCAATAATGTACGACAGCGTATAAAGAACAACAGAAAACTATAGAGACAGCATTGGAGGTATAAACAGTGGTTGTAAAGGCAGACTTGGCTATAGAAGCAATTACTATGGTTACAAAAAACAGCATTAGAATCAGCAAAATTGAGTATTGGGAACGTAACTGAAATAGTAGTGTCAGGAAGAGAAACCGCAGAGCCATGATATACCACTGCCAAGTCTGTGGTAACTGCAGAGAGATATCAGCGATAGAATCAGAGATAGCAGAATATTGTTGTTGTCAGACAATTTTTGTTTTGTTTTGGTAAAAAATATGGCATTTTCGGAAAAATGTACGATAGATAATACGTTTTTATCCAACAGCGATGATATATATGACTGCAATCTGAGTGAGCCTCCATCTAGGGAGGTGTATGAGAATGGTAGGTGGGAAAAAAATAGCAAAGAGATGAGAAAGCGGCCTGGCATTAAACGTTGCCTTCAGAACGTATTCACACCCCTTGACTTTTTCCACATTTTGTTGTGTTACAGCCTGAATGTAAAATGTATTGAATTAATTTTTTTCATCACTGGCCTACACACAATACCCCATAATGTCAAAGTGGAATAATGTTTTTCGAAATTTTAACAAATTAATTAAAAAATAAAATCTGAAATATCTTGAGTCGCAGCCCAATCCAGATCTAGAAATCTGGCAGTGGCTTCTGATTAAATTCAATTTTCACAGAACCACTTGTTACAATTTCGATGAGGCTCTCTTGTTCAGATATCGGTAAGTGGACTGAGGGCAAGGCATGAAAGGGATAACGAATACAGTTGTTTGTGTCATCCGTTTCGGGAAAGTACCTGTGTAATTGTGCACCCAGCTCACTCAGGTGCTTGACTATATCACATTTCACATTGTCCGTAAGCTTGAGTTCATTTGCACACAAAGAAATCTTACAATGATGGAAAGACCTGTGTGTTGTCTTGAGAAGAGCTCCAACTTCTTAATCATAGCCTCAATTTTGTCCCACACATTGAAAATAGTTGCGGAGAGTCCCTGTAATCCTAGATTCAGATGATTCAGGCGAGAAAAAACATCACCCAGATAGGCCAGTCGTGTGAGAAACTCGTCATCATGCAAGCAGTCAGACAAGTGAAAATTATGGTCAGTAAAGAAATGTTTAAGCTCGTCTCTCAATTTACAAAAATGTGTCAATACTGTATGTTGTAAAAGCATTACATGGTCACTGTCCATATCATTGCATAGTGCAGAAAATACACGACAGTTCAGGGGCCTTGCTTCGAAAACGTCTTTGAAGCTGTCAGGTATTCCCTTGGCAGCAAGAGCCTCTCGGTGGATGCTGCAGTGTACCCAAGTGGCATCGGGAGCAACTGCTTGATGTGCGTTACCACTCCACTATGTCTCCCTGTCATGGCTTTTGTGCCAACAGTATAGATACCAACACACCCTGACCACCAAAGTCCATTTGATGTCACAAAGCTGTCCAATACATAAAAATATAATTTCCTATTGTCCTGGTTTCCAGTGGTTTGCAGAAGAGGATGTCTTCCTTAATTGACCCCCCATAAACGTAACGGACATATACCAGGAGCTGTGCAAGGCCCGCCACGTCTGGTGACTCATCCAGCTGTAACGCATAGAATTCACTGGCTTGTATGCGATGCAGTAATTGTTTCAAAACATCTCCTTCCATGTCACTGATGCGTCGTGAAACAGTGTTGTTTGATGAAGTCATTGTCTGTATAGTTTTTTTGGCCTTTTCCCCCAGCATTGTCCCAGCCATATCCACGACAGCAGGAAGAATTAAGTCCTCTGAAATAGTATGGGGTTTGCCTGTCCTAGCCACTCACCATATAAGGTGCTTCTAGCCCCTTCTTATTAATGGTATCTGTTGCTTTTATACATGTCTTACTACTCGAAAGTCGTGTTAATTCTCGCTCAAAAAACTTGGATGTTTTGTTTCTACATGTCTGCGCAAGAGTGAAGGTTTCATTGAGTTGTGAGATAGTACTTTTGCACATATAACACACTGTGGCTAGGGTAAGGCACTACTCCCAATATAAATGAACCCCAAATCAATGTAGTTCTCATCATATTTGGCCTCTTTGATGGTCCAACGTCCCTGTTTGTTGTTCAGTATTTTCCCGGGTAAGGGGGTAGTAGCTCTTTGGCTGCATCAGATTCACAACTGTCAGTGTCCATGCTAGCTGGGCTAACAAATGTAGAATTACTGATGCTGGCACTGGATGTGCTCGTGGAAGCAGAACAACTTGTGTCGTCGACAGGTGCAGGTGTAGTACTGCTGGTAGTAGCAGAACTACCACTAGAGCTGGTATGTGTCTCTATGGACGTGGGCCTTACTTTTTTTTTAACCATTTATCAATTTTCGAGCAAACGGAATGAGCTACATTTGGCTACATACGGACCGTTAGTGGAGAGTAACGGTCACTATGATTGGATGTTAATTATTTGACTAGGCTACCTGTATTTGACATTGTGTTGTTATTTCGCTGAACACTAGATGGTTTCATGTTATATTTGGCAGTGAAACAAGGGTACTCAAGTGAGAAAAAAACCTCACCCAAATGTATAGCCCGTTGGGAAAAAATAAATGGACTGTTTGAAAATATGGAGAACGATTTAAAAAAAAAATGTGAATCACATTTTTATTTGGCGTAACCCCGACGGCATTGCACATACTTTTGGCAATACCTGCTGTAGAGGATGACAATATTCCAAATCCTGCATCCTGTTTGCAATAAGGCACTAAAGTAATACAGAAAAAAATGTGGCAAAGCAATTCACTTTTTTGTCTTGAATACAAAGTGTTATGTTTGGGGAAAAGCCAATACAAAATCAACAACACATTGCTTAGTACCACTCTTCATATTTTCAAGCATAGTGGTGACTGCATCATGTTATGGGTATGCTTGTAATCGTTAAAGACTGGGGAGTTTTTCAGGATAAAAAATAAACGGAATGGAGCTAAGCACAGGCAAAATCCTAGAAGAAAACCTGGTTCAGTCTGCTTTCCACCAGACACTGGGAGATGAATTCACCTTTCGGCAGGACAATAACCTAAAACACAAGGCCAAATCTACACTGGAGTTGCTTACCAAGAAGACAGTAAATGTTCCTGAGTGGCCAAATAACAGTTTTAACTTAAATCTGGTTGAATATCTATGGTTGTCTAGCAAGTTAGAAGAATTTTGAAAATAATAATGGGCAAATATTGTACAATCCAGGTATGCAAAGCTCTTTGATACTTACCCAGAAAGACTCACAGCTATAATCGCTGCCAAAGGGGATTCTACCATGTATTAACTCAGGGGTGTTAATACTTATGTAAATTACATTTTCTGTATTTCATTTTCAATAAATTTGCCCAAAAATTTTAAAACATGTTTTCACTTTGTCATTATGGGGTATTGTGTGTAGATGGGTGATAAAAAAAGTATTTAATACATTTTGAATTCAGGCTGTAACAACAAATGGTGGAATAAGTCAAGGGGTATGAATACTTTCTGAAGGCAGTGTGTCTCGCCTGTGAACTGTGTTTTTCCAGGCAGCAGGCCTCTCATCCATGCTCCACAGCTCAGCTTCCAATACAGGGAATTCCCTGGGGAGGGGTAAGAGAGAATTCAACATTTCCCTGTAGGTATCCAGACATTTGGCTTATTCCCTCTGGACTCCGGGTTAGATCAACCACATCTTGTGAGTTTGTTAGTAGCCCCAGGGAGTTCTCTCTCTCTCTCTCTCTCTCTCTCTCTCTCTCTCTCTCTCTCTCTCTCTGATGAAAATACAATGGTTTGACAATTCAAAGAGATGGGTGATTGGCTGAGGTGGAGGGTGAACAATCTCTAACAACTTACATCTCTCTAAACCTCTACTCACATAAAAAATAACCCAGCATGGCTAATACACTGTGTTTGATTAGATCAGTTAAAGTTGCCAAAAGATCATCTGTGATACTTCTGGGAAAGCTTCAAAGCCAAATAGGAACGTTGGTCTGTCGGCAACCATCTGGAGCACAAGCTAAATGGAATACAGAAAGTGAGAATGCCATCTGTCAAAACCCTCGTAGAAATCACAACAATATATTATTAACTGTGAACTGGGGTAGAACTTTCAAATCAAAATCAAAGGTTATTGTTTATTGTGGCAGGTGCAGAAAAATGTTTCTAGCTCTCTCACCCTGTTGAACATTTTAGGCCAACTTTTCAGGGTGTTGCGTGAGTTCATGTTGTCAGTTAAAATGTAATTATTTCTCAGCCAGAGGGGAAATGTTGTGTCCAATGAGGGAGAGTTACAAAAAGAGACAAAAAAGAAAGGAATGAAAGATTATTTTGCAAGGGGAGACTTTCAATGAATGGATGCTCCACTGAATTGCTTTGCCTTATGGGTTGGAAGGTACTACACTACAATACCAAAACTATGTGGACACCTGCTCGAACATCTCATTCCAAAAATATGGGCATTAATATGTAGTTTGTCCCCTCTTTGCTACTATAACAGTCTCCACTCTTCTGAGAAGGCTTTCCAGTAGATCTTGGAACATTGCTGCGGGGAGTTGCTTCCATTCAGCCATGAGCATTTGTGAGGTTGGCACTGATGTTAGGTCTGGCTTGCAGTCGGCATTCCAATTCATCCCTACACCGAATCATGAAAAACAGCCCCATACCATTATTCCTCCTCCACCAAACTTTACAGTTGGCATGCATTGGAGCAGGTAGCATTCTCCTGGCATCCGCCAAACCCAGATTCGTCCGTCGGACTCCCAGATGGTGAAGCGTGATTCATCACTCCAGAGTATGCGTTTCCACTGATCCAGAGTCCAATGGCGGCGAGCTTTACACCTTTCCAGCTGATGATTGGCATTGTGTATGGTGATCTTAGGCTTGTTTGGAACTGGGCAGTGAGTGGTGCAACTGAGGACAGATGATTTTTACACGCTACGCGCATCAGCACTCGATGGTCCCGTTCTGTGAGCTTGTCTGGCATACCACTTCGCAGCTGAGCCGTTGCTGCTCCTAGACATTTCCACTTCACAATAACAGCTCTAGCAGGTCAGAAATTTGACGAACTGACTTGTTAGAAAGGTGCCATCCTATGACGGTGCCACGTTGAAAGTCACTGAGCTCTTCAGTAAGGCCATTCTGCTGCCAATGTTTGTCTATGGAGATTGCATGGCTGTGTGCTCGATTTAATACACCTGTCAGAAACGGGTGTGGCTGAAATAGCCAAATCCACTAATTTGAAGGTGTGTCCACATACTTTTGTATGGATAGTGTATATGTTCATTTAACACTGGACCATTGTTACTCTAACTTCCGGGATGCATACAAGGCCCTCCCTCGTCCTCCTTTCGGCAAATCTGACCACGATTCCATTTTGCTCTTCCCTTCCTATAGGCAGAAACTCAAACAGGAAGCACACGTGTAAAGGACAATTCAATGCTGGTCTGACCAATCGGAACCCACACTTCAAAATTGGATTTATTCACGCAGACTGGGATATGTTCTGGGTAGCTTCTGAGAATAATATGGACGTGTACACCGAGACGGTCACTGAGTTTATCAAGAAGTGTATAGGAGTTCCTCTGTCCAGTGTCTGTGCGCTTTTGCCCTTCTTAATCTTTTCTTTTTATTGGCTAGTCTGAGATATGGCTTTTTCTTTGCAACTCTGCCTAGAAGGCCAGCATCCTGGAGTTGCCTCTTCACTGTTGACGTTGAGACTGGTGTTTTGCGTGTACTTTTTAATAAAGCAGCCGGTTGAGGACTTGTAAGTCATCTGTTTCTCAAACTAGACACTCTAATGTACTTGTCCTCTTGCTCAGTTGTGCACCGGGGTCTCCCACTCCTCGTTCTATTCTGGTTAGAGACAGTTTGCGCGGTTCTGTGAAGGGAGTAGTACACAGCGTTGTACCAGATCTTCAGTTTCTTGGCAATTTCTCACATGGAATAGCCTTTATTTCTCAGAACAAGAATAGACTGACGAGTTTCAGAAGAAAGTTATTTGTTTCTGGCCATTTTGAGCCTGTAATCAAACCCGCAAATGCTGATGCTCTAGATACTCAACTAGTCTAAAGAAGGCCAGTTTCATTGCTTCTTTAACAACAGTCTTCAGCTGTGCTAACATAATTGCAAAAGGGTTTTCTAATGATTAATTAGCCTTTTACAATGATAAACTTGGATTAGCTAACACAATGTGCCATTGGAACACAGGAGTGATGGTTGCCGATAATGGGCCTCTGTACGCCTATGTAGATATTCCATTAAAAAATCAGCCAATTCCAGGTGCAATAGTAATTTACAACATTATCAATGTCTGCACTGTCTTTCTGATCAATTTGATGTCATTTTATTGGACATAAAATGTGCATTTCTTTCAAATACAAGGACATTTCTAAGTAACCCCAAACTTTTGAACGGTAGTGTATATACTGTATTCTACACTATCTATTGCATCTTAGCCTATGTCGCTCTGAAGTTGCTCATCCATATATTTAGATATTCTTATTCCAATGCTTAGATTACTTAGATTTGTGTGTATTAGGTATTTGTTGTGGAATTGTTAGACATTACTCGTTAGTTATTGCTGCACTGTCGGAACTAGAAGCACAAGCATTTCGCTGCACTCGCAATAACATCTGCTAACCATGTGTATGTGACTAATACAAATTTGATTTTGACAATATTATGATCAAAGTAGTTGATTCTTTTTTTTAAATATAAACTCAGCAAAAAAAGAAACGTCCTCTCACTGTCAACTGCGTGTATTTTCAGCAAACTTAACATGTGTAAATATTTGTATGAACATAACAAAATTCAACAACTGAGACATAAACTGAACAAGTTCCACAGACATGTGACTAACAGAAATGGAATAATTTGTCCCTGAACAAAGGGGGGGTCAAAATCAAAAGTAACATTCAGTATCTGGTGTGGCCCCCAGCTGCATTAAGTACTACAGTGCGTCTCCTCCTCATGGACTGCACCGGATTTTCCAGTTCTTGCTCTGAGATGTTACCCCACTCTTCCACCAAGGCACCTGCAAGTTCCCGGACATTTCTGGGGGGAATGGCCCTAGCCCTCAACCTCCGATCCAACAGGTCCCAGACGTGCTCAATGGGATTGAGATCCGGGCTCTTCGCTGGCCATGGCAGAACACTGACATTCCTGTCTTGCAGGAAATCATGCAGAGAATGAGCAGTATGGCTGGTGGCATTGTCATGCTGCAGGGTCATGTCAGGATGAGCCTGCAGGAAGAGTACCACATGAGGGAGGAGGATGTCTTCTCTGTAACACACAGCGTTGAGATTGCCTGCAATGACAACAAACTCAGTCCGATGATGCTGTGACACAACCCCCCAGACCATGACGGACCCTCAACCTCCAAATCGATCCCGCTCCAGAGTACAGGCCTCGGTGTAACGCTCATTCCTTTGACAATAAATACAAATCCAACCATCACCCCTGGTGAGACAAAACTGCGACTCGTCAGAGAAGTGCACTTTTTGCCAGTCCTGTCTAGTCCAGCGACGGTGGGTTTGTGCCCATAGGCGACATTGTTGCCGGTGATGTCTGGTGAGGACCTGCCTTACAACAGGCCTAAAGCCTTCAGTCCAGCCTCTCAGCCTATTGCAGACAGTCTGAGCACTGATGGAGGGATTGTGTGTTCCTGGTGTAACTCAGGCAGTTGTTGTTGCCATCCTGTACCTGTAATGTTCGGATTTACCGATCCTGTGCAGGTGTTGTTACACGTGGTCTGCCACTGCGAGGACGATCAGCTGTCCGTCCTGTCTCCCTGTAGCACTGTCTTAGGCATCTCACAGTACGGACATTGCAATTTATTGTCCTGGCCACATCTGCAGTCCTCATGCCTCCTTGCAGCATGCCTAAGGCACGTTCACACAGATGAGCAGGGACCCTAGGCATCTTTCTTTTGGTGTTTTTTAGAGTCAGTAGAAAGGCCTCTTTAGTGTCCTAAGTTTTCATAACTGTGACCTTAATTGCTTATTGTCTGTAAGCTGTTAGTGTCTTAACAACCGATCCACAGGTGCATGTTCATTAATTGTTTATGGTTCATTGAACAAGCATGGGAAACAGTGTTTAAACTCTTTGCAATGAAGATCTGTGAAGTTATTTGTATTTTTACAAATTATCTTTGAAAGACAGGGTCCTGAAAAAGGGACGATTCATTTTTTGCTGAGTTTATATAATTCATAATTTGGGGTTTGATATGATGTCTCTCCCCAAAACAGTGAGCTCATACCACTGTCTGACTGTTCTCTCAGAGGAGGACAGCTTCAAGCCTGATATGTTTGAAGGTGAATTATCCTGTTAAAATGAGGAGAAAATGGTTGCTTGGTTAAAATGTGGTGGACAGATTCACTTAAACTTTGATTAATTGAAAGGTATTTTATGAAAACCAAACAGGCTAATATTGCATGCTTATCATGAAGACTGTTTTAATACTTTAAGCACATCTCTATAACACTGGCTAGTAAATTTATAATTTATTTATCCATATAATTTACACTATATGAGCTTCAATGTTTATTTTAAAGGGCGCAGTCTTGGATGGATTTAGCTGATATAGGCACCAAATCAGATATTTGATCTATTCATATTTAACTCTACTCTTTAGATCTATTCATATGGCCTGTACATTTGATTGAGGATCACAAACAAGCCTATGTTCTGTTTTGCCAGTGAAGATGTGACTTTCTCATATGCCGTAAGGCAGGGTCCCCCAACTGGCAGCCCGTGGGCCCCCCAGATTTTCTGAGCAAAAAAAACTACTTGTTTTATTTGTTTCTTATATTTTTGGGACATTAAAGACTGTAAAAACACCAGAAAATCATCTCCAAGTGATTTTAATTTTGAAAGTATGTTCCAAAGTATTCCCATGCATAATAGAGAGAGATATGTGACCGTATTCAAATGTCAGCAAGGTTTGAAATTATTAAGTTTTAGTCAAGTATTATATCTGTTTGGGCTTCTTGCGGACAATTTGCAGTCTACAAATTATTTGTAATCCTGTTCCGGCCCCCTGACCATCCGCTCAAGAAGAAAATCGGCCCACGGCTGAAACTAGATGATGATCCCTGCCCTAAGGTATGGTGAGAATTGTTTTTGGAATGAGTCAATACGCAAATGCATCACACTGTTCAACATTGTGTTTACTATTGCTTGTCAACATACTGTAACTGTGTTCTATCACAAATTTGGCCAAAGTATTATGAACAATCCTCTGTTTCTGAATGCAGTGGATGATTTAAAAATGTTACGGGAAGGAGAAGTGTACATGACCAACTCCCACTCAAATCTGCATTACATCTGCCTGTATGCTCCATAATGTGTGGTGTACTGTGTGGTACTCCAAAATGTTTATTTTCTTAAGGAGTCGGTCTCTGTGTGGAGTGTTTGTGGGGTCTCTAGCTGTGTGAAATTCTATACGCCTGTGTACTCAGATAACAGCAGCTGGATAATTCCATTCACCCACCTTTGTTTCAGCATTGCAGTTGGACAATCATCACAGAGTAGGAGAATAATGGAGGAGCTTTTCATTTCATTACAGTGGGCCCTGCTGCTAGGGCGTTAGTCTCTGTGTAAACCACAAACAGACTTGAACTGCTTATTAGACATTCATAATGGAATTGGATCAATATTTCTTAGAATGTATTATTCTTTCCTTTCTCTGTCTTTTTCCTGGTAGAAAGCAGTTCAAGTGAGTAGATAGATATATGAAGCACTTAGATGACTGAAGCAGAGTAAGAAGTCTAGTAGTCCATTAAAAAGTGAATGTTTGTTCTTTTCTCTCAAATGCTCATTGGGGCTCCCTGAAAATTCTGAGACACATTACGAAGTAGTTGGAACAGCACCATGGAAGCCTTTGTTATATTTGGAGCTTTTGTTGGTCATGCCATATTTGCACACTTGTGTTTAGTCATGTTTGTAATGAACATGAAGGGAGACAGAGCTGGTTTCAAGCGCAGGGCACAGTAGGTGTTTATTGAAAAGGACCACAGGAGGAGGCAGGTAGCTGGGTCCAGGGGCAGGCAGAAGGTCATACACAGGGGGGTCCAAATGGGCAACAGTATAGGCAGGGAAAAGGCTAGTCCGGGAGATCAGGCAATAGGTAGATAACAGGAAATCCGATAAAGTACAGGCAGAGAATAGGCAAAAGGCGCTGTTAGTGAGGCAGGCAAAAACTGTCATACACGGGAGGAGTAAATCACGGGGAAATCAGCACTCTGAAAGACGTGTGTCACAAAACCACACAGTGATGGGGTGCAAAGAACTGAACTAAATAGTGTGTGATAATGAGAAACAGTGGTGTGAACAGGTGATTAGAATTCAGGTGATTGGGATCTGGAGAGTGAGCTGCGTTCAAGGGATCTATGTGTTTGAGGGTGTGAGTTGGAAGCAGACATAACAATATTTAATAAATCACTGTTCAGAAAACAGACCCTTTGATGTAGAAAGGCAGCAGGATCTTGTTATAGTCAGTCTGTATAAGAGACAAAAACACTTCTTCTTCATGACATGTACACGGCATGAATATCTTAAATCCAAAATATTCAGGCTGATGGCATTTTACACTGAGTGGGAGAGAGAGACAGTGTGAAGTATCGATCATCACTCTGTTATCCTGCTGGTTAGCTCAGTGAATTACGTAACTAAGTTCTTAAAAGTGTCAGCCTATGTGATGTCAATCTGCCAGCTGTCATTTAGCTATGGCTGAT
Source organism: Salmo trutta (assembly GCF_901001165.1). Classification (NCBI taxonomy): domain Eukaryota; kingdom Metazoa; phylum Chordata; class Actinopteri; order Salmoniformes; family Salmonidae; genus Salmo; species Salmo trutta. Next base: position 38,514,010 of record NC_042974.1, on the reverse strand, counting down.
CTATTGGCAATGTGAATACTGGAAGTGGCTGTCTTTGACCCAAGGATATCTGTTTGTCATAGTGACAGTGCTTTGTTAGACTGCTCAAAATGATCTGATGAGAGCTGTCCAGCACGGCCCTCAATCCTCTGTCTGGCACCAATTTCACCTGTTAAGTGGGGAGGACATACATATTTATAAATCTGATCTCATGTTAGATAGGCATCTCTGTAACCCCATACTCTGCCTACAGCTCTTTATGTTCTATGCCTGTGTTCTATCAGTCCATTACAAACCAATTACTCAATAGGTTTTGGCTTCAGTGTACTTGAAATAGGGCAAACTCTTTTTGTAAGATGCTGGTCCCAATTTCTAAAAATATTGAATAGATTTTTAGGCCTTGTATGTTTACTTATCTATAGTTGATCATTATTGATTACAGTGGAGTCTGCTCTCCACTGTTCCATATTCAATCTATTTCAGTTGATACATTGGTACATCCTAAATTGCTATGGTACTGTATCTAGCATTTGCAATTCTGTGTTCTCTTCAGCAAATTCTTAGGACATCAAAATAGTCCATTAGAACTAAAAATAAAATCCTGACCTTCACTTAAGATTTTAAATGAAATACAACAAATCTGATGATTGAACAACATTTTGCAGTAAGTACCTCTATTTTCGACTCTATGGTACAAAGATCCAGGGCTTAGGTAATGGTAACTGAGACTTACATGGCAACTTCAGGTACTCAGGCTAAGAGTACAGCCACAGCATTTTTGCAAATTACCATAGAAAACAGTTTTATAGTTATGTTGCCTACACAATCCCTTCCAGAGCACAGCTGCCAGAAGAAAATCTTTACAGAGTAGTTGTCAAGATACTGTACAGACTTAGGGAGAAAGTTGATGAGGCACAGGGAAGCCAGTCAAATTAACAAAATGCATTCTACGAGGATAGAAAATGAGCTTTTATAACCAACACTAACCAATAAACCTTAATGGTTCCCAATTACTATCCAATATGATACAGTATATGGGCAGTGCATTGTAGTCTATGGAGCAGAAATAGAGCAGCAGGCCTTGCATTGTGTGTGTGTGTCACATTGTTAGTCTGTATTTATTCATGCCAGAGGGCTGGTTTGGGATATCTCTTGGCATCCATCCGTGAAGGCTGACAAATTCGGGCCACGCTCTGCTCCACTCCGTCCTGTCTGTTCCTGGAAATAGGGCCATCTGCCAGGGCAGCTGAGCCATGGTGCAGAGCAGTGCTCCTGTCCTGGAGAGTTGTAATGCAGATCTGTCTTTCTGTGGCATGTCTGTTTTGAGCCAGGTTGTCATGTCCAAACACACGAACACAGTCGTGAAGAGGGAACGACAAAGCCTATTCCCCCTCAGGAAACTAAAAATATTTGGCATGGGTCCTCAGATCCTCAAAAGGTTCTACAGATGCATCATCGAGAGCATCCTGACTGGTTGCATCACTGCCTGGTACGGCAACTGCTCGGCCTCCGACCGCAAGGCACTACAGAGGGTAGTGCGTACGGCCCAGTACATCACTGGGGCTAAGCTGCCTGCCATCCAGGACCTCTACACCAGGCGGTGTCAGAGGAAGGCCATAAAATTGTCAAAGACCCCAGCCACCCCCAGTCATAGACTGTTCTCTCTTTTACCGCATGGCAAGCGGTACCGGAGTGCCAAGTCTAGGACCAAAAGGCTTCTTGACAGTTTTTACCCCCCAAGCCATAAGACTCCTGAACAGGTAATCAAATGGCTACCCAGACTATTTGCATTGTGTGCCCCCCCAACCCCTCTTTTACGCTGCTGCTACTCTCTGTTTATCATATATGCATAGTCACTTTAACTATACATTCATGTACATACTACCTCAATTTGCCCGACCAACCGGTGCACCCGCACATTGGCTACCCGGACTATCTGCATTGTGTCCCGCCACCCACCACCTGCCAACCCCTCTTTTACGCTACTGCTACTCTCTGTTTATCATATATGCATAGTCACATTAACCATACCTACATGTACATACTACCTCAATCAGCCCGACTAACCGGTGCTGTATATAGCCTCGCTACTGTTATAGCCTCGCTACTGTATATAGCCTCGCTACTGTTATTTTTCACTGTCTTTTTTAACTATTGTTTATATTTCTTTACTTATCTAATACCTTTTTTTTTACTTACAAATTGCATTGTTGGTTAGAGCCTGTAAGTAAGCATTTCACTGTAAGGTAGGCAGGCAGCCTTTCTTTTAGGTTTTAGCTCAAAGGTGTGATTTTATTCATCACAGTGTCCTTTTAAATGTATCTGAGATGTATTTTTTGTGACATTTTGTTCTGTCCTGTTTGTTTTAAGACACGTAGGATGGGGAAACATTAGGCAGAAACTTTGCTGTAAGAGTTGATAAACTCAATTAGCACTAATCCAATAACATAGACTGACATTGATATGAGAAGTGTCTCTGCTGCAAATATCCAACCCAGATCTGTGTCACAGAGGCCATTCAGAACTCAGTAAGACACCACTCCCTCATTTCAGCCTCTTTCCTCAGTCTCTCCTCCAGACAATAATAATCCTATGTTATCTTAAATAATGTCTTCTCTCATTTCTTCCAGATGGAGGACGTAATAGCACGCATGCAGGATGAGAAGAATGGAATTCCTATCCGCACTGTGAAAAGTTTTTTATCCAAGATTCCAAGTGTTTTTTCAGGTAAAAGTCTTGATTTAACTAAAGCTTTTGTGCTAATACACGGAGTATACCAAACATTAGGAACACCTTGAGTTGCATGGTGGACCATTCTTGATACACACAGGAAACTGTTGAGCGTGAAAAACCCAGCAGCGCTGCAGTTCATAACACCAACCGGTGCACATGGCACCTATTACCATACCCTGTTCAAGGGCACTTTGATTGTCTTATCTCATTCACCCTCTGAATGGCACACATACACATCCATGTCTCACTTGTCTCAAGGCTTAAAAGTCCTTTAACCTGTCTCCTCCCCGTCATCTACACTGATTGAAGTTAATTTAACAAGTGACATCAATAACGGATCATAGCTTTTACCTGGACTCACCTAGTCAGTCGATGTCATAGAAAGAGAAGGTGTTCTTAATGTTTTGTTTACTCAGTGTATATTGAAATGGTAATGACAGGTAATAAGGACTTTTAGATTCTGACTGACTTAGAGAGCCGTCGGTGGTTCTGAAAACTAATTTACGTAAACCAGAGAGTAGACAGAATAATGTTGCAGGGAACTGTCCAGAGTTCTGAAAAGAGAACCTAAGGTTGAGCAACAAAAACTCAAAACTGAAAACATTGCTTATGGAAATTTCAAAGGCTAGATAGCGTTATAAATGTGGCTTGTTCTCTATAACACCTTATGCAAAAGTGGTATGCTTATTCCCTTTGCAGGACTGCAAACAACAGATCTAGAATCGGCCAGGGTGTGTCTTAGTTGTCATTATTCATTATACAACGGGTGGGTCTAATCCTAAATGCGGATTGGTTGGAAGCGCATTCCAGCCAGTGTCTATTTCACAAGTTACCACCGGCTAAATCTATGACGTTAAAATGCCTGTTTACTTTGTTCCATCTGACTGCGCAATCCACTGTTTCATCAGCCCAGGCAGGGAAGTTATAAACTTTATCTCCACTATAAAAAGCATCTAGACATTATCTCACATTTCTTTCAGAATAACATTTAGTTTTCAACAGCGGAGATTTGTATAAACTTTCTTGTCTGGCTCTCCGATATTTGTAACATTGTTTCAATATTCAAATTCGATCTCCAAGTGTCCCATAGTAATGCACGTGTAGGGGTCGGGAGTCAGGACAAGAGAGAGAAGCAGGCAGTGTTTCTCAGCCAGTCGAAATCATGAATTAGCTGGCATCATTTTTATGGGTATATACAAAGAAATGTCAATTGAAAAAATGTCAAACAAAACATGTGCAGCTAGTTTGCAGTCTTTGATTGTGTGTTAGCTGTGTTGTTGGCTAACTCCTCTGAACAACACTGTCCTAATGAGAGAGCACATTTTATATGCCAGGCGAAATCGTGCCTCATTAGCTCATTGTTATGGATGTATCCAAATAAATGTCACTATAAAACAGCTTAAACAAATGCAGCTACTGTTGTTATTCTGTCTGCACTGTTTGACGTGACTGTAAGTTAGCCGTAGTTGGCTAGCTAGCAAGCAAAGGATAAGACCGTTGCCAGCCAGAATGGCAATGGAACATTTAGAATGAACAACTGAGTCGCGTCCATAGATACAGAACTAAAAAGACTGAACGACTGGGCCGCGTCTCTGGCAACCGAACAAATAGAACGAACAACCAGCCGGCTTAGGTAGCAACCCTAGATTTGTTTCGGGACTCTATCTTGTGGATGGATGAAATAGTATGAATAAATTCATCAAAATAGTGTTTTTAATGAAAATCTGTCAATCAATATTTGAATATGTTGGTAACCCGTTGTAACAAGGGGATAATGCCCTCAGAGCCTGCGTTTGGAGGATATATTGGCACGGTTTGGCGGCCCTCGACTTCATCTCAGGCCTAACAACACCGTGCCAATATATCCTCCAAACACCGGCTTCTCGTGCATTATCACTTAAGTCCTTCACTAGTGACTTTCCCCAGAGTATACAAACAGAACAGTTGATGTAATGCTAGTAGGGTTCCTGGAACAGTAAAGTATTCCGGGGCCTAAATGAATAGCACAGCCACAAGATGAATGGATGAGCTGTTCTGTTCATTCTTATTCAGTGTTGCTCAGCATTCGGTTAAAATTAAATGCCCTCTCTTTAGTAATAGCTGCAGTTCAATAGTGTGTTAATTGAGACACACATAAACTCCCCTCCAGATGTATTTGGACAGTGAAGCTACATATTTTAAACATGGCTCTATACTCCAGCATTTTGGATTTAAGTACAGAATGTCACCTTTTATTTGAGGGTATTTTCATACATACGGGTAACTGCCAAAATAAAGGAAATACTTGTGTAAATGAGGGATACAAAGTATGTTGAAAGCAGTTGCTTCCACACAGGTGTGGCTCCTTAGTTAATTAAGCAATTAACATCCCACCTTGCTTATTGTCATGTATAAAAATTCCCAGTTGGCCATTATTTTGGCTACCATGGCCAGAAGAAGAGATATCAGTGACTTTGAAAGAGGGGTCTCAAAGGAGCAAATCAAATCAAATGTTATTTGTCACATGCTTTGTAAACTAACACTGAAATGCTAACTTACAGGTAATTTTCCAACAATACTTACTTACTTACTGACTTTATTGTCCCCATGGGGAAATTTAGTTGCAGTGTCATGTTAAAGTGCCGTTTAAATACAAAACAGAATTGATAATACAACTTTCATAACAGTTACATACCAATAAAACATAATTTTTTTTTAAAGACTAGCCTGCTGGCCTTACTGAGTCGATAGGAACATTAGCCCGAGCTATTTAGGAGGGATTTCACACCTGGCACAAATGATTGTCTAGTTCTGTTTTTCCTGCTGAGGGGTGCCCTATACCTGCGCCCAGAGGGGTGTAGTTCAAAGTCCGGGTACAGGGGGTGGCTTGGGTCTAATGCAGAGTTCAATATAAAAAACAACAACATTGAAATAGTGACACAAGGAATAAATACAAAATGAATAAAGAGTAAGAATAATGAGTAAAAATAACATAGCTACAGTATATACAGGGAGTACCAGTACCAAGTCGATGTACAGGGGTATGAGGTAATTGAGGACGCTATGTATCAATCAAAAGTTTGGACACACCTACTTATTCCAAGGTTTTTCTTTATTTTTACTATTTTCTACGTTGTAGAATAATAGACACCAAAACTATTAAATAAAACACATGGTATCATGTAGTAACCAAAAAAAGTGTTAAACAAATCAAAATATATTTGATATTTCAGATTCTTTAAAGTATCCACCCTTTGCCTTGATGACAGCTTTGCACACTCTTGGCATTCTGTCAACCAGCTTCACGAGGCAGTCACCTGGAATGCATTTCAATTAACGAGTATGTTAATTATGGCAAAAACAGCTCAAATATGCAAAGAAAAAAGACTTTAAAGACATGAAGGTCAGTCAATCCGGAAAATGTCAAGAACTTTGAGCTTCTTTAAGTGCAGTCGCAAAAACCATCAATTGCTATGATGAAACTGGCTCTCATGAGGACCGCCACAGGATAGGAAGACCCAGAGTTACCTTTGCCGCAGAGGATAAGTTCATTAGAGTTAACTGCACCTCAGATAAATGCTTCACAAAATAGAGATTTTTGGTTCCAGACACAGAGCAGGTGAACAGATTTTCTCCACATGTGTGGTTCCCACCGTGAAGCATCGAGGAGGAGGTGTGATGTTGCTTTGCTGGTGACTGTCGTGATTTATTTAGAATTCAAGGCACACTTAACCAGCATAGCTACCACAGCATTCTGCAGCGATACGCCATCCCATCCGGTTTGCGCTTCGTGGAACAATGACCCAAAACACACCTCCAGGTAAGGGGTATTTGACCAAGAGTGATGGAGTGCTGCATCAGATGACCTAGCCTCCACAATCACCTGACCTAAACCCAATTGACATGGTTTGGGATGAGTTGGACGGCAGAGGGAAGGAAAAGCAGGCAACAAGTGCTCAGCATATGTGGGAACGCCTTCAATACTGTTGGAAAACATTCCCCATGAAGCTGGTTGAGAGAATGCCAAGAGTGTGCAAAGCTGTCATCAAGGCAAATGGTGGCTACATTGAAGAATCTAAAGTGTAAAATATATTTTGATTTGTATAACACGTTGAACAAGGCATTTAACCCATTGTTCCCCAGTAGGCTGTCATTGTAAATAAGAATTTGTTCTTAATTGACTTGCCTAGTAAAATAAAGGTTACTTAAAAAATCTATGTGGTCTTCTGCAGCCTTTCTCTTTTGCCCTTGCACAGCACTTTCCTTCTTCCTCTTCTCCTGGTCCAGGTGTGCTCTGTATTTTAACCTTGCTGATCCAGCAGATGTCAGCAGCTCCTTGGTGAGAGGGACCTTGACACCCCCCAATGACATAATCACACACCAGTCTCTGAGCGATGACTGGGCCTTCCTGCATGTTACAGGTTTCCACCTCCTTGTTGATGGAGAAGCCTCTCTCGATGGTTGCCTGCCCATGGGAAGCCATGTAGGAACACATCCAGCCTCGTCTCTGTGGGCCGGAAAGAGAGGAAGTGCTCACTTTTGGCCTCGGGATAAGTAGTTCCCAAACTGTTGGGTAATCACGTCACCTGAAACAAAACAGATGAAAGGAAATAAGTGAAAATTTGTCATTATATTACATCAGATAGGCTTCTTTCACTTTCACTTATATAATTGTGTATACATTTGTTAATAATCGGGAACAAAACCTTTTCCAGAATCTTCTGCACAAGACTGCTCATCCTTCCCTGGCTCCAGTCTGGGTCAGAATACATGACAATGGGGTCCAAACCCGCAATCTGTCTTCCGGTGAGGTATTTCAGGGGGCTCTTGTCCTGCACTTTCTTTAGGATGTTTGACATACCCTTCATGCAGTCCCTCCTAAACTCTAGGACAGTAGGCTCTCCTACATTGGCTTTTCTCTGCAGTTCCTGACAGAGGGATAATGGGTCATAAATAGTGCTAAATAACTTAATACAATAGTGAGGATGCAGGCAGCAGATAGTTATCTATCATTTAGGAATGCTTTTCCAACTGTCTTGAAGGAGTTCCCACATATGCTGAGCATTTGTTGACTGCTTTTTCTTCACTCTGCGGTCCAACTCATCCCAAACCATCTCAATTGGGTTGAGGTCGGTCGATTGGGTTGACCAGGCCCATTCTTGGTCAAATAGCCCTTACATAGCCTGGAGATGTTTTGGGTCATTGTCCTGTTGAAAAACAAATGATAGTCCCACTAAGCCCAAACCAGATGGGATGGCGTATCGCTGTAGAATGCTGTGATAGCCATGCTGGTTAAGTGTGCCTTGAATTCTAAATAAATCAGTGTCACCAGCAAAGCACCCCCACACCTTCACACCACCTCCTAAATACTTCACGGTGGGAACCATACATGCGGACATCATCCGTTCACCTATTCTGCGTCTCACAAAGACACGGCGGTTGGAACCAAAAATCTCAAATTTGAACTCATCAGACCAAAGGACAGATTTCCCCCGGTTTAATGTCCATTGTGCGCGTTTCTTGGCCCAAGCAAGTCTCTTCTTATTTTTGGTGTTCTTTAGTAGTGGTAAATCTGCATGAAGGCATGATTCACGCAGTCTCCTCTGAACAGTTGATTTTGAGATGTGTCTGTTACTTGAACTCTGTGAAGCATTTATTTGGGCTGAAATCTGAATGAACTTATCTCGAATGAACTTATCCTCTGCAGCAGAGGTAACTCTGAGTCTTCCTTTACGGTGGCGGTCGTCATGAGAGCCTGTTTCATCATAACGCTTGATGGTTTTTGCGGCTTCACTTGAAGAAACTTTCAAATTACTTAATGTCCCAGATTGACTGACCTTCATGTCTTAATGGACTGTCATTTCTCTTTGCTTTTTTGAGCTGTTCTTGCCATAATATGGACTTGGTATTTTACCAAATAGGGCTATCTTCTGTATACCACCCTTACCTTGTCACAACACAACTGATTGGCTCAAACGCGTTAAGGAAAGAAATTCCACAAATTAACTTTTAACAAGGCACACCTGTTAATTGAAATGCATTCCAGGTGACTACCTCATGAAGCTGGTTGAGAGAATGCCAAGAGTGTGCACAGCTGTCAAGGCAAATGGTGGCAACTTGGAAGAATCTCAAATATATTTTGATTTATTTAACACTTTTTTGGTTACTACACGATTCCATAGTTTTGATGTCTTCGCTATTATTCTACAATGTAGAAAATAGTAGAAGTAAAGAAAAACCCTGGAATTAGTAGGTGTGTCCAAACCTTTGACTGGTACTGTATAATAGTGATGCACCGATATTACATTTTTGGCTGATGCCAATGTCTGATATTTTCCTTGCCAAAAAAGAAAACGATTGTAACAAGTGCGCTGAGAGTCGGGAAGAAAGTACAGGGAGTGAGTGTTTTAATAAATGAACAAAACAATAAACATGAAACACAAACAACACACCAACATGAAACAGAGTCAATAACACCTGAGGAAAGAACCAAGGGGAATGACAGATATAGGTAAGATAATCAAGGAGGTTATGGAGTCCATGTGAGTGTCATGAGGCGCAGGTGCGCTTGACAATGGTGACAGGTGTGCGGGATAAGCAGCAGCCTGATGACCTAGAGGTCGGTGGGGGAGTATACGTGACAGTACCCCCTCCCCAACACACGGCTTCTGCTGCAGGATGCCAACAAAGGGGACGAACCTGGGGATCAGGAGCGGAGCGGACCGGTCACCCCTGCGGAGGTGCGGGAACCTATCACGTCGGCTGAGGCGCGGGAACCTGTCACGTCGGCTGAGGCGCGGGAACCTGTCACGTCGCCTGAGGAGCGGGAACCTGTCACGTCGGCTGAGGCGCGGGAACCTGTCACGTCGGCTGAGGCAGGGGAGCCTGACGAGCCGGTGGAAGCAGGGGAGCTTGGCGATCCGGCGGAGGCATGAAAGCCCGACGATCTGGCTGAGGAAGTGGAGCCTGACAATCTGGCTGAGGAAGTGGAGCCTGACAATCTGGTTGAGGAAGTGGAGCCTGACAATCTGGCTGAGGCATGAGAGCCTGTAGCGGCTCCCGGACCCGACGTCATTCACACTGACACAAAAAACACTTCCTTATGCTTCCCTTAGGTGAGGTGTTATTCTATAACGAGTGCGCTGAGAGTCGGGAAGCAAGGACAGGGAGTGAGTGTTTAAATAAATAAACAAAACAATAAACACGAAACACAAACAACGCACCAACATGAAACTGAGTCAATAACACCTGAGGAAAGAACCAAGGGGAGTGACAGATAATCAAGGAGGTGATGGAATCCAGGTGAGTGTCATGAGGCACTGGTGCCCTTGACAATGGTGACAGGTGTGCGGGATAATCAGCAGCCTGATGACCTAGAGGCCGGAGAGGGAGTATACGTGACAACGATACCGATAACCGATATTTAACATTTTTGCGGCCTTTTAAGCATTCTAGTACAGTTAAATAGTTAACACACACACACATGAACACAGTAGTCTAAGGCACTGCCTCTCAGTGCAAGAGGCGTCACTACGGTCCCTGGTTCGAATCCAGGCCTTATCACATCCGGGCGGTGATTGGGAGTCCCATACGGCGGCGCACAATTGGCCCAGAGTCGTCACGGTTTGGCTGGGATCGGCCGTCATTGTAAATAAGAATTTGTTCTTAACTGACTTGCCTAGTTAAATAAAGGTTACACACACACACACACACACACACTGACCAAAAAGTTATTTTGTTGGCATTTACTTAAGTCCCCATTACCAGTAAAACATAATAAAAACCGATTTCTTTCACTTACTTGCTGTGCTGTTTCGTTGTTCATTTGTTCAGTCATTTCATTGTCAACCAGGATTTCCTCATACATGTCAAGCAGTGAAGTTTCAGCTCTGTCTGTCCGTGGCCTCTCTTCCTCGGGGGCGCACTGTCACTGTGTCCGTTTCCATCTTGTCCAGCTGTGTATGTAACATTTCACGTAAACTCTGTTTCTTGTCTGCATCGAAGTAGCGGTCCTTGTACATAGCATCGAGCATTGTGGCGACACAGTAAAGAGAGAATGCCACCGAATCACTTATTCACAGCCTGTGTCGGCAGTTTTGTTGAGCAAGCATTTCAATGCCATGACAGAGGGTATCACGTCTGCTGCAGGCGCAGTTGATGAGCTTTTTTCTCGAGTCAGTTGTTTGAATGGAGCTAGCTAAGTGTGTTCATGTTTCCAAGTTTTCAGACATGTTCTCAAATGCCATGCACATTCAACCAGCACATTCATGAGCATGCAATACGACTTTTCTCAGTACAAAATCCTCGACGACCCACTGTGCTGTCAGACTCAGCATGCTCATGGGGCTGATATCGCTGGTCCAAATGTTAGTTGTGAAGCTAATAGCAGTGACGCTATTACTGTGTAAGTCAGTAGGGCAACATCTGAAAAATAGCGCACTTGGTAGTGTGTACCGGAGCTCGACCAGTCGGCGAAAGCCAACATCACCCATAACAGAGAACGGTTGATTGTCAAGGGCAATGAATTCCATTATCTTGGCGTTAATGGATTTCGCCTTTGAGTTGTCTCGCTGAAATTTTCTTACTCTTTCAAATGACTGCTTGAGTTGTTGACTGCTTGATCCACACAGCAGACATTGTGGGCTAGGTTAGGAATGCTATGTTGCACGGGTAGCGCAACATTTTATGTGGCATCATTACGTCATATACCTACGTTATATAGGTATGCACGTCAGCTTTGACATCGGTTTTGTACATTGGCGTTAAACTAGACATAGGGCCGATGTTGATGTTGCCATTTTTAGCTAATATCGGCCGATTCCGATATGTTCACCGATATATCGTGCATCCCTACTGTATAACATTTAAAGTAGCCAAGTCTACTGACCAAAACGAGGCAACAAAAGATATGGAATAGCCTAATGCTATTAAATGGCATCTTCGGTAGATTTCCCTATGCTACTGTTGAATAGATCCTGATAAATTTCCATAATTAGCTAATGAGCAAACAATGTGAACGCAACTGTGACAATTAACTAACATTTGCTAATAAATAATATAAATAACATTAACAATAATTAAATCAATTGATTGATTATTTACTTTGAAATGTAGTAAATCCCGAGCTGTTGCATGCCCCATGAACTGTGACCCCAGATACCTTGACTGAATGCAATCTCCCTCCCAATAGCATACATGCAGGTCCAGTTTTGAACTTTTTGTCCTTTGGTTGAGGCTTTCGTTGGGGAACATCACCTGAAAGACCTCTCCAAATTCCTCATTGGCAATATAGGACTGACGCCTCGCCACGGAGTTTAGACTCCCATAGCACCTCTGCTTTTAGTGTCGGCGTAGAGCCAAATGTTGTTCGGGAGATCGCGTGATGCTGCTGTTCCCTGCAACAAGGTTGTTTGAGTGCTAACATGTCTGGCTGTAATTGGGACTGTCGTCTGTGGTACTGTGGCGGAGACGACTGAACAGAACTGAGAAATTCCGGGCGTTTGTTGCCGGCTTTTCACAGTGGTTTGTTGTTTTTCACACTGCATATGGGATTCTACAGCTTTAGTTCCCATAGTGCCAATTGATTTCAACCACGAAGTAAAGTTGCTGTTCTCCAACCAATTCTTGTTGAATTTGCACTTCCCGATGGTAGCTGCAGACTAACATTAACTGTCTAGCGTAGTTTAGAGTCTACCTTCTTCACCACAGCCAATATTTGCTAGCTAACAGACGAACACACCAGCAGCGTGAGAGAAAAGCAGCCAACAGTCAGGAGTGTCTCGCTGACTTCTGACAGCTGCGGGAAAGTTACTAAGTGTGGTTCCGCTCTGTGCGTGACTCAAGCTTAAATGCCTTCCTTCCATTGAAGTAAATCGGAACGTAATAAAAAGTAGTCCATCTCCCAGTCTACTTTTTTTAAGACCTTTGAAAAATGTGTTGTGGAAAATGTAAGATTTTTATTAAGGCCTTTAATTTAGATAAAGTCATTTAAGACTTTTAAGGATCCGCAGACACCCTGTATATAACGAAACCATCAGTAGAGTTCAATATGTGATTTAACTATTTTAAAAATGTTCCGGTACATGGGAATTTAACTGCAAACGTTATTTGTATGTGCAAAACGTCATCACGCACAGCCTTTTATCCGCAAAAAGTCTGTATGCTGGAAACGCACATATTATTATATGCAGATTTTATAACATTTGCATTAAAATCTGTCGCAAATTGGATGGAAACCTAGCTTATGTCTTGGAGTGTGCAGTTATGCGTAAGTATGCTGTTCCTTTCATTCAAGGTTTACAAAATGCCATCTAATTTCCCCATCAATCTCCCAATGCCTATCCACGATTTAAACTTACAGGCTGCAAGTCAGTGAAGGACTGTCTGGTCTAATTGAAGCTGGGTATGAATATCTTCCTGACTATTTTGTAGACTGGTGTTGGGAGGACCACTGGCAGAAGTCTTAAAGCAATGTCACCTTGTGTATCTGGAGAGAAGAATGTTTAGTGAATCACTTAATCGTTTCAGGCTATAAATAAATGAGCATCTGAGACCCCACCAGCAGGGTCATTTCAAACTATAACTGCATTTCAGAGAGAACATCTTGGGCCTGCTTCTCTCTGGGCTGGCGAAGGAAAGTTTTGTCTTTGAAGACCGCGATCCAGTTAAAATGGGTTTCAAATGTAGAAGTCCTGAGCAATCTGTAGTAAAGCAGAGCATTTTATCCTGAACAAAAATAGAAACGCAACATGCAACAATTTCAAGGATTTTTCTGAGTTACAGTTCATATACGTTAATCAGTCAATTTAACTAAATTCATTAGGCCCTAATCTATGGATTTCACATGACTGGGCAGGTGGCGTAGATATAGGGCCAGCTACTGGGGAGCCAGGCCCAGCCAATCAGAATGATTTTTTCCCCCTGAAAAAGGGCTTTATTACAGACAGAAATACACCTCAGTTTCATCAGCTGTCCAGGTGGCTGATCTCAGATGATCCCGCAAGTGAAGAAGCAGGATGTGTAGGTCCGGTGTTGGCGTGGTTACACGTGGTCTGTGGTTGTGAGGCTGGTTGTACGTACTGACAAATTCTCTGAAACAATGTTGGAAATGATCATTAAAATTTATGGCAACAACTCTGGTGGACATTCCTAAGGTTAGCGTGTCAACTGCACGCTCCTTCAAAACTTGCGACATCTGTGGCATTTTGTTGTGTGACAAAACTGCACAGAGTTGCCTTTTACTGTCCACAGCACAAGGTACACCAGTTTAATGATCATACTGTTTAATCAGCTTCTTGAAATGCCACACCTGTCAGGTGGATGGATTATCTTGGCAAAGGAGAAATGCTCCCTAACAATGATGTAAACAAATTAGTTCACAACATTTGAGAGAAATAATATTTCTGTGCGTATGGAACATTTCTGGGATCTTTTATTTCACCTCATGAAATGTTGGACCAACACTTTACATGTTGCGTTTATATTTTTGTTCAGTATACTTTTTATGTAATATAGTTTTAGTTTTTTGACGAACAAAAACATACATTGACAAAAACAATAGACAACTTAACATTTACATACATATCCACAAACATTAATGACATCACACTTGCTCAGATTCACATGTTCCCACCGTATCCGCACCCAATGCCTCACCCCTTATGACTTAATATTTTGTTATGTTGTTCCACTCGTCAGTCACTCAGTTGCACTAGAAATAGAAATAGAATACTTCCAAGTATTCTGGTAGACTTCACGTGCTGGTGGCGGGATAATTAACCCACTGGATGGGTCAAATATCCATAGACCAACCTTAATAACCCAGCACCAATAACCCAACCTTGCTGTATTTACAGAAAACAACCCAACTATTGACCCAATGCCTGCAACCAAGCAATTGGGTCATCCAAACAACCCAACAGTTTTTTATTCTAATTTCCATCTCAAAGCCATGCATGCAAGACGACTTGACCTGTCTGGTGCACACATATTTCTCTGTCCTTAATTTGATTGAAGGCCTCAAATCTGTATTTTTGCCTTGTAACTGACTCATTCTAGAAAGAGATAAGGAACAACACTTGATCAAGATGAGCTAGCTACTAGTTTAAAGCCATGAAGTATCTAATTTGTTTCGTTTCAAAGAATGAATGTATGGGCTACATTTATGAGAATAATACATGCATTTGCTTACCTTATCAACCTTGAAGATTGTTCATTAATCTGATGACTGTTATTTATCAAATCAACTAACTATGTTTAATTGTTACCTGATTAAATGAATAATGCAACAATTAACTCATTAGGAATTTGGGGCACCACGAAAGCAGTTGTTTAAAGAGTTACCATCTCCTGAATTAAACTCTACAGGACTTTACCTATCACATCCATAAAACTGTCAACGTATTAAATCATAACCTCTTATCATATTATCATTCTGAACAGTCACAACCTCATGCATCTGCTAAAACTCCAGCCTTACTCATGATTCAGTACTATACACGTTTGTTTAACTATTTATTTACTTGCTAACTAAATAATAACACAGAATAAACATACACTTAATACATGAGAAAAAGGTCCCTAACAGACTGACAACATATGTTGTTCACTCTGGAAGATAGCTAGCCAGCCGTGTCGATGGTTCCCATTGGTGATGAGCGTAGTAAGCTACAGTGATTTAAGAAGAGCAGTACAGTAGGATGATTTGAAGAGTAGTAGGATGGTCCCACTTAGATTCACATTTCTAGATATTTGACTTAGAACAGCTGGTCAGTCGTCCCAGTGATTGTCGCCGAGAGGGGAGTTTTCTCCTCTCTCCACCTTGTGTCGATAGTCAGAGTTTGAACCACTTTAAACGCGCAGCTGCAGCCTGGTGATGTTCTGGTCTAGTCTGGGAGGTTAGTTTATCTTCTTCACCTCATGTTGAGATTCAAAGTTCCAACCATTTCAAATGTGTAGCTACCGCCTCACGTCTTTCTGGTCTAATGTTAATCTCTTCTACCATGCCTTTTATGCACTCTGGCCGAAGGGGACGGTTCCATCAGCCTGACACGCTCTCTGACCTCACTCGGGTGCGTGGCTACTTACTGTGCACAGTTTATAGAAGATAGATTTTGTCATAGCTCCTAAAATCACATTCCTTTCTTAACAAAAATACTTGTATCATTTTTCATATTTCATATATAACGTTAAGGATGGAAACTTGACAGAAAAAGGGGATATACTTTCCAAGTTACAGTATTTCCTTTATAACCGTTTTAATGACATCACAAAATAAAAACCAATGTGACATTAGTTTTCTATAGATCATCTCCGACCATTCCCCACATTCTTAGGTTAGAAATATTGTTCCAGAATTCACTTGAACATATTAGAGTTTCATCAGGAAGAATCTTTGTAGACAAAGGAACATTACATGGTTAATACTAGAGAGGGATGCCTTAGATTCCGTTTCCTTTAATTTACAACAGGGTGTGAGTTGTCAAACCGGCCCAGTTCCCTCCTCCCCTCTTCTGTGGGTGAGAGAGGTCTGGTTATTGTCATCCATTGACCCATTCAGATCCTCACAGGACAGTCAGGACAAGATGTTACACTCATTTATCACTCTAAACATGTTTTATGAGTGAGTGCAACACAAACATATTTCCAGGGTGTGATGCATCCTCCTCCCAATACAGCCTCTTCCAACATCAAGGGTAGGGGAAGGGTATCCATCTGCAAAAGTAAAGTTTTCCTTTGATTTCAAATCAACTCATATTGTTGCTAGCTAGCTAGCTACCATAGCTGTTGAACAAGCTAACATGCTACTGAACTGTGACAGTAGCATATTGACTTGCATCTTGGTATTAAAAGACGGCAATGTATTCGCATACAAATATAAGTGTTTGGTCAAATCATTAGTTAGTATGCTACCTATGACCTGAATTGTGCAAAAATATGATAGCTAATGTTAGCTAGCTAAGTGCTAGCCAGTCAGTCAGTGGCACTGACAGATTGAAACTGGTATCAACTAAATGTGAAATTACATTGTGTGTCTGTCTTTATTGATTTGTCGAAGGCATTTGACACCGTGGACCATGCTGTGTTGGTGCAAAGGTTCAAATGTTGTGGAATGACTGGTCATGCTCTAGATTGGTTTAACAATGATCTATTAAATCATACACAATGTGTATTAGAGTTGTACTCAGGTGTTCCCCAAGGTTCTAATTTTGGCCCAATATATCAACATCATGTGGGATTATATTGAAACAGCGGATGTTCATTTTTATGCAGATGATACTGTTCTTTATTCAAGTGGTGGTAGTTTGGGTAAAACAAAATTAATGTTATTTTCAAATGCCAGGCATGTTACTAATCATGTCATTGCTACATTGGATGGACATACATAGAGCAAGTACAAATATTTGTGACTGTGGGTGGATGACAAGCTGAGCTTGACTGTTCATGTGGAGAACTTGATAAGGAAGCTTGCAGCAACAAATTCATTTTTGTAAGGGACTGGCTCAAATTAAGATCCTACATCTGTAACATTTTGGAGAATTAACGTATGATTAGGGGAAGTGCTATCTATAATACTACAGTTGTTCCTGACGGTAGTGTTATACACCAACCCATACTCCTTGACCAACCTCCCTACTTTCGTTTCGGTCTTAAAGATGCACTATGCAGAAAGTGTTTACCGTTAATTAGTTACCGCTAGTCTCCAAAATGGCAAGGTGCCTCAAGCAATGTTTACTTTTTGATTTCATTTTACATTTCCACTTTCCAAGCGTATTCTATTCTGTCCAGTTGTTTTAGCCTATCTTAACTTACATATATTGCCCTGTTGTTCGGCAACACTGATGTACTGCAGATAAGATGTCTCATTGAGTGTTGGCGACTCTTGAGCATTACACTATGCACTGAGTATACAAAACATTAAGAACACCTGCTCATTCCATAACCATAGACTGACCAGGTGAAAGCTATGATCCCTTATTGATGTCACTTGTCTGTGACAAAATACTTCAATCACTGTAGATGAAGGAGAGGAGACAGGTTAAAGAAGGATTTTTAAGACTTGAGACAATTGAGATATGTATTGTGTATGTGTGCCATTCAGAGGGTGAATGGGCAACACAAAATATTTAAGTGCCTTTGAACAGGGTATGGTAGTAGGTGCCAGGCGCATCAGTTTGTGTCAAGAACTGCGACGCTGCTGGGTTTTTCGAGCTCAACAGTTTCCCGTGCGTATCAAGAATGGTCCACCACCCAAAGGACATCCAGCCAACTTGACACAACTGTGGGAAACATTGGAGTCAACATGGGCCAGCATCCCTCTGGAATGCTTTAGACACCTTGTAGAATCCATCCCCCGACGAATTGAGGTTGTTCTGAGGGCACCCAATATTTGGTATAATCAGTGTATATGTATTAAGGTGTCCTCCTTAGCGTTAGTTAGACAGGTTATGCCATGACTGTTCCAGCCACTCTTATCAGGGGTGTAATTTGTATTAATGGGAACAGAGTTAGGTGGTTTCTAATGAGAGAGCTTGGGACTAAGGTTCTATCTGCAAAAAGATGATTCTGAGATAATTGGCTTTAACCTCACTAGGGTAGGGGGCAGCATTCGGAATTTTGGATGAAAAGCGTGTCCAAAGTAAACTGCCTGCTATTCAGGTCCAGAAGCTAGGATATGCATATAATGGTAGATGGTAGAATGGTAGATTTGGATAGAAAACACTCTAAAGTTTCCAAAACTGTTAAAATAATATCAGTGAGTATAACAGAACTGATATGGCAGGCGAAAACCTGAGGAAAATCCTCCAAGAACTGCCTTTATTTTGAAATGCCTGTTTTTCCATTGAAAGCATATCCACCATACAAAGACTTATGACGCAGTTCACGATCTCTATGCCTTCTACAACATGTGGCCAGTCTTTAGGCATTGTTTCAGGCTTTTACTCTGAAAAATTAGGAAGAAACAGCACATTCAATGAGTGGACAGTGGAAATTTCCAGACATGAAGCCAGCGCGCGACCATGAGCGTGCCTTTTGTTGAAATATTATAGATTATTTATGACAAAAACAACTCGAGGACTAATTATAAACATCGTTTGACATGTTTCTACGAACCTTTATGGTACTTTTTGGATTTTTCGTCTGTCTTTTGTGACCACGCTTTGTTCCAATGGAATACTGAACAAAACGCACCAACAAAACAGAGGTTTTTGGACATAAAGAGGGACATTATCGAACAAAACAAACATTTATTGTGAACATGGAATCTTCGGAGTGCAACCATATGAAAAAGGTAAGTGATACATTTTAACACTATTTCTGACTTTTGTTACTTGTCTACTTGGCTGCTAACTGTTTGTAATGATTTGTCTGCTGGGCGCTGTTCTCAGATAATCGCATGGTTTGCTTTCGCCGTAAAGCCTTTTTGAAATCTGACACAGTGGTTGGATTAACAATAAGTTTTTCTTTAAGCTGATGTATAACATTTGTATCTTTTATGTATGTTTATTATGAGAATTTCTGTTTTGTTGAGTTTCACGCTCTGCAATTTCACCACCTGTTGTTTGAGACAGTGTTTTACTGAACAAAACGCGCTAACAAAACAGAGTTTTTTTTATATAAAGAGGGACTTGATTGAACAAAACAAACATTTATTTGGTAACTGGGAGTTTTGTGAGTGTAACCATATGAAGATAATCAAAGGTAAGTGATTAATTTTATCACTATTTCTGACTTTGGTTACTCGTCTACTTGGCTTACTGTTTGTAATGATTTGTCTGCTGGGCTCTGTTTTCAGATAATCGCATGGTTTGCTTTCGCCGTAAAGTATTTTTGAAATCTGACACCGTGGTTGGATTAACAAGAAGTGTATCTTTAAACCCATGTATAACACTTGTATGTTTCATGAATTGTTATAATGAGTATTTCTGTTTTTGAATTTGGCTCTCTGGAATTTCACTGGTTGTTGGCCATGTGGGACAGTAGCGTCCCACAGACCCTAGAGAAGTTAACGTTCTGATTTAAATGGTGTCAGCAATTTTTATCTAGTATTCTTTTGAATTTAACAACATGCATTGGGATATTTAGAGTACTATATAGGTAGAGAACATTGGACAGGACAAGGCTATGTCAATAACTACATTTGGACAAAAATGCAGATAAAACCTTATAGTCCCAAGCTCTCGAATTGCTGTAATAAAAGCATATTTTTTTGGATTGACAATTACCCACTCACAATTGTTCTACCTGAGAGGAATTTACATGTAATAAAGAGGCCGACTCCATTCTATAATTTACATCACTGTGCTAAAAGGTGCTGTACAGTATGCTTTGGGTGTATTTATGTATATTGTTTTCCATTCCAGGTTCTGACATTGTACAGTGGATGATCAAAAACCTGAACATTGAAGATCAAGGTAATATATGCTCATTAGTGTCCTCTTATGTCTTTACTTATGTGACACTAGACATGTGAAAGAGTGAGTTATTTATAGTTATGTTACATACAACACCCTTATTATTGAGAAGTTCCTTCCATGTTTAACATGTCAATGGCTAATTAGAATCATTGTAACATTAGTTGAAAAGTAGCCTAAAGTCAGACTTTGTTTCTCTAAAAGCACAATGCATTCGGTAGCAGTACTTTTTTTAAAGCAATTGATTTGATTATATAACCTAGTAGGTGCCATCATGTTACGTCACGCCACTCGAAGGGAACAACATGTTTCAAAAGGTTGGTCATTATCACTTTGCCATGGAGTGAGAGGAAGGGGGAAGCTTTTCAATGGTGGACAGGCATAACCCCTGTCACTGATTTAGAGGAGAAGGGAAGCCTTTGAGTGCTGGACAGAAAAGAATCGGCCTGTCTTCTCTCCCTCAGGCTCCATACCAGCAAAAGTCTGTTGAAACTCTATTGTATTTCCTCGTCTACCTACCTGTTTTCAAAGCACTCAGTTAACAGCTCCACACAAGGCCTGTTCAATAAGACAAGCACAAAGACCCCTTGCTGTGTGTGTGTGTTTTCCTATGTGTGTACATTCTGGTGCATGCGTTAGTATGGAAGGGTCGATTCACCCGCATTAGTGATTTTATTTTCACTTTTTAAAACAAAGCTGACTCAACAGCACTCCACAAAGTGCGCATGGACCGTGGAGCACTGGAGAACTCTCAAAAGCACTGCAGTCAGGCTGAAATACCTGCGCCTATGCTTCAGCAGAAAACAGGTTCAGACTGAATCTCTGATTCCTTTACTTCAAGAGGAATGATTGAGGAATCTCATTGCACTGTGTCGTCACTCACAAGGTCTGACAAGAGCAGGAAATTGCACAGAAACACATTTAAGCTTGAGAGAATCTTGTTTGAGGTCCCAATGGTCCTGTGAGAAATGTTTTATTACAAATGTTATAGAACACAAAAGTCCCAATACGCTCATTAGAACATTCTAGTACAGAAATTACCTCAAATGAATTATAATTTGCAGGCCAGGGTATTCACGAATGACAGTACAGTACATTTTAATGGCTGAGTCATTGTAAAGACGATTACAGGGCATACGAGTGGAGTCGGGGGTCAAAAAGTCAGATAGCTTTACATTAGCTAGGGAATAACAATTTGAGGACACTCCCCAAGCCAGACACTCATTTCTATTTCAGTTTAAGAAAGGATGTTTTTTATTCTCCTGTTCCATCCTTTTTTTCCCTCTGGAGTTTAGGATATGAATCCGATTAGCCTACAAAGCAGCTATGTACCTCTTGGTTCTAGACACTTTTAACCACAGTTGGTGGATATAAATGCATGCTTTAGGACTTAGGGCTATGTGCTAACAATCCATAAAGTTGTTAAAAGTTATTTTGGGGGGTGACTGGATTCGTCTTTAAGCCTGTTTGATATCCACTGTGTCTGAAGCTCTAACCAGACAGTAATATAGATGAATGTGCAAATCCTCTTTCAGAATTCCTGAATATACAGTATGCAATCTGTGTAGCTTCCCAACAGAAGAGAATATCTGTCTCTTTCTTTCTGTAATTGCTTTATCTATAACAATTTTGCTGTTTTGGTTCAAAACACTGTATCCAAATTGCAGACTAAGAATCTCACACAAGCATACAATGCATAACACCTATCACACACATCCACACACAAATACACTGAAAGGGCACTCACATTTATGAGTAAGCTGAACATACACTACATGACCAAAAGTATGTGGACACTTGCTCGTTGAACATGTCATTCCAAAATCATGGGTATTAATATGGAGTTGGTCCCCCCTTTGCTGCTATAATCACTCTTCTGGGAAGGCTTTCCACTATATGTTGGAACATTGCTGCCGGGGACTTGCTTCAATCCAGCCACAAGAGCATTAGTGAGGTCGGGCACCGATGTTGGGCGATTAGGCCTGTCTTGCAGTCGGCATTCCAATTCATCCCAAAGGTGTTCGATGGGGTTGAGGTCAGTGCTCTGTGCAGGCCAGTCAAATTCTTTCACACGGATCTCAACAAACCATTTCTGTATGGACCGCGCTTTGTGCACGGGGGCATTGTCATGCTGAAACAGGAAAGAGCCTTCCCCAAACCTTTGCCACAAAGTCGGAAGCACAGAATTGTCTAGAATGTTCACTGGAACTAAGGGGCCTAGCCCGACAAAAGGGGCCTAGCCCGACAAAAAGCCCCAGACCATTATTCCTCCTCCACCACACTTTACAGTTGGCACTATACATTGGGGCAGGTAGCGTTTTCCTGGCATCCGCCAAACCCAGATTTGTCCGTCGGACTGCCAGATGGTGAAGCGTGATTCATCGCTCCAGAGTATGCATTTCCACTGCTCCAGAGTCCAATGGCGGCGAGCTTCACACCATTCCAGCTGACGCTTGGCATTGCACATGGTGATCTTAGGCTTGTGTGCGGCTGCACACTCCCGTGTGCGGCTGCACGCTCCCGCCGAACAGTTCTTGTGCTGACGTTGCTTCCAGAGGCAGTTTGGAACTCGGTAGTCAGTGTTGCAACCGAGGACAGACTATTTTTATGCACTACACACTTCAGCACTCTGTGGTCCCGTTCTGTGATCTTGTCTGGCTTACCACTTCGTGACTGAGCCGTTGCTGCTTCTAGACGTTTCCACTTCACAATAACAGCCCTTACAGTTGACCGGGGCAGCTCTAGCAGGGCAGACATTTTATGAACTGACGGTGCCACGTTGAAAGTCACTTAGCTCTTCAGTAAGGCCAATTTACTGCCAATGTTTGTCTATGGAGATTGCATGGCTGTGTACTCAGCAACAGGTGTGGCTGAAATAGCAGAATCCACTAATTTGAAAGGGTGTCCATTTTGTATATATAGTGTATCTTTAAACATTAATGAGTGATCATTTATTAATGCATAGCTGAGTCGTACACATTCTAGATACAGAGAGACATGGTGGAAATAGTGATAAAAATATACTGCTCAAAAAAATAAAGGGAACACTTAAACAACACATCCTAGATCTGAATGAAAGAAATAATCTTATTAAATACTTTTTTCTTTACATAGTTGAATGTGCTGACAACAAAATCACACAAAAATAATCAATGGAAATCCAATTTATCAACCCATGGAGGTCTGGATTTGGAGTCACACTCAAAATTAAAGTGGAAAACCACACTACAGGCTGATCCAACTTTGATGTAATGTCCTTAAAACAAGTAAAAATGAGGCTCAGTAGTGTGTGTGGCCTCCACGTGCCTGTATGACCTCCCTACAACACCTGGGCATGCTCCTGATGAGGTGGCAGGTGGTCTCCTGAGGGATCTCCTCCCAGACCTGGACTAAAGCATCCACCAACTCCTGGACAGTCTGTGGTGCAACGTGGCGTTGGTGGATGGAGCGAGACATGATGTCCCAGATGTGCTCAATTGGATTCAGGTCTGGGGAACGGGCGGGCCAGTCCATAGCATCAATGCCTTCCTCTTGCAGGAACTGCTGACACACTCCAGCCACATGAGGTCTAGCATTGTCTTGCATTAGGAGAAACCCAGGGCCAACCGCACCAGCATATGGTCTCACAAGGGGTCTGAGGATCTCATCTCGGTACCTAATGGCAGTCAGGCTACCTCTGGCGAGCACATGGAGGGCTGTGCGGCCCTCCAAAGAAATGCCACCCCACACCATGACTGACCCACCGCCAAACCGGTCATGCTGGAGGATGTTGCAGGCAGCAGAATGTTCTCCACGGCGTCTCCAGACTCTGTCACGTCTGTCACATGTGCTCAGTGTGAACCTGCTTTCATCTGTGAAGAGCACAGGGCGCCAGTGGCGAATTTGCCAATCTTGGTGTTCTCTGGCAAATGCCAAACGTCCTGCACGGTGTTGGGCTGTAAGCACAACCCCCACCTGTGGACGTCGGGCCCTCATTCCACCCTCATGGAGTCTGTTTCTGACCGTTTGAGCAGACACATGCACATTTGTGGCCTGCTGGAGGTCATTTTGCAGGGCTCTGGCAGTGCTCCTCCTTGCACAAAGGCGGAGGTAGCGGTCCTGCTGCTGGGTTGTTGCCCTCCTACGGCCTCCTCCGCATCTCCTGATGTACTGGCCTGTCTCCTGGTAGCGCCTCCATGCTCTGGACACTACGCTGACAGACACAGCAAACCTTCTTGCCACAGCTCGCATTGATGTGCCATCCTGGATGAGCTGCACTACCTGAGCCACTTGTGTGGGTTGTAGACTCCGTCTCATGCTACCACTAGAGTGAAAGCACCGCCAGCATTCAAAAGTGACCAAAACATCAGCCAGGAAGCATAGGAACTGAGAAGTGGTCTGTGGTCACCACCTGCTGAACCACTCCTTTATTGGGGGTGTCTTGCTTATTGACTATAATTTCCACCTGTTGTCTATTCCATTTGCACAACAGCATGTGAAATTTATTGTCAATCAGTGTTGCTTCCTAAGTGGACAGTTTGATTTCACAGAAGTGTGATTGACTTGGAGTTACATTGTGTTGTTTAAGTGTTCCCTTTATTTTTTTGAGCAGTGTATAATGTGTTTCATTTTACATTAGGCGGGGTAACGGATATGGTATATGAGGTCAGAATTACCTTTGAGGCCGTCCCTAAAGTTACTATGCTGACCTCATATGCCATACCCCGGTGGAGGAGGGAAGTGGGATGTTTTAAAGGGGACAATGGGAATATTAGGGGTGTTGTTGTGGAAAATTATATGATGTTGTTTGTGTTGTCCAGTGGAGGCCCTTCACCTAGGGACCCTGATGGCTGCCCATGGCTACTTCTTCCCTATCTCAGACCACGTACTCACACTCAAAGACGACGGCACTTTCTACAGGTTTCAGGTACAGTGAATTCATAGGCTGTATGGCTCTTATATGGACTATAATGTACTCCTTCTTTATCTCATCCAATCCATATCAGACCACACAGGGAGGACTCAATCCATATGTCTTTGTTGAGTGCTATATCTTTTACACTTAATCCATTTATATTGCTAGATGTTTTACCGAGGCAACTAAAGTGCCTCGCTCAAGGGCCTAATGGGAATTTTAGCCAGGCATCTCAGTTCTTAGATCAAGGCGTCTCAATTCTTAGATCAGTTCTTAGATAAATGTGTCTCAGTTCTTAGATCAGTTCTTAGATAAAGGTGTCTCAGTTCTTAGATCAGTTCTTAGATAAAGGTGTCTCAGTTCTTTAGCTGCCTTGTCCCTCACTCTTTTCTTCTTATAATCGCTCTTCTCAGACCCCCTACTTCTGGCCATCAAACTGCTGGGAGCCAGAAAATACAGACTATGGTAAGAGCCTTAGCAGAAGTGAATAGTATTACACAATGGAAGGCTGTATAGTGCATTGAATGTAACCATATATAGATAAAATAGATTTTGGGCTACTTTCAATCCGTAGCACGGAAGATCCGCCTTAAAGCGTGATTGGAATTAAAATAGTATTTTCGATTGAGCCGTCATATGCAGCGTTTAACATCAATGTACTCAGTCCCCGCAAACACAGGAACATTGCTTTTAAATTTCAATTGCGCTATAGCATGGATCTTCAACGCTTTGGATTGAATCGAGGCACACATTTGTATAGCATCTGACATGCTATACATTGTAGCCCAATGCTCCGGCTTAGCAGAAGAAAACAGAACCATAAATGGTGGTTTAATGGAAAAGATAAGGTTATGTTAATTTGAGTCTAATTTTGTATGTGAGTTGCAAGAACCACACCAGCCATATAGATAGCCATTTGCATCCCCAATGCAGCTCTTTGATTCATCCCTATTGTGTTGTTGAAGTGCTGACTACATGGAGGGAAATGGAGATGGGGGAAAGGGTTGATCAGGCGAGGGAGATGTTTGATTGTGTAAACCGATAAAAAAGGAAATAAAGGTGAGTTTATTAAACACCTGTAGCGCATAGCTAACACCAAGCACATTCAT
Organism: Salmo trutta; assembly: GCF_901001165.1. Classification (NCBI taxonomy): domain Eukaryota; kingdom Metazoa; phylum Chordata; class Actinopteri; order Salmoniformes; family Salmonidae; genus Salmo; species Salmo trutta. Next base: position 38,487,902 of record NC_042974.1, on the reverse strand, counting down.
TTCCTCTCCTTTTGTGTTGGGGTAGGAAGGCTAATGAATGAAATGGGAATAGCCGTAGCATTAGGGAACCTCTAATTACTTTGTAGTAGACAACAGACTGGCATGATTGACACTTTCTAATGAATACACATACAGGGGTAATGGAATAATGGAATCTCTACAGATGGTCAGTGTAGAGAGGGATAGAGGGTTGGAGTAATAGTGATGGAATGGGAGGGAAGGTGTTTCCATCCAAGTCCCTGTTCAATTTCACAGACGTGCTATGGTTATTGACCTGTGTAATTTACAGGCTAGTTTAGATTGGCCATTGAGTGGTTTCGGTAAACAGGTTAGGACCAGTTAAGGATTTTGTTAAGGCGCATTAACAAGCCACATTGTACTCTGGTCATAGGGAATTACTTTCCCACAGGCATCTCAATGTTGTGGCCTAGTCTGCAGCTGTTGCAGGAAGGGTTTGGCAAGTAACACTTGATCAACAGCCAGCATTGGTCAACAGTAGTTTTCTCTGTTTTCTGATATGTTTGTTCTGTCTCTCAGCTGTTTACCTGTGCAAAAGAACAATGCAAAACAAAGCTCGTCTGGAGCTAGCAGATTATGAGGCGGTAAGAGTTCTTCTCTGTTCATATCGTAATTCTCTCTTTATTATGTTAGCAGTAGAGTAATTAATATTGATATCAGCCTGATTTGTATCCTCACAGCGAATGCCTTTTGTTCTGTTGGTATTATTGTGTTATTGAATTACAGTGCCTTGCAAAAGTATTCATCCCCCTTGGCTTTTTTCCTATTTTGTTGCATCACAACCTGAATTTTAAATAGATTTTTATTTGGATTTCATGTAATGGACATACACAAAATAGTCCAAATTGGTGAAGTGAAATGGAAAAAAGAACTTGTTTCAAAAAATTAAAAAAAATTAAAAACGGAAAAGTGGTTTGTGCATATGTATTCACCCCCTTTGCTATGAAGCCCCTAAATAAGATCTGCTGCAACCAACTACCTTCAGAATTCACATGATTGCACACAGGTGGACTTTATTTAAGTGTCACATGATCTGTCTCATGATCTCAGTATGTATAAACATGTTCTGTATGGCCTGAGTGTCTGCAACACCACTAAGCAAGGGGCACCACCAAGCAAGCAGCACCACGAAGACCAAGGATCTCTCCAAACAGGTCAAGGACAAAGTTGTGGAGAAGTACATATCAGGGTTGGTTATAAAAAAATATCAGAAACTTTGAACATCTGTCGTGGAAAATTGCAAGATTATGTTATAATGCTTGTATTGTAATATAAGGCTTGTAATATTTGACAGAATAGAGTATTCTGTTAACTATTGTGTGTGTGTTCTACTGAGGATGGGCCTCTATGAGATAGCACTGACAGAGGAGATTTACGTTGTCTTTGGGTAATAATGCCTAAAAGAGCATTCCAGAGGACATGAGCTAATGGTTCTGTTCTATACCGTACCAGGGAGAGACGGTTCCAGTTTGGAGTAGGAGGACCAGACACTGGTCTATACAATGAACACTGTTGACATAGCAGTTGCTGTCTGCTATGTTTTATAGATATCTTTCATACATATCTTAACCTTGTGACCATTCTATGTATCTGTGGTTCGTCATGTACGTTGAAAGGGGTGTATCTTGGCTATAAAAGATCGTTGTACTTTTGTGTAGACACTTTTCAATGGTTCATTAGAGATAGCGCATCATTGAAAGTCAAAGTGCTTTTGCAAAAGCTCTTAATTATTAAAGATATAGTTTAAGTATCACTCTGACTGGTGTGTGAAGTTTGTAACTCTCCTCATTTGGTAATGCAGAAATTAGCCACCACACATCCCACAGAGCACCATTAAATCCATTATTAAAAAAATTGAAAGAATATGGCACCCCAATAAACCTGCCAAGAGAGGGCCTCCCACTAAAACTCACGGACCAGGCAAGAAGGGCATTAATCAGAGAGGCAACAAAGAGACCAAAATAACCCTGAAGGAGCTGTAAAGCTCCACAGTGGAGATTGGAGTATCTGTCCATAGGACCACATTAAGCCGTACACTCCACAGAGCTGGGCTTTACGGAAGAGTGGCCAGAAAAAAGCCATTGTTTAAAGAAAAAAATAAGCAAGCACGTTTGGTGTTCACCAAAAGGCATGTGGGAGACTCCCCAAACATATGGAAGAAGATACTCTGGTCAGATGAGACTAAAATTGAGCTTTTTGGCCATCAAGGAAAACGCTATGTCTGGTGCAAACCCTACACCTCTCATCAACCCGAGAATACCATATTTTTCATTGGCAGGGAGTGGGAAACTGGTCAGAATTGAAGGAATGATGGATGGCGCTAAATACAGGGAAATTCTTGAGGGAAACCTGTTTCAGTCTTACAGAGATTTGAGACTGGGACGGAGGTTCATGTGGCTCTACAAAGTATTGACTTTTTTTTGGGGGGGGGGGGTGAATAGTTATGCACGCTCAGGTTTTCAGTTTTTTGGTCTTATTTCTTGTTTGTTTCACAATAGAAAATATTTTGCATTTTCAAAGTGGTAGGCATGTTGTGTAAATAAAATGATACAAACCCCCCCCCAAAAATACATTTTAATTCCAAGTTGTAAGGCAACAAAATAGGAAAAATGCCAAGGGGGTGAATACTTTCGCAAGCTGAGTGTCATGGGATAACTGTCTGGATTTTTTATGCTTATTGTTGATTCAGGAGAGCTTAGCGAGGCTACAGAGAGCATTTGCCAGAAAATGGGAGTTCATATTTATGCAAGCAGAAGCACAAGCAAAGTAAGTTTCCAAATGAAACAAATGTAGTACTGTATGCGTTGATATGCCCTCATCTCTAACTACCACTTCTCATCAGTTTCCTAATAACACCACATTTTAGGCCAGGGGAAGTGGCAAAGAAAAAACAGTAATAATTACACAAAATATGTTTATGTAAAATACCAAAAAAGTAATTGCCTGTACTGTGTATCTCCTCAGAGTTGACAAGAAAAGGGATAAGATTGAGAGGAAAATTCTTGATAGTCAAGAAAGAGCATTTTGGGATGTGCACAGACCTGTGGTGAGTTTATTGTGCTTTTAAAATCTCATGCTACAAGAGTCACATTATATCCATAACATAACATCTAGCTACAGTATTTGGGCAAATTTTCCACTGCAGTTTTCAGTTAACTGGAGGCTAAGTGCTCAAATTAAATCCATATCGCTGAAGTTCAGCTTTGTAGCATAATTCAAATTTTAATTTAATTTCCGATTGAGCCGCGTTTCCTGTGAATGCAGTCTCTGCAAACACGGGAACATTGCCTTTAAATTTAAATCGCGCTATAGCGCTGAACTTCCACGATAGGTATTGAATCGAGTAAACTTAGTATTCCTTTGTGCAATATTGTTGTCGTTTGTCATGCATACATGTTTACAAATATTAATTATCAAAAACCTAAGTTGTTCTTATCTTAGAGATTGTATTAATTGGCATGGATTTTTTAATTCGATGTTTTTTAGAAAATGACAAAGAACGTAACCTGTGATTTTTTCAGTCTACAAAGTAATTTCCTTCACCGTTCAGTGTGAATAATGTAATGGATTTGGATAATAGTCAAATTTTCAGAGCTTGGTAAAGGCAGAGATTTTTTCTTTCTTCTTTGTCTGCCGTAATATCTAAATGTTATTACTGTACTGTCAATTCCTCCCCCCCCAAAATGAACGTAGAGCTCTCCAGTGGTTTGTATAACCTCATCATCCATTCAGACACATATCCTTCTTAGCATTAGCTTCCACTCGGGAATGGAGCTGCTTCTCCAGCCATGAGCTTAATTGGAAAATAACAGGATTCATTTATGCATTCTCGGAGCATTATAATCAGGTTCCTTTCTGATTTCACAGCAGCCTCATCAAACCACTTAACCTCCGTGATCATGGAGGATGCCTTGATTGTACCCTTTGTTTAACCATGCAGGACGTACTGTACCAATCAGTGATACATCGATTGTTTCAAATTTTTGTTAGAATTTTTACATTAATATTTCACAAGACCATGTTTGACTGCGCATGTAGCAAATTGCTATAGAAAAATGTGGCTATGGTTTGCTGGGTTCACTAAACAGTCCTACCTGAGCTGCTAGTGAATCAATAAGAAGAAGCAGAGAATACTCTCTGAAGGTATTTATTTTATTCATTTATACTGCACATTTTTGTTGTTCTCCAGCCCGGATGTGTAAACACAACAGAAGTTGACATAAAGAAGTCCTCCAGAATGAAAAACCCTCACAAGACAAGAAAGGTTAGAGTGTCTGATAAATCCATTACCTCTGAATAACAGGTCAGCTGAAAACACTGTTATTCGAGTTTGACTTTGGTGGGTTCTGTTTGATTGTCTCTCTGCCTCAGTCTGTATATGGGCCTCAGAATGATGTGCGCACCCACAGCCCCACCCACACCCCTGCCCCAGAGGCCAAGCCGGCCACAGAGGAGGAGCTACAGGACCAGGTAATGTAGGGAGTGCTGGACTGCCTGGTTGGTTTTCTCTTGCATTGCAAGAATGTATGTTTGGAAGGAAAATGTTCTTTCCAAACATACACTTATGATGGCAAGACTGTTACTGTCTTGTCAGTTTGACCAGTTCCCAGATATTCACAAAATATTATTTCCCCTTGTTGTTCCAGATCACTTATTGGGGAGGGCAATTAGACAGACATCGACTGAAAATGTCCAAAGTGGCCGAGAGGTGAGCTAAGTTCTCCTTCTCTTCACCCCCCCATTGATCCATTGTTGAACTCTTTAATGTTTATTGTAGCCAGTAATTAAGAGCTTAGACAACCTTGAAAAGGGTTTAGTCCAAACAATACCCGGATGTGTATCATCAGCACTAAGACTATTTGTCATTTCCTGTGCCGTAACACTGAACAGAGTGTAGATTCCCATCCTTAGTTGCCTGGGTTACTCACTATTGTGTTAGAGTAAATATGCTAGATTACTTCACTTCCTGCTATCTTCAAAGGTCAAATACTGTATAGAACTGCTCTTAGCCATATCCTGAGTTCCCCAGGCGGCATGATACATTGTTACCTTTGCTGTCCACTTTACCTGACTGAACTGAATAGTTTGCTTTCTTTCTCCCAGTTTGTTGGCCTATACAGAGCAATATGTGGAATATGACCCCTTCATCACGCCAACCGACCCCTCCAACCCCTGGATCTCAGACGACACCACTGTGTGGGAGCTGGAGGCCAGGTGTGTCTTCTTGGACTGTCTTTTTGGATTCCCTCTATACACTGTGGTGTCTGATTGCGTGTGTCTCTCCCCAGTAAGGAGCCAGGTCAGCAGAGGGTGAAAAGGTGGGCGTTCGGAATCAATGAGGTTCTCAAGGATCAGGTGGGGAGGGAGCAGTTCCTCAAGTTCTTGGAGTCTGAGTTTAGCTCAGAGAACCTGAGGTAGGGGATGCAGTACATACACATACACATACACATAACACACATGTACGCACGTATGCCCCCACATTCATACACTCACTTCCTTTCTTCCACACAATCATAACGTATCCTAACATAAACATTCACGTTACCTGTACTCCCTCTGCTGGTACTTCTCTGAACTGTTTTGCCCAGGGGTAATCTTTAGGTCAATCTGGTAATGTAACTAAGTGAGAGTCGATATTATCTAACTGAGGGAGAGTCAGAGGTGAAATTTTACATCTAATCCGTCACATTAATTACCCTATAATTAGATAGATGTGTTATCACCAGCAAAGGACATAACTGAGTATTGAAAATGAATTCAAATACAGTTGAAGTCGGAAGTTTACATGCACTTAGGTTGGAGTCATTAAAACTCGTTTTTCATCCACTCCACAAATTTCTTGTACACAAACTATAGTTTTGGCAAGTCAGTTAGGACATCTACTTTGTGCATGACACAAGTCATTTTTCCAACAATTGCTTACAGACAGATTATTTCACTTAAAACTCACTGTATCACAATTCCAGCTTCTAAAGCCATGACATCATTTTCTGGAATTTTCCAAGCTGTTTAAAGGCACAATCAATTTAGTGAATGTAAACTTCTGACCCACTGGAATTGTGATACAGTGAATTATAAGTGAAATAATCTGTCTGTAATCAATTTTTGGAAAAATGACTTGTGTCATGCACAAAGTAGATGTCCTAACCGCCTTGCCAAAACTATAGTTTGTTAACAAGAAATGTGTGGAGTGGTTGAAAAACAAATTTTAATGACTCCAACCTAAGTGTATATATGTTTCCGACTTCAACTGTATGCCTGTTACTTGAACTCTGTGAAGCATTTATTTGGCTGCAATTTCTGAGGCTGGTAACTCTAATTAACTTATCCTCTGCAGCACAGGTAACTCTGGGTCGTCCTTTCCTGTGGCGGTCCTCATGAGAGCCAGTTTCATCATAACGCTTGATGGTTTTTGCAACTGTACTTGAAGAAACTTTCAAAGTTCTTGAAATTTTCCAGATTGACTGACCTTCATGTCTTAAAGTAATGATGTGCTGTCGTTCCTCTTTGCTTATTTGAGCTGTTCTTGCCATAATATGGACTTGGTCACTTACCAAATAGGGCTATCTTCTGTACACCACTCCTACCTTGTCACAAAACAACTGATTGGCTCAAACGCACTAACAAGGAAAGAAATTCCACAAATTGACTTTTAATGAGACATACCTGTTAATTGAAATGCATTCCAGGTGACTACCTCATGATGCTGGTTGAGAGAATACCAAGAGTGTGCAAAGCTGTCATCAAGGCATACTACATGATTTCATATGTGTTATTTCATAGTGTTGATGTCTTCACTATTATTCTACAATGTAGAAAATAGTAAAAATAAAGAAAAACCCTTGAATGAGTGTCCAAACTTTTGACTGGTACTGTATATAAATTATATATATATTTTTTACACTCTCACCCCGTGTGTTGTGTCTTGCAGGTTCTGGCTAGCGGTCCAGGAGGTGAAGAAGAGGCCAATCCGGGAGGTCCCGACCCGGGTTCAGGAGATCTGGCAGGAGTTCCTGGCCTCTGGAGCTCCCAGTGCCATCAACGTTGATTCTAAGAGCTACGACAAGACCACCCAGAATGTCAAGGACCCTGGACGCTATGCCTTTGAAGACGCACAGGTAACTCTATAATAATATGTCAGTGAACTTTAGGGTAAACATAGGCAAGTTACTGGCGTATGTATTAGCTGGATAAGCTACTGTACTGTTCAGTCCATTCATCAGAACAGAAAGTATTCTGGAACGTTGAATCGTATCAAGGGTTCTTACTACGTGACCTGTGGTTGAACCATTTCCTTGTGGTTGACAGGATCACATCTTCAAGCTGATGAAGAGTGACTCCTATAGCCGCTTCATCCGTTCCAGTGCCTATCAGGAGCTGTTACAGGCCAAGAAGAAGGTAAGGTCTTCAAAGCCTTAACCTGCCAGGCTGTCTGCCCTGCTCTTCTCTGCCTGGGGCCTGGAATAATGACATTGGTGCCTCCAGCAGTGAAGGAATTACTAGCAGCATTTGCACATGCCAAGATAATGCCTCATAAGTCGTTGACCTGTAAGGCTGGTTGTGATGATGGGGAAATTAAAATTATAGTTCCTTCATGATTTTCTATGATTTGCAAAATGTGGCTTATCAACATGGTCTCAGAGCCAAGCATATTATATGTAAAAAAATCTGTGCCGATCCATGTAGTATGATATGTTACTTTACTTTAGGTTACATAACATTGGCCTACCAATGTAATAGCGGTCATACAATATAATACGAATTGTAGGAAGTATAGTATCCTATGTCTTGACCTGTTTAGTATGATATATTACGTTTGACTGCTTTAGTATGATATATTATGTTAGACTGCTTTAGTATGAAATATTACTTTCGACTGCTTTAGTATTTTATATTACGTTCGACTGCTTTAAATGATATATTACATTTGACTGCCTTAGTATGATGTGCTACGTTAGGTTAGGGGTTAAGGTTCGGGTTAAGAGTTAAGTTAAAGGGTGAGGGTTAGTGGAAGGGTTAGCTAACATGCTAAGTTGTTTTAAATAACTAAAAAGTACTAAGTAGTTGCAAAGTTGCTAAAATGCTAAAGTTGTCCGTGATGAGATTTGAACACACAACCTTTAGGTTGCTAGTCGTTTGCATTATATGCCTACCCATCCACCCTGACCAACTGTCAACCCAAAAGTAACAGATCATACCAATTTGAATATCCCAGATTAAGGTAGGCGAATGTAATGTTACCTAACGTAACGTAATATATCATAATAAAATGGAGTGGCACGGATTTCTGTAAAATATTTTGCTCTGAGACCAGTCTGGGCTTATGGTTTGTGTTATGTTAAGTATCATTGTATAATTCTCATCATAAATACATCAGCATATCCTTATATTTGCTATTATTTTTCAAAGGGACTCTCCTCACAGATTATTTTGTTTCCTTCACTTTTCAGTTTCAGCTCTGTCTTTCTTTTCTGTCTTTCCCTTTATTTTTGTTTCTTTTCTCATAATGTTTTGGTTAAGTAGGGTGGCATTCAGGACCGCAGAACTTCATTTGAGAAATTCACTCAAAATGTGGTAAGAGGACATGACTTTTTCTGGTCGACCAACGGGCCTGTTCAGATTAAGCTCCCTCCTTCCCTCCTTCACCTCTGGGCCCTGTCATGGACACTGACATATTGACGTTTCATGACCATCTTTTTCAGGACCTTGTCAATATTTACCTCTCCTTTCCATCCCTTTGTACTTTTATGTTGCAATTATATTGCCAAGTATTTTTTTCTAAGGCCTAGATTCAATCAGGTCCAGCGTTAACCGGCGATAGCCGACACCCGCTTATCTGATGGTTTAGCAAATCGGTGAGCAGCTGCTCTTGATCATTGGCACGAGCCACACACGTTTCACTCACATTAGAAGTTCATAGTGAGAAAGTGTAAGCTATTTAGAAATAATGATGCTCGGGTCACGTGATGCAGCGAAGCTAGGAAGAAGCGTGACCAAGGGCTCCCGAAAAATCTTCAACAAACTAATCCTAAAACTTGATAACTTCACCCATACTGATTACCACATTGTAGCCAAGAGTAGTGATATGCCTACCAGACAAAAAAAAGGCAACGGAAGAACTGAAACAGACCAAGAAATGATGGAGAAAGAACCTCTGACCATGGCCTTCTCGGAAACCCAAGATGGCACCATGACACCTCAGGAAGAAGCTAGGCTAGCTCACATCCTCAAAGTGATCAAAGAAGGCAATGACTTCCTTACAACACAATATAACTTGAATACGACTGAGTTCAGTTGCTCCATCTCAGCACAGTTGGCTGAAATAAAAAACTCCATCTCAGGTTTGGCAATGACTATCAGCACGCTAGGATCACGAATGGAAGAAGCTGAAGAGTGCATCAGCAATGCTGAGGACAGGCTAGACGGAATGGGGACAGAACTACAGAAACTGCGCAAAAACAACGAATACCTGATGAATAAGGTTGACCATTTGGAAAACTACAGTAGGCGAAGCAACATTAGAATTATCGGCCTCCTTGAGGGCAGCGAGGGGACAGACGCCATTGATTTCTCCGCTGCCATTATCCCCACCCTACTTGGCAAAGAACAATTTGCTGATCCCTGGTTGTCGAATGGGCACACAGGTCACTCGCCCATCACCTAATCAGAACCCACGACCCCGCAGACAAACACTTCAAGGAGAAAGGAGTGATGCTGCACAACAAGGAGGCAATTAAATTCTTTCCAGACATGAGTCCCAAGATGGTCAAACACAGGAAGGAATTTGACCAGGTGAAAAAATAACTTACCTCCAAGAACATTCCCTTTGCGCTGCTTCAACATGCAACAATGAGAATCATCCATGGCGGGCAGAGAAGATTCTTCAAAACGCCCAAAGAAGTCGCAACATTTCTCTGCGGACTGCAGGCGACCGGCTCAGGACATTGTTGATTGGTTAGCGGACTGGGTTAATTTTACTTCTAGCTGGGCTGTGTCCCACTAGCCTGCCTTATTACTTGCATAACCGGTAGGACTGCTTACTGACAGATCAATGAGCTAAGATCCCAATATCCATGGAAACAAACTATTTGTTTTTACCAGAGTGACATTGTTTTTAAGTTGTTATTTGGGACAGGCATGGTCCTCAGAGGCATCAAAATGATATGTAGACTATTTTATATGGCTAAGCCATGATGTCTTATATATGTATTTTGCATTCTGTCATAGTAGGTGTGTTGAGATCAGAACTCCCGTTATTGGTTTGGTTTTGACTTGCATCATATAAGCATGGGTGAAGAATTCTCAATTTTTGTTAATTTACTGGGCTCGAACTCCAGGTTCAAGTTCACGTTTGTCTTCATGTTAGAAATTGAATTTAGGAATAGTGACGCTGGGAGCGTAGCTCCATTACAGTTGGGATTTGTGCAGGGTGTATTCAAGAACAGCACTGGGGGGAGGATGGAAATTGTTTTGTACTGTTTTGTGAGAGACCTTCGCTTTATAATATGTGTTTGACTACAGGCCCACCAAAATAGGCAATAGAATATTTTACACTTACTCCTGACATTTGCATTCTTTTTTTGAGTGAACAATATGGTTAAGATAGTAAATCATACATCATTAAATGTTAATGGACTGAACAGACCTGTTAAACGAAAACGAGTCCTTATGTAGTTGAAAAAGCTAAAGACTGATGTTGCATTTCTACAAGAAACACAGCAGGGGGCAGAACATAAAAAGTTAGCTTCATAAAACACAAAGACACAGGGAGTAGCTGTGTTGATTAATAAGAATGTACCCTTCTGTGTAATGAAAACAATTATTGATCCCTGGGACGTTATGTAGCAGACCACCGTAGTCCCTGTGCCCAAGGAAGCGAAGGTAACCTGCCTAAATGATTACCGCCCCGTAGCACTCATGTTGGTAGACATGAAGTGCTTTGAAAGGCTGGTCATGGCTCACATCAACAGCATCCTCCCTGATACCCTAGACCCACTCCAATTCGCATACCACCCCAACAGATCCACAGATGATGCAATCTCAATCACACTCCACACTGCCCTTTCCCACCTGGACAAAAGGAACACCTATCTAACAACGCTGTTCATTGACTACAGCTCAGCGTTCAACACCATAGTGCCCACGAAGCTCATCACTAAGCTAAGGACCCTGGGACTAAACACCTCCCTCTGCAACTGGATCCTGGACTTCCTGACGGGCCGCCCCCAGGTGGTAAGGGTAGGCAACAACACGTCTGCCACGCTGATCCTCAACACTGGGACCCTGAGGGGTGTGTACTTAGTTCACTCCTGTACTCCCTGTTCACTCACGACTGCATGGCCAAACACGACTCCAACACTATCATTAAGTTTGCTGATGACACAACAGTAGTATGCCTGATCACCGACAATGATAAGACAGCCTATAAGGAGGAGGTCAGAGAACTGGCAGTTGTGGTGCCAGGACAACAACCTCTCCCTCAATGTGAGCAAGACAAAGGAGCTGATCGTGGACTACAGGAAATTGTAGGGCCGAACAGGCCCCATAAACATCAACGGGGTTGTAGTGGAGCGGTTGAGAGATTCAAGTTCCTTTGTGTCCACATCACCAACAAACTATCATGGTCCAAACATACCAAGACAGTCGTGAAGAGGGCACGACAAAACCTTTCCCCCCTCAGGAGACTGAAAAGATTTGGCATGGGTCCCCAATTCCTCAAAGTTCTTCATCTGCTCCATTGAGAGCATCCTGACCGGTTGCATCACCGCCTGGTATGGCAACTGCTCGGTATCTGATCGTAAGGCGCTACAGAGGGTAGTACATACAGCCCAGTACATCACTGGGGCCAAGCTTCCTGCCATCCAGGACCTATATAACAGGCGGTGTCAGAGAAAAGCCCATACTATTGTCAGAGTCTCCAGTCACCCAAGTCATAGACTGTTTTCTCTGCTATCGCATGGCAAGCAGTACCGGAGCACCAAGTCAAGGACTAAAAGGCTCCTTAACAGCTTCTATCCCCAAGCCATAAGACTCAAATGGCCACCAGACTATTACATTGACCCCCCCCCCCCCCCATTTATTTTGTACTGTACACTGCTGCTACTCGCTGTTGATCTATGCATAGTCACTTCACCCCTACCTAAATGTACAAATTACCTCAACTAACCTGTGCCCCGGCACACTGACTCGGTACCGGTACCCCTGTATATAGCCTCCTTATTGTTATGTTATTGTGTTACTTTTTATAAATGTTTTATAATTTTTTTTACTTTAGTTAATTTGGTAAATATTTTCTTAACTCTGCTTGAACTGTTTGTTAAGGGTTTGTAAGTAAGCATTTCACGGTAAGGTTTGATTCCTCAAGGTACAGGAATTTCACTATTAGTTGGGGGCAACTTACATTTTTGTCTGGATCCGATTATGGATAGATCCTCAATTAAATCTACCTCACTGATTAAGTCAGCCAAATGCACTCTATCATTTATGAAAGACTTACATTTGAAAGACACATGGAGACAGCTCCATCCCCAAGACAGGGATTACTCATTCTACTCCATTCCACTCCTATTTTCTCCTTTCAGCACAGGTAACCCATAGAGTTAATTCTCCCCTCACACTTTCTGTTTGGATGCCGGATGGAGATCAAGGGACCTAATAGATGGTGCCTAAACCCAATTCTTTTGAAACATGCAGAATTTTGTCAATTTATCAGAGACCAAATGCAATTTTTTTGTGAAACAAACTACCTGTCCTCTCCCAATAGTTTTGTACTCTGGGATACATTAAAGGCCTTACTTAGGGGTCAAATAGTTTCCTATACCAAAGGTCTGAAAAAGAAAGGCACTGCTGAATTGAATTAATTAGTGAATTAAATCTTATTACTACAAAAATACCACCAAAAATCTGTCTGTAAAGAAACTTACCACTCATTGGTGAATACAAAACTGAAAAGACTATTCTTAGAACGAGGTAAAGATATTTTGGGGGCAGAAAACACAGTCTTTGCCTGGCAGATAAAAGCTGAGGAGAATTCGAGAACCATCAACTCTATTGAAACACAGAACAGTCAAGTGTCTCACAACCTGGAAGAGATTAACGATTCATTTAAACAATACTATTCTAAGTTATGCACTTCTGATGGAACGGAACCAGCAATGATATACACATTTCTGTCTACAATTGAAGACCAAAATGAACTAGATCGGCCCTTTACAAAAACAGAAATCGTTTTATAGGGCGTTTAAAGATTTGCTTATTCCTCTCTTGATGGATGTTCTAAAGGTATCTGCTGAGACGCAGAGCCTTCCGGACTCCTTTTCCACGGCTATTATAAGAGTTATACATAAAAAAATAAAGATCCTCTATAATGCTCTTCCTATCGGCCGATCTTGTTCCTCAATGCCGACTATAAATCGATTTCTAAGGTGTTGGCTAACAGATTAGGATAATATTTGCCAAACCTGATTAAAACTGATCAAACAGGCTATATACAGAAAAGATCCTACACCAATAATTTGCGCAGGTTACTCAACGTAATTCACAGTGTGAGTAGTGATTATAGTATAGTAGTATCTGTCACGTCTTGACCAGCAAAAGGGGTTATTTGTCATTGTAGTTGGTCAGGGCGTGGCAGGGGGTGTTTGTTTTGGGTGTTTTGATGTTTTTGGGGTTTTGTTCTATGTTTTATATTTCTATGTTTATTCTAGTTCTATGTTGGTTTTTGGCAATGACCTCCAATTAAAGGCAGCTGGTTGTTGTTGTCTCTAATTGGAGGCCATATTTAGTTGTGTTTGTTTCACTTGTGTTTTGTGGGTGGTTGCTTTCTGTATAGTTGGGTTACCTTACAGAACTGTTGGTTGTCGTTTATTGTTTTCGTTTAAGTGTTCACTTTATTTAGTAAATAAAGAAGAGGATCACTATACCCGCTGCGTTTTGGTCTCCTCAATACGACCGTTATGACAGTATCTCTAGACGCTGAAAAGGCCTTCGATAGGCTGTAGTGGCCATACCTATTATGGCCATAGCTATTCAAGGTCCTTGGTAAATTTAACTTTGTCTTTCGTTTGTAAACTGGGTTAGGACTTTATACCATAAACTGCAAGCTAAGATCACCACTAATGGCATGATGTCAGCCACACTCCCACTCTTTAGAGGTAGTAGACAGGGCTGTTCACTTTCCCCACTCCTTTTTGTGCCAGCCATAGAACCCCTGGCAGAGGCCATAAGAACGGATCCTGGCATAAAGGGCTTTCAGGTAGGCCAGATAACACACAAGATCTCATTGTTCTTAAACAACATTATTTTGTTCCTCTCTGACCTGACCGGATCCCTCTCAAAACTACAAACGCTTTTGGGTACATACAGCTCTATGTCAGGTTACAAAGTCAACATGGACAAAAGTTAAATACTTCCACTGACTCGCTTTGACTATAGCATCTGTGAGCGAACAGGTCCCTTCAGGTGGTCCAGTGGTTCAAATATCTAGGAATCACAGTTGATAATTACTTAAGAAATTTGTACTAGCTTAACTATTGTCTTGGGTCAGAAGGTGGTGGATGACTTGAATAGATGGATAGATCTGCCTCTTACATTATTTGGGAGAATTAGCTGAATTAAGATGAACGTTCTGCCTAAGATGAGGAATAACTTCAACATCAAATGTACAGAAATCACCCTGTCACTGCAAGAAAATATGTTGCATTGACATGGAAATCAGATTCCCCTCTCCCAATTACAAGATGGCTCTCTGAAATGAATAAGAGTATTCCTATGGAGATTACCTATGCTTTAAGAAATAAATTCAACAACTTCCTGAAAATATGGCAACCCTTCCTGGACTATATGGAAACACTTCCATTGGGGTTGGTGGAAGTGAGCTTGTAGATCAATGTAGCTATTGTCTCTCTGTAATTTACTGTTTGTATTGCTTTGTGTATATGTTGGTCTATCTTGTCATTTGTCATTTTTAGTCATTATTAGTATTATTACTATTCTAATTTAATCTTGTAATTTGTCGCTGGGGGGTGGGGAGAGTTGAATTAGCTTTTGTTGTAGTACTTACTCTTGCTGTATTGTTCTGTTGTTTAATAATTGAAGAAAAAAATTCCCCCCCAAAAATAATAATAATAATGACGCTCAAATTGAAAATCATTAAACTAAATCATGAGGAATTCTATCAGCCTAATCAAGGTGTAAATTATACCTCACATTCCAGTGTATAATGGCAGGAGCTGCTTGTGGATTTGACAGCTCTAAAGCAGTTCGACCTCCAGCACCATCTAAACATCAGCTATGCGGATGTCGGCTAAAGTGGATCAAATTGAATCCGGCCCTAAGAGATTTGTTCCTTTCAACAGAATTATTGTGTTTCATTTGAGAAAAGTGCTCATATATTTCATAATTAACTGATTGATAAGACATGTAATAATTTTGCAACAATGGTAGTTAGACACCATTACATTTCAAGAGCTAGATGCAATAGGAGCACAAGTACACTACCGTTCAAAAGTTTGGGGTCACTTAGAAATGTCCTTGTTTTTGAAAGAAAAGCACATTTTTTGTCCAATAACATAACATCAAATTGATCAGAAATACAGTGTAGACATGGTTAATGTTGTAAATGACTATTGTAGCTGGATTTTTTTAATGGAATATCTACGTAGATGTACAGAGGCCCATTATCGGCAACCATCACTCCTGTGTTCCAATTCTGGTTAGAGCCAGTTTGTGCTGTTCTCTGAAGGGAGTAGTACACAGCGTTGTACGAGATCTTCAGTTTCTTGGCAATTTCTCGCATGAAATAGCCTTCATTTCTCAGAACAAGAATAGACTGACAAACTTCAGAAGAAAGGTCTTTGTTTCTGACAGTTTTGAGCCTATAATCGATGCTCCAGATACTCCACTAGTCTAAAGAAGGACAGTTTCATTGCTTCTTTAATCAGAACAACAGTTTTCAGCTGTGCTAACATATTTGCAAAAGGGTTTTCTAATGATCAATTAGCCTTTTAAAATTATAAACTTGGATTAGCTAACACAACGTGCCATTGGAACACAGCAGTGATGGTTGCCGATAATGGGCCTCTGTACGCCTATGTAAATATTCCATAAAAAATCTGCCGTTTCCAGCTACAATAGTCATTTACAACATTAACAATGTTTACACTGTATTTCTGATCAATTTGATGTTATTTTAATGGACAAGAAATTTGCTTTTCTTTCAAAAACAAGGACATTTCTAAGTGACCCCAAACTTTTGAACGGTAGTGTACAGTGCTGTGAAAAAGTATTTGCCCCCTTCCTTATTTCTTATTTCTTTGCACATTTGTCACACTTAAGTGTTTCAGATCATCAAACAAATTTCAATATTACACAAAGATAACCCAAGTAAACACAAAATGCAGTTTTTATGTGATGATTTTATTTATTAAGGGAAAAAGCTATCCAAACCTTCATGGCCCTATGTGAAAAAGTAATTGCCCCCTAAACTTAATGACTGGTTGTGCCACCCTCAGCAGCAACAACTGCAATCAAGCATTTGCGGTAACTGGCAATGAGTCTTTCACAATGCTGTGGAGGAATTTTGGCCCACTCCTCTTTGCAGAATTGTTTTAATTCAGCCACATTGGAGGGTTTCCGAGCATGAACCACCTTTTTAAGGTCACGCCACAGCATCTCAATCGGATTCAAGTCCGGACTTTGTCTAGGCCACTCCAAAACCTTCATTGTTTTTAAGCCATTCAGAAGTGGACTTGCTGGTTTGTTTTGGATCATTGTCCTGCTGCAGAACCCAAGTGCGCTTCAGCTTGAGGTCATGAACCGATAGCCGGACGTTCTCCTTAAGGATTTTTTGGTAGAGAGCAGAATTCATGGTTCCATCAATCACAGCAAGTCGTCCAGGTCCTGAAGCAGCAAAGCAGCCCCAGACCATCACACCACAACCACCATATTTGACTGTTGGTATGATGTTCTTTTTCTGGAATGCTGTGTTACTTTTACGCCGGATGTAACGGGACGCACACCTTCCAAAATGTTCAACTTTTGACTCGTCAGTCCACAGAATATTTTCCCAAAAGTCTTGGGGATCATCAAGATGTTTTTTGCCAAAAGTGAGACAAGCCTTTATGTTCTTTTTGGTCAGCAGTGGTTTTCGCCTTGGAACTCTGCCATGGATGCCATTTTTCCCCAGTCTCTTTCTTATGGTTGAGTCATGAACACTGACCTTAACTGAGGCGAGTGAGGCCTGCAGTTCTTTAGATGTTGTTTTGGGTTCTTTTGTGACCTCTTTGAAGGTTCACCGCTGTTCCAAATTTTCTCCATTTGTGGATAATGTCTCTCACCGTGGTTCGCTGGAGTCCCAAAGCTTTAGAATGGCTTTGTAACCCTTTCCAGACTGATAGATGTCAATTACTTTGTTTCTCATCTGTTACTGAATTTCTTTGGATCGTGGCATGATGTCTTGCTTTTTGAGATCTTTTGGCCTACTTCACTTTGTCAGACAGGTTCTATTTAAGTGATTTCTTGATTCATCAGGTCTGGCAGTAATCAGGCCTGGGTGTGGCTAGTGAAATTGAACTCAGCTTTCCAAAAAATGTGATTAACCACAGTAAATTCATGATTTAACAAGGGGGGGCAATTACTTTGTCACATAGGGAAGGTTCGGATAGCTTTTTTCCCTTAATAAATAACATTATCACTTAACCCAAGTAAACACAAAATGCAGTTATCTTTGTGTAATATTAAAATTAGCTTGATGATCTGAAGCATTTATGTGTGACAAATGTGCCAAAAAATAAGAAGTCAGGAAGGGGGCAGATACTTTTTCACATAATTATATATTTGGACATGACCTATAAATATTGTTTTTTTTATAGACGGGTTGGCTGACAAAGTCACGAAAATGATGCACGCGCATCGCTGTGGCCGGAAGGCGTGCATTGATATGATTCTGAATCGTCAGATAGCTCGAAGAAATTACAAGAAGCTGCCATGTGGGGTATCATAGGTAGCTCGTTTCAGCTTGTATCTTGTTATTGATATCATGTCCTGTTTTAAGGTGTTTTGACTGATGCCATGTCTATGCTAATATGGCAAAAATTCAGAAGCTAACTAACCAACAACTGTAACGATGTATTTGAGAGACAAAAAGTGCTCATTGTGCAAACAAGTGCTCATTTGGAGATTAAACATAGTTTACTTGTTGTCAACAGTCTAAACCAACCCCGTCTGTTTTGCCCTATAGTTGCGCAAATGTCGGTTTTGTGGTGAACAACCAACCCGTCTATTCTTGTGAAATCACGTTTTATTAATGTAGTTTGCTACAGAATGCTGCATTTCATGAGTTAACTCTTCTGAGAGTTAGATGAGTCAGCTGAGCTGTTTCAGGACAGAGGCATGTGACCTCTCCTGCATGTCTCACATTTTGGCCTCTGAAACCAACCTGCCAAAATGTCCTCCCTCATTCTGTGTTCTCTCCTTGTCCCCACAGAAAAGTAAGAACTTGTTTTGAAGGATTTTGCTTCCAGGTAATAATGCCAAAGCTCAGTGCCGAGTGTTACAGTAAATTGCATGTGGTTGCTCACCTCACTTACTGTCATCCTGTGTTTTCCCTCACATTAGTGCATTAATAAAGCTCTTGATAGCTCTTGATGTAAACTGTATTAATTGAATGAACTTTACTCAAATTCAGGAACCTACAGCATGTCTGACATGTCTGACATCACATAATACAGTATGATGCAATATGAAGTTGTACACTTGATGCCCATAGGATGTCAGTATAACCCAGACATTACCTCACACACACTTCCATATTCCATACTGGTAGAACTCTCACACCCTCTGCTGACATACAGTATGACTTTTCCACACGCTAGATTACAGGATGGTGTCAGGATGGATCTATGATTACATTTTCTACTGTATCTTATCCTCTCATTCTCTTTCTCAATCCCTATTCTCCTCTTCTTCTGACAGGGGAAATCCCTCACATCAAAGAGGCTGACCAGTCTTGTGCCATCATGCTAAAACATAGCCACTCTCGGATATAGAGGAGGACCATATCATTTCTATGTCATCGCCGTTTGCTTTCCACTCAGACGATGAGCTGGACAGTACATCAGATGTTGCATGTCCAAGGAGAAGACTTGTTATTTATTTTACCTGATCTATGTCTACTATTGGAAAGGAGAGGCATTTGGAGACTTTTACAAATATTGGGGCTGGATAATGCCTTTACAGAAAGTCAGTGTCCAGTTACTTACACCATATCTGATGGACACGTATGTCCCTCTCCAGCTGAGCTAATAATGTCAGAAATAAAAAATGAAGGAAACGTTAGGTTAACAGTAAAATCTATTCAAAATATCATCACTATACAGTACTCGATCTGTAATCACAGATACTTTGGTCACGCTAAGGGAAGTGTTGTGCGGTATGCATAAATGTAAATTATTATGTTCATTTTGCATTGATTTTATTGCACTACAATAGTTAGCACAGTTTTCATTACACTTGTAAAGTCACATTTGAGCTGTAAGAAAAGGTGTTTTCTGTCTTATGTAAAACGTAATTCTTTGTTACTCTCTCCTGCATTTATTTTTATACCATATTTAAAGACACTTAAAAATGTATTAAAGTTGTCCCTTTATCTGTTTTTACTGTCCTGGTAATGAATCAATACATTTTGTACTGGCCAGCAAAGAGTAGATGGACATACTGATCTGGGGTCGTTGTAATAGATCATTATTAATTTCTCTCTGCTCTGTCATCTGCAGTTTTAGTTGTTACAGCTAGATGGTGGTAGATTTAACAGAGCAGTAGCTCATTTTCTATTAATTTACTATAACTTAAGGGAATACGTTTTATGATTACAGCAAATAATACTTTGCTTGATTTTGTTCATATGTGTTACTTGTCAAAAATGTAGACATTTCCTATACTGTACAAAAAGTAAGGCTTAATTCTAATACCATATTCAGAGTTTCACGAACCATAACCTTTAGGCCACTGAGTATATTTTAGGCCACTCAGTCTATTTAAGCAATGAGAAACCATGACTAAAGACATTAGTCAAAGTATGGACAAAGACCGAGGCCTGAATTCTGCTGCTGCAGTGTCGTGCCATTCTCTACTGGTATGATGAAATAGTTATTGTTCGGCGAGTCTGACGTTTTATTTTTTTTGTAGACGTTTCAGATCTTTGATGGTGAATGACAGACAGTGTTTTTTGTCTTAGTTCCAGTGGTCAGAAATCAGAACCACGCACATAATTGTCTTACTTCTGTATGCCTAAACCAAAGGAATGGGAATGGCAATTTCAAAGGGTCCTGTCGACGTATGAGTAGGCAGGAGTAAGAATGATTTATGGATTATGTGATTTCACACACCCAAAGAGAGCTCTGTATTGAAGGATTTCCAGTGGCACTGGAACACCCCTAATCATTAAACCCACCTCATGTTCAGGTGAGAAGAAAGGTGGATAGATGGAAAGAGAGAGAGAGATGAGTATGAAAGTGAGGTAGAGACGAAGGGTAAGCCAGAGAGGAAATTGCGTAAAGGGGCGATGGTGGGAGAGCAAGAGGGATTTGGGGTATCAGACTAAGAGAGGGAGTAATAGAGGGAAGAAGGGAACCGGGAGGGAGAGAGCAAAAGACTGACAGGGGATTTCAAGACTGGAGAGTCAGCAGTGAGAATGTTTGTGGAAAGAGGAGGGGGGATAAGTATTGAGAAAAAGAGGTAGGGAAAGGAGAGAGGTGAGGCTTGGTTTGATTCATGTTGTGATCAGAGCCAATAGAAAGCCCCCGTCTATGTCTAGGAGGAAGCAGAAGTGAGAGTCCAAACCCAGCAGGAGACATACAGAGACGCACAGACCTACAGACACAGAACTAGGATACACAGACATAGAAACCCATTGGCTTGGAAAGAAAGATTACAGAGAAAGGAGAAAGAGATAATTACATATATTATTAGATAATATATATTTGAGATGGATATGAGATAGACATGGATTATTAATAAACTCAAAAATACAGACTCAGTGGAGAGAAACAGGACCACAGACCTTGGGACACTCAACTGACAATCCCACCTCAGCAACCACTGTTGTTCCCATGGAAACCAACACCAGGATTCACTCTCCAGGACTGGTAAGGGTGGACAGCTACCCCTAACGGAGACAGGATCACCCCACTGTCCCGGGACACTGTGGCAAGAGGTACAGACACTGACTTTCTCCTTCAGGACATGCAGTGGTCCTTGGTGGCTGGTCAGTTATTCAGGCTGGAGAGAGACAAGTATAGAGGGTGGGATTCAGTCATAGGAAGCATTTCCCTGAATGTTAATGGGAGTGAGAGCTGTCAGTGAGTTAATGGGTGTGTGGGTGATTGCTGATTTGGCTAATGAATGAAAGACTATTAGTAAGCAATGATTTGATGTGGGTAGGTGTGAGAGGTGTGGTAGCATTAAGGTGAGAATGTAACTTTGTGTCAAAGTGTAAATCCATCAGTGTGCATGTGCCTATTGGAGAGAGTGTGAATATGTGAGAGACATTAATTATGTGTGTGACATGAGTGAATGTTGTGTGAGTAGCGAGCATGGCTTCTGATCTGACTCACCACTCTGGTTACTGCTACACCTTGCATCAAAGACTCTGATTCCCATGTGGCTCAGTTGGTAGAGCATGGTGCTTGCAACACTAGGGTTGTGGGTTTGACTCCCATGGGGGACCAGTGTGAAGATGTATCCACTCACTACTGTAAGTTCTGGATAAGAGCATCTGCTAAATGGCTGAAATGTCAATTCCGAGGAGGATTTTTAGGCAAGACACACATCTTTGTCCTGATATAAACCCTTCCCACACTCTTATTATATCCAATTTAATCCAACAAGCTCTTTGTTAATTAAGCAATAAGGCACAACAGGCAGTGCTGTATCATGAATACAGTCACAGGTAAATGGCGTTTGGCCCGATGCAATATTCATGATACAGCACAAGCTTTATTGCTTAATTCATTCATGATGCAGCACTGCCTCTCGTGCCTTATTGCTTTTATAAAACTGTTACCAACATATACAAATAACAATGAATTACATATTTTCATTAAAATGTCATTTTGATAAGTAAATTCATATAATTTCATTCTTCCACGAGAAGATATAGTCCAGACAAAAATCTGATTGTTAGTTATTTTGGTCATGTTGCTACAAATTATTTTTGCATAGTTGCTATGCAAAAGTCCTGGTCATCAGCTCTAAACAAAATGTTTGCTGTGCAGGCTGGATAACGTTATTGTCATGTTTTAGCTAGCAAGCCAACTTCACCTAACTCATTCAGGTCAAACATTGAACCCGGAGTGATAGTACACTGACGTTAGCTGTATATTTTGTTTGTTTGAGCTTTTTTTCTATTGGCATTTACTTGGATATATCCATTATAATGACATTGATACGTGATTTCACCTGGTTCATAAGAAGTTGTCTTGTTTAGTCTGGGCACTGTTTACTCTATGTATTGTAGCTAGAGAGATAGAAATTCTAAAGAGAAACATTGTTTTAGATGTTGGACAGGCAGACAGCAAGACTTATATTAACCCTGCTCTACCAAACTAGTGATAAATACAAGAGATGATTCAGACAGCAACCTGAACATGATATTCTTATAGAGATGCAGTGATCATTTTCAGATGGAACTGTTAGCAGCCATAGTGTGACTGTAACTTCCAATACAGCACGGTTTGGGAACGCTGCTTGTCCAATCAGTATCCAGGATCCAAACAACCAGATTTAAAATGCATGTTAAATATACATTTCCAAACATACTCTCTATTTGTAATATTTAAACAATGCCTTGCCTTGTTGGAGTAGAGCAATTGATTCTCACTGAATCTCCCAAGTTTAATTTATTCAAACACCACCCTCTCTAGACTAGTAATCAGTATATTTTTTAACACTGTTTTTCTCACATGCAGTGGAGGCTGCTTAGGGGAGGATGGCTCATAATAATGACTGGAACGGAGCAAATGGAATGGCATCAAAACATGTTTGAGATGTATTTGATTCTATTCCACCTATTCCGCTCCAGCCATTACCACGAACCCATCCTCCCCAATTAAGGTGCCACCAACCTCCTGTGCTCACTTGACAGATTTAAGTTATCCAAACAGACACTGGTAGGGACTGTACAGGCCTGTCATTATGTGTTCAGCTCCAATTTAGGGTTGGTTATGTTAGGCCGTGATTAATTCCCTCTGGGTGGGGAACACCCTTTCAATGATATTGTAGCGATCCTCGCTATATGAGCCACATTACAATTCCCACAATGTGGGTCAAGGCCTATTGGTGCAATGCCTCTGGTGGTTTGTCTTTCGCACCACGCCAGCGACCCGGGTTCACTTCTCTGCCCTGCTGTTCGCTACAATATGTTGTTCTCATTCTGTGTGTTTGTGTGTGTGTGTACTGTCCAGAGCAGGGTAAATATCTCCACCAATACTGAGGGTGATGGAGTCCAAAGTGCCTCTCCTAACTGTAATAGACCAGTATAGCATCTCTCAGCTGGTAGAAATTATGAAGATGGATTGTGGTGACAAATGGCTGTCCAAACAGCTCAGGGCCCCCTCATGGCATGTTGGCATTCGACACATTCACCCAAAGTTCTTCAAAATGAACGTTTTCACTTTTAATGAGCCGGAAGAGGCCAGTTTTGGGAAATACAAGCCACAAATTAAGATAATGACATGCTTGCCCCTAATGTAATTGCTTTCATGTAAAAACACAGACTTTTGTTTTCTGTGTGTGAGCTTTGGCCTGTTGAATTGAATACAATAATTGACGTGAGTTATCTGTCTATGAAACTTCCTGGCGCACCTAGCTATAATTATAGTCTGGCTCAGGCTTTGTTTTGGCCTGTCTTTTTAGGCCGGTTCTTGTCATTGGTAGCACTTTATTTCAGGGCCCATGTGTAAGGTACTGCTTTGAACTTATTGACGGAATAATTAGCGGATTGGATTATTGAAGGACCTTTGACCTGACATGGTTGATCTGCTCCAATAAAGGAACTGGGTACTGTGGTGCAGACGGAATGTCCATCCAAGTGTTGCTGCCCACTGGAGTCAGTAAAGCTCACGTTGCCATTGGCAATTCTTACTCTGGGAGATGGCTATCCCAGTTTTGTTTTTGGAGTCCAGTATTTGTAGACCCGAGGACTGAGACTGTTCATTCAAGCATATAGACCCTAGTATTTGTAATTGTGCAATAATAGCGTGGTCCAGTTTAGCTCTGTCTCACTGATAAAACAAAAGCAATAGTCTCCCTCCGGCTCAGTCTCCATGATGATTAGTAAGAGAGAGAGAGAGTCAGGGGGGTGGATGAGGGAGGCCTCAAGTACTAAAGTCAGGGCTAAAGAGTTTGTTTTGTTTTCCAACAGTCTATCTGTACACTATCATTAACCCCCCTACTTCCACCCCAACTTCCAAACCACAATTTGTCTAGCTGGGAGAATGATGACGATAGCTGGCAGGGGTCGGCTGTATCATACATAGGCAAAGTTTGGAAGTGGGAGAGGGACTGAAGCAGCGACTGTATAACATATGTCATCTGCTGTGTACACAGTTGGGATATCCCTCCAACCCCCAGGGCCTTGTAACTCACCAGACCTGGGATAGTTTTAACTAATGAAGGGGACATAGAGTGACAACACCTTCCAGGACTGAGTTCATACATTATGATCATATTCACTCAACATTTTTAGGGCAAATTGCATTTGTTTAACTGGTGAATAAATTACAGAATTATGGATGGGGGTCAAGACAATGAGATGCAGTGGGGACAGAAGGAAAAGTCATGATTAGGTTTGACACTGTGTGGTCGAGTGTGTATGTGTATGTAAGAGGTTTGTCTTCATGCTAGAATTGAGCCAGACTCAGTCGTGCGTAAATATCTTACTGACATCAACGCATAAATTACGTTAAAAAAAGCATTCTTCTCTGGATGACACTGAAGAGGTGAGGTTTGACTTCCCTTGTCCTTCTCATGACCACCATTATCCACAATACACCTTTCATTCAGTCTTCTCTAAACCTGCCACTACCATCCTGGTTCCTGGGTATACTGTACCTAGCCCTCCACCAGCCTCATGGTTCCTGGGTATACTGTACCTAGCCCTCCACCAGCCTCATGGTTCCTGGGTATACTGTACCTAGCCCTCCACCAGCCTCATGGTTCCTGGGTATACTGTACCTAGCCCTCCACCAGCCTCATGGTTCCTGGGTATACTGTACCTAGCTCTCCACCAGCCTCATGGTTCCTAGGTATACTGTACCTAGCTCTCCACCAGCCTCATAGTTCCTGGGTATACTGTACCTAGCCTTCCACCAGCCTCATGGTTCCTGGGTATACTGTACCTAGCCCTCCACCAGCCTCATGGTTCCTGGGTATACTGTACCTAGCCCTCCACCAGCCTCATAGTTCCTGGGTATACTGTACCTAGCCCTCCACCAGCCTCATGGTTCCTAGGTATACTGTACCTAGCCTTCCACCAGCCTCATGGTTCCTAGGTATACTGTACCTAGCCCTCCACCAGCCTCATGGTTCCTGGGTATACTGTACCTAGCCCTCCACCAGCCTCATGGTTCCTGGGTATACCAGTACCTAGCCCTCCACCAGCCTCATGGTTCCTGGGTATACTGTACCTAGCCCTCCACCAGCCTCATGGTTCCTGGGTATACTGTACCTAGCCCTCCACCAGCCTCATGGTTCCTGGGTATACTGTACCTAGCCCTCCACCAGCCTCATGGTTCCTGGGTATACTGTACCTAGCCCTCCACCAGCCTCATGGTTCTTAGGTATACTGTACCTAGCCCTCCACCAGCCTCATGGTTCCTGGGTATACTGTACCTAGCCCTCCACCAGCCTCATGGTTCCTGGGTATACTGTACCTAGCCCTCCACCAGCCTCATGGTTCCTGGGTATACTGTACCTAGCCCTCCACCAGCCTCATGGTTCCTGGGTATACTGTGCCATACTTAATTACTATCTGGTCAAAGCCCCAGTAGACCCAGCTGCTCAATAGATTACTGTGAACATTAGAACGGTTTCATTGAGACTGAGAGAGCTTAACAGGGTAGAGCGCCATGACCCAGGGTCAAGAGCAGAAACTAAACAGAGACAGAAACCCAAAGTGGATTATGATAAAGTCATTGTCCCCCGTCAAAATGTCTGCAAGTCCAGGAAATTGAGAAGGGATGTAAAAGTCTTATAGGGAATAGGAACGGCCAATGACCTTGGGGCGTTTTGGTCCACATTCAGAATTGTTACTTTATACTATATATGCAATTCAAGAACAACATCTGTTGCAAAGATTCTTGAGTGATTGACAAATTGTACTGGCATTAACACTGACAGTTATGTACAGATACGTACATACCAGTAATCCTCTGAGTCCCAACAAAGATATTCAACTTAAAGCATACTTTTCTCAACACAAATCAGAAAGTCAAATTCTAAAGAACTTTTCAGATGACATTGTGAATTGTGTGTGTGGTTGTGTATGTATGTTGTTTTGTGTGTGTATATGTATGTCTGTGTGTGTGTGTGTGTTTACGGAGGGTTTCATCTCAGTCTCACATCTGTCAGTCGGCAGTGTGGAGAGAGACAGAGACTTGCTAGGTCACTCTCAGATCATTGTGCTCTATAGGGCTTAGTCATAGAGTGGGGATCTGGACCCACAGGGTACTGTTTCACTCCCCTAATAGCATTAAGATTGGCCTGCTAATGCATGTTTACATATCTGCGGCATAGTTTATAACTAGAGTAAGCATCGCCTAATTATTTTATTAATAACGCCTAATTATTTTATCCAGTGTTTATTTTTGGATAAAGTTCTGTAGCTGAGGAGAAAGCACATACAAGTAATGACAAAGAGACATTGACAAATGGAGTTGCAGATGATAGATTGATTTCCTCAATGATGCCTGAAAGGCTAGACTGAAAAGGGCACGTTCACACACATACATAGGCTAAACACCAAAACATACACACACTGACGGAGTGCTATTACACTGGAATAGCTTAAGGATTGATAGATACCTAGTAGACCTAACCTCGCTACATTCTTAAACCAATAGATACTACTCACGGTACATTCACTGCTTATACTGTAAAGGTACAAGGCTCAATCTTGGTTTAGTAGCATTGTTACTAACCTTTCTGTCTTCTCTTTCCCAGAATGTTTTGGAGAATCACTCTTCCAGTCCTACTGTCTGGGGTACTCTGCGTAGCCACAGAAACAAGGAAGCCCCGCCCCCAAGGCTCCATCCCCTCACCTTTCAAGACCAAAGGCAACCTGTCAGATCGTCAGCGCCTGTTGCCGCGGAAACCCGAAGTCCTTTCGTCAAGTCGGGAGGCCCTGGTGGTCACCGAGCGCCGGTACCTCCGACGTGACTGGTGCAAGACGCAACCCCTCCGCCAGACGGTGAGCGAGGAGGGCTGCCGAAGTCGTACGGTGGTCAACCGCTTCTGCTACGGCCAGTGTAACTCCTTCTACATCCCCCACCTCATGGGCCCCAGCTCAAATCGAGGGCCAGGGTCCAGCCGGAAAAACCACAACAAGGTCCAGGAGCCCTTCCAGTCCTGTTCCTTCTGCAGGCCGCACCGCTTTACCCAGCTCACTGTTCAGCTGGACTGTCCGGGCCTGCAACCTACCTTTCGCCATCGCAAGGTACAACGTGTCAAACAGTGTCGCTGTATGTCGGTGGACGTGACTGGTAACGGGAAACTGTGAGGAGTTCTTTGGAACCATACCATGACAGTCACCATGGATACTAATGTGACAGTGAAAGTGAACATTAACATGAACATGAATAGCGTAGATATGACAGGGGACAAGCTAGTACTTCTCCCTTATATTGGATTATTCTGCATAATCACATTAATTGGTCACACAAAATGAACCTGACAAGTACTGATAGTACAGAGTGGCCCAGCTATGAGACCTTTGACTATATGGACAGCTATGGTGAAAACTACAATGTGCAGACATAAATGGATGGATTCATAGCACAACACCAACTGAAGCACAGACATGCTTCAGTTCAACACAGTCAATCATATGAAAGAACTGGGTCCTTCGACTCTCCATAAACTCATACAGGTTGTGATATTACCTTACCTAGGGCCATGGACTGATGGCCCCTTTCATCTGGCTGTTGGCTCTAGAAGGAACATACATATAAAACCACAAACACAGCACCAAGTTCTAGACTGAAAGTGGAGCTCTTAAGCTGGCTGTGTCATGTTTTACTGGGTTTACCTGGGGGAACTCTCCAGCCAATAAGGCTACGGACTGAGAGAAAGCCCCCTAGCCTGTCTAAGTATCTGCCTTTGGATTCAAGAGCCGCCTGGGAAATAATTCAGACAAACATCAAGCTAACCAGTAAAGAAATTATATTATTATATTATGTATAACTGTGGTACTATATAAGTGTATGTCAAAAAATAAGACACTATAAATATATATACAATCTATTTCATGTGAAACATCTGTGTGGTCTGAATGCAAACAATGTGGTGGCATTGAAGGATCTGGTTGACTAACGATGGTTGATAAGAATAGGCTCAACAACTTTACATTTGATTTTTTATTTTCATTTATATAACTATGTAAGTCAGTTAAGAACAAATTCTTATTTACCAGAAGGCAAAAGGCCTCCTTTTGCGGGGGCTGGGATAAAAAATTAAATAAAAATATAGGACAAAACACACATCACGACAAGAGAGACACCACAACACTACATGAAGAGAGACCTAAGACAACAACATAGCATGGCAGCAACACATGAAAACACAAGAAGACAACAACATGGTAGCAACACAACATGGCAGCAGCACAACATGGTAGAAGCACAAAACATGGTACAAACATTTTTGGGCATAGACAACAGCACAAAAGGCAAGAAGGTAGAGACAGCAATACATCACGCAAAGCAGTAAGAGTGTCCATGATTGAGTCTTTGAATGAAGAAATGGCGATAAAACGGTCCAGTTTGAGTGTTTTTTGCAGCTCGTTCCAGTCGCTAGCTCCAGCGAATTGAAAAGACGAGCGACCCAGGGATGTGTGTGCTTTGGGGGACCAAAGAAAGAATGTGACTGGCAGAACGGGTGTGTATGTGGAGGATGAGGGCTGCAGTAGGTATCTCAGATAGGGGGGAGTGAGGCCTAAGAGGGTTTTATAAATAAGCATCAACCAGTGGGTCTTGCGACAGGTATACAGAGACGACCAGTTTACAGAGGAGTGTAGAGTGCAGTGATGTGTACTATAAAGAACATTGGTGGCAAATCTGATGGCCGACTGGTAAAGAACATCTAGTTGCTCGAGAGCACCCTTACCTACCGATTTATAAATTACGTCTCCGTAATCTAGCATCGGTAGGATGGTCATCTGATTCAGGGTTAGTTTGGCAGCTGGGGTGAAAGAGGAGCGATTACGATAGAGGAAACCAAGTCTAGATTTAACCTTAGCCTGCAGCTTTGATATGTGCTGAGAGAAGGACAGTGTACCGTCTAGCCATACTCCCAAGTACTTGTATGAGGTGACTACCTCAAGCTCTAAACCCTCAGAGGTAGTAATCACAACGGTGGGAAGAGGGGCATTCTTCTTACCAAACCACATGACCTTTGTTTTGGAGGTCTTCAGAACAAGATTAAGGGCAGAGAAAGCTTGCTGGACACTGAGAAAGCTTTGTTGCAGAGCGTTTAACACAAAATCCGTGGAGGGGCCAGCTGAGTATAAGACTGTATCATCTCCATATAAATGGATGCGAGAGCTTCCTACTGCTTGAGCTATGTTGCTATGTTGTATTCAGATGAAGACTTTCAAACTGATTTATATTAAATGAATAGTATTTTATCAGGAACCAAGGAGTTATTGGACATGGGGACACAGTCACCAACAGCTCTACAAGGCTCCAACAGAACATAGATCAGGAGAGCAATTCAAACATACAAATCAAACAGGATATGTCACATACAGATTGCATATCATTTTACATGTAACGTAGATACAAAAATTGCTCAATTATTTTACATCAGTATTACTCACTATATAATATTATTTCAATATTTACAGTGCCTTCAGATAGCCTTTACACCACCTGACTTTTTCCAGATTTTGTTGTGTTACAGCCTTAATTTAAAATGTATTAAACAGAGATTTTTTTTCACTGGCCTACACACAACGCTGCATAATGTCAAAGTGGAATTATGTTTTTACAAAATAATTAAAAATGAAAAGCTGAAATGTATTGAGTCAATAAGTAATCAACCCCTTTGTTATGGTAAGCCTAAATAAGTTCAGGAGTAAAAATGTGCTTAACAAGTTCAATAATAAGTAGCATGGATTCACCCTGTGTGCAATAATAGTATTTAACATGATTTTTGAATGATTACATCTTCTCTGTGTCACACACATACAATTATCTGTAAGGTCCCTCAGTCGAGCAGTGAATTTGAAACACAGATTCAACCAGAAAGACCAGGGAGGTTTTCCAATGCCTAGCAAAGAAGGGCACTTATTGCTAGATGCCGCAGTGGAGGCAGCTGAGGGGAGAACGGCTCATAATAATGTCTTGAGCGGAGCAAATGGAATGGCATCAAACACCTGGAAACCATGTGTTGGATGTATTTCATACCATTCCACTGATTCCGCTCCAGTCATTACCACGAGCCCGTCCTCCCAAATTAAGGTGCCACCAACCGCCTGTGTTAGATTGGTAAAAAAAAAGACATTCAATATCTCTTTGAGCATGGTGAAGTTATTAATGAGACTTTGGATGGTGTATCAATACACACAGTCACTACAAAGATACAGGCGTCCTTCCTAACTCAGTTGCCAGAGAGGAAGAAAAACGCTCAGGGATTTCACCATGAGGCCAATGGTGACTTTAAAACAGTTACAGTTTAATGGCTGTGATAGGAGAAAACTGAGGATGGATCAACAACATTGTAGTTGCTACATAATACTAACCTAATTGACAGT
The DNA here is from genome assembly GCF_901001165.1 of Salmo trutta. Lineage (NCBI taxonomy): Eukaryota > Metazoa > Chordata > Actinopteri > Salmoniformes > Salmonidae > Salmo > Salmo trutta. Next base: position 38,456,860 of record NC_042974.1, on the reverse strand, counting down.
GAAAAGAAGGCCTGTACAGAATAAAAATATTCCAAAACATGCACCCTTTTTGCAACACGGCACTAAAGTAAAACTGCAAAATATGTGGCAAAGCAATTCACTTTTTGTCCTGAATACAAAGTGTTTTATTGTCCCTAACATAACACATTACTAAGTACCACTCTCCATATTTTCAATAATAGTGGTGGCTGCATCATGTTATGGGTATGCTTGTAATCGTTATGGACTGGGGTGTTTTTTTAGGATGAAAAAGAAACGTAATGTTGCTAAGCACATGCAAAATTCTAGAGGAAAACCTGGTTCAGTCTGCTTTCCACCAGACACTGGGAGATGAATTCACCTTTCAGCAGGACAATAACCTAAAACACAAGGCCAAATCTACACTGGTGTTGCTTACCAAGAAGACAGTGACTCTTCTTGAGTGGCCGAGTTTCAGTATTGACTTAAATCTGCTGGATAATCTATGTCAAGATCTGAAAATGGTTGTCTAGCAATAATCAACAACCAATTTGACAGAGCTTGAAGAATTAAACAAATTATAATGGGCAAATGTTGTACAATTCAGGTGTGGAAAACTCTTAGAAACATACCCAAAAAGACTCACAGCTGTAATCACTGCCAAAGGTGTATTGACTCAGGGGGTGAATACTTATCTAATAAAGATATTAGTGTTTTATTTTTCATTCATCTTTTACAAATGTTCAAAACAAAAAGCCACTTTGACATTACAGAGTATTTTGTGTAGATCATTGACAAAAACATGGCAGTTAAATCCATTTTAATCCCACTCTGTAACAAAATGTAGAAAAAGTGAAGGCGCTGTAGCTAATAAAAAATAGAGGATGATGAGAAGTCCTGATGACACTAAATACCTTAGCAGCTAAGCTCAAGTCACAGTTCATTTCATGATTTATTGCATAAACCACAACTGTACATCACGTATCATTCTTGAACTATGGTGTATGATAAACTGATGATCGTCACAATGCAGGTTTTCACTAAGCAGGACTGGTTTCCATACAGTCCATTGGCTCAGATCTTCTGACCCAGTTTGGCTTTCTGTGGAACACAAAACAGATGAAAGTGAGTTACAGACATTACAATGGTGCACGTAAATGAATTCATCCGTGCATTTTCAAACAGAAATAATGTGTGTGTGAATCCTATGCACTCAAAGTGGTGACGGGTGGGGGGAAATTTATACAGAGATTTTCAAAACGAGTGAGAACGGGAGAAATATACAAGGAACAAGAAGACAAAAGAAAGACAGAAAGCGGTTAGGACAAAGGCAAAAGAGACAAAAAGAGAACTCACTATTGCAGAAGACTGTTTTGGTTTGATGCTGTACGAGGCCTTCTCTCTGGCTTGATTGAAGACCTCTGCCATTTTCAGTCTGAAAAGACACCAATAGTTTCAGCCATTTAAAATGTATCTTCTCCTAGAAATGGAGATAGGGTATGTTTGCAGTAGTAAAAGGTCAGGCAATTCAGCAATGAGTTTCTCCAGGCAAGATTTGGGTCTGTGCTGTTTACACACAAGAAAGATTTGGGTGACCAGTTTCACTGTTTTAAGAAACCCCTTTCTGATCTACTGTAACGATAGTGCAAGCTCTAAACCATTCAGTGGCACAACTTTCCACACTGCACGAGGTAAAAGATACATTCTACAGCAACTTTGATGGGGGTGGGGAATATAAAAAAATCTAAACTCATCATGGGGGGGGGGTCGCAGTTACTCGCAGTTCTGCGTACCCACATCCTTACCCACACATACAGCCGGCCCTAGCATTTTCGGGGCCCTAAGCGAAATTTAGTTTGTCCGCCCCCATCCATTCTACACATTTTGCCATGGGGCGGAGAGGAGATTTTGCAATTTTATAACTAATTTCCTGCAATTCTACCCATTTTGCCATGGGGCGGAGAGAACTGTTTTTAATATGATATCTGACTGAAAGTGACTAACAAAATCAATGGGGGCCCCCCAGTCGGTAAATCGACCATGATTACTACAAGTTTAGATAGGTGGCTGCTAGACTAACATACCAATCTAAACAATGTTTGCTGACGTGCTAATTAAGTGACTGTTAGTGACTGACAACAAGAGAAAAACTTCTGATGCACAACCAAATTTTGAAATTACACTCTCAATATACTTTTTTTTGTCTTCAGAAATGTATCCACGGGCCTATAAAAGGGGGGCCCGCCAGTTGCCCATCCCAATTCTAGGCCAGTAAATTCAAATATGTGTGCGTGTTTGTCCAAATTTGGTATGCCTTTGTAGTAAGTCGGGGGGGGGATCATTTTAAAGCTCTTAATTTTAGAGACGGTGGTACACTGTAGGCCAAATAGTTAATGATTACAAATTTGGTTCATTACTTATCCAGTAAATGAGCAAATACATATCACAATCTAATCTACATCCAGCAGAACAAAACAATTTGCATTTCAAATGCTATCTCTAAACCCATCAAACCACTGGAAGCTAACAGAATCACTCATGTGTTCTTTTTATTAGTGGGGTTAAGAAACCGATCTGGGTCATTTCAACCCTTCTCTCTCATCTTATCTATGAATTTGAATGACTCTGATAGGATCTAATAGTGAACATGTGATGCATGCTATTGGAAACTCATGTTTTGGGATCATTCCAACACTGAAGATTCAACACTCATCTATGACAACTCCTGACTTTCTGCTTGATATTGACCTAACAGGGTGGGTTTAACTTTTCAGCAATATGAAGCTGGAATCCTTAATTGTGAAACTGCCATATCCGTTGGAGATATTACAACAAATAAGTTACTGCAAACAACAAACACTGTTTTCTTCCCTCTGACATCATTGCACACGGGACAGAACAGCAGAATATGTACTGCAATTTTTTGTTGCAGTACACCTCCACTTCGCCAACAAAATAAAACCATAACAATGGCGGTAGGGCGGACAGTGGCGCTGTTTCCCCTACTGCAGATTCCATCTTTAACTTCTGTAGGAAGCAAAATGTTAGTTTATCTTATGCTTCTCCCTGCTACGAAATGATTACGTCTACTACATCTACATCTACTGCATACTGGGATTAATGGTGTTCGGTTGCTACAGCATCCGTGGTTGTTACAACACACACCTTTCACTATTGTTTCAAAGGGAGTTGAAGAGCTCAATGTGTACTACATTTGACCTCAGTCAAGGTGCTTTAATCTACACATTAAGCTGACAGATGACTTCACTTGGCTTGTCAAGGTAATGTGCTTGAAGGTGAATGTGAAACAGTATGTTCATTGTGTTCAAGCGCAGGGGGATATAGTAGTGCAGTAGACATGTCATTTTGACATGTACAGTCATTCTGTGGTAGGTCTCTAGAAGGTCAGAACATACATTGTATAACAATCCCCAAAGAAAGAGTGGCTTTCATTGAATAGGATAGACTCAACACACATGAAAGGACTGCAAAACATATTTTACACCAATCCTTACCGTTCCTGTAACATCAGTTTGTTTTCCTTCTTCCAAAGGTCTTTGAAATCAGTGGAGAACTCATGCCACACCGAGAACAGCGTGTTGGGAGACACTTCCTTCTCACCTGCCTTAGCCTTGACTGAAAAGAACACGCTCAACTCCAAGAAACTGAGGATAGACAGAACAAAAACATGAAATCAAACCTAAAATACCAAAATTACAACAGTAGATTACAGAAAGACTAAGTCATTGTGAAACCTGTAGGCTTATAATAAATATGCGAAATGTGAAATCTTAAGACCATTTCTTGCATTAAACTTGATATGGAAGTATACTAAATAGAGGCGACTGGCCATTTTGTAATAAAAAAACAAAAATATTAGAATGTATTAGCTGCCACAATGGCATTCTTTCCTAAATCGATAACATAAATATTTTCCCTCCACAGATACAATTGTAGGCGTACAGGTTATAAACCCTTAAAAGGAAATTAATCTTGCTGTGCTCAAGTCTCAAGAGGGACAAACACATAAAGAAAGGGAGAGAGAGAGAGAGAGGCAGAAAGGAGAGAAAGATAAATAGAGGAAGAGAGAGCACACGTGAAAGTGACAAATGCCCTGGTGTTGTGCTTGATCAATACTCTGGACAGGTTGGGGACCCTTTGTTTGGAGTTTGGAGGGAACACATTCCTGGCTAGTGTTAACAGAAGCCTGGAGCCAACGCTGTCTACTCTGGCTTTGCTTAGATAAACAACACAGACACTGGAGGCCTTCAGTCTATCATAGGACCCGCATTCAAGGCCATCTAGAGGTAGAGGTTCCATGTAGCCTCGGGATCTAAACATCGACACAGGACCGGTACGTACTGGCATGCAGTAATAGAGAATAGAAGTGAGTGAACTCAGCTCACCGTATTGAAAATTGTTCTGACACAACATTATCCTTTGAGCCAATGTTATCATACTGTAGCTCGAACATCTTAAAAAAAATCCATATCAGGTTTATTCTTACATCTTATGAGTGTTCTTTAGTTGTGTTTCTTGTGCCTCCAGATCAGTTTTTGCAATAAGAGAAAACATAGTCAGAATATAGGCATACTGTAGATAACAATCCACTCAACAGGACAACATCAGAAAGTTAAGTAGTAGGCTATGTAAAGACAAGTACAGCAGTAATGGATCATTATAGAAACATGTGGCACTCCAACCCATGAGCTAGTTACTAGTTAAGTCATTATGGAAAACATAAAGCTACATTGCGGTGAGGATAACAATGTGGTTACACATAAGGCATAGAACAAGGTTTTATTATCAGTACTGAATAGATTATACAATTTCTAATAAAGGCATAATTATTGGTTTTTCATATACAGAAAGTTTACACAGGATTTCACACATCAACATTAGTAACACTTGCTGTCATGTTCAGGGTTATTTCATGTAATTGAGTGTTGAAATGATTGTGGTCGCACCACTGATAAGTGAACACCATGGTTTTCTGGGCAAGTATTCTTTGTGTACATTTAGTATTATTGAGTTCAGTAAATTATTGTGAAATGTCCTCAAACTCATCAAAAAAATAACTTGATATGAGAGAGCAGCATCACATTATGCAAAGCCTCAAACAGGCAGAGGAATTCCAGAGGATATCCTTAGCCTTAGGAGGGATTTTTTCATAATTCTCTCTCCTTCCAGCTAACTTCATAGAGATATCGAGGAAGTCTGTGTTACTGTAGCCAAGGTGGTCTGGTGAACCAATTTTGTTTGAGACCTGACTTGCATTAGCTCCCAGAGATAATGCCTGTAGACCAATGTTTTAGTTTAGCTGGCTAACACAGTCTTGTAGTGTGCAGATGAGGAGAGGCACATTCTAAAGCTAAGGTGAAGTGTAAGAGAGTTGGTTCAGTGAACCACAATGGCGCTTGGGCTAACAAACCAGTATTTTGATGTGCAGACGACCCGGGTTCAAACCCAGCCTATCGCATGTGCGTGTTTCTCCAGTTATATTGGTTTTGCTTTCACACACAAATCTAAGAAATGTCTTAGCAGCTTTCAAGAGCATATTCCAAATCCATAGCAGCCTAAAAGCGTTTATTGGTCTGAAATTACCCATAACCTCTTCATAGACTTCCAAGACATCCACTAAAGCAGACGGTCAGGAATCTTTCCTGGCATGGATCTCTGGCCTGCATTTATTCAGGGAATATCAAATCGCTGTGTGTAATTGAAGCCAGAGCCACATCTAAGGAACCCTGACATGTCCAATGGGACGATCACTTTTGTCCACGGCTCCCCATACTAAATCATCCTATAACTGATCCCCATTTTTACATCTGCTTTCTATTGCTCATCAATAACTAATCAGAAATCAGAACAGGATGGATGTCATCAGATCAATGCAACAACAGTCAGCAAAGGAGTATGGAATCCATGATGACCACAGAATTTCATACAACATGTACTGTATGCAGTGAATCAATACCGGCCTGATATAGTGACCCATTTGAGTTTTACAGTACTAGTCTAGAGGTTTCAAAATACATTTTGGACAACAATAAATAGTTCTTATCTGACATGATGTTACGTGTAGATTAGGCCTACTCCTGGAGACAACTCTACTAGCCAAGGCAGTAGTCAGTCCCCTGAAGAGAGCATGCAGCCAGTATAACTAATCGTTATTTACATCAGAAACAGATTATCACATGGCCAATGTTCTGTTCAGAGGCATAGAGGCTCCATCAAAGGCATCGCACGCATGAGAATCTGTGAAACGAGTGGGGAAAATCGAGCTAGACCAAACAGTGCCGTTCCTACGAGTCCGCTTCCACTGTTATTCTGTGGTTAGTTTCATGGTCAGAAAATAAACAAGAGTGGTCGAAACTGTGGAGCCAGAAACTGTTTAACCCCGGGGTCTGAAATTATAGAAATAACACAAATAAGACATTGCTGTTGTTGCTTTTCTTTTCTGCAGTGGAGGCACCCAGTGAATTTCGTCTGGAGCCTTCCAAGTCACATGTCAGTGTTACATCGAACATTCCTCTCTCTGTGGACAACCTCGTCATTTGCCTCAAGGGAAAACCCAATATTTCTTTCAGAGAGACACTTTTATCCAGGCTTCCTTTAAACTTGGACTCAAGGACAGAGAGCGACATAGCGGAAGAACATGTGTTACAAATTACCAACTCTCATTTGAATACAAAAGCACTTGAGAAGGGGTCAGTGAGCTCAGTCTTACAACAAGAATGGGAACAGTTAGCTAGAAATAGCCTGCCACAAAGCCTATGTAAAACTGCCTAGAAAGACATCCCACATGTTTTAATAGACATGACAACCAAACCTTTCACCTAACAGTTGTGAAATATTCATCAATAAACATTTTAATCTTGACTTTACACAATACTTTGTCTGTTATGATGAGAATAGTTCCATTATTTTAACAGAGTTTTGGAGGCTTTACCTCAGAGTTAAGTTAGTTAAAGGGTCTGATATGCAGGGGCGAAAGGTACCCTTTCACGTGAGGTTGTTGAAAAGGTCTTCATGGGAAGGTGATAACAAACACACTGTGGTCAAATGAAAACAAACATGGCCGATCGCAGAGGGAAGGTGGATTCATCATCAACCCTCGTTCCACTGCTAATTCATCATCCCTGTTTTAACTGCTCCCAGGGTAAACAGCTACCTCCAAGTGTTTATTTGATTTCCTGATATGATAGAGGGAGGAATGGAGATAAACAGAGAGTAAAGAAGTGACGGTGAGAGAGGGGCTTCTTCAGAAGGTAGATAGAGACAGATATTGCTGAGGAAGGAGGATAAAAACTGGGGTGAAACTGGGGTAGAGGTCAAGGACCGGATAGGGAATAATAAGAGCAGAGGGAGTGAAAGAGGTGAAGAATGAACAGGAGGAGGAAAACAAAGACAAACCAGGTTGCCATTATGGTTACACTATCTACCTTGAAAAATTAAAGGAGAGCCGCACACTCTAGGAGCTCAGATGCAATAATTTAATAACCTAATATCCAACATTTCGACAGACAAGCTGTCTTCATCAGGGTATAAGAGAGGGGTACAAACATTGTCAGATTAATACTGCCACTGAGAAAATTCAAAGGAAACCGAGACATTATCTTTTTCAAGGACAGTCTCACAAAAATAAGCATTCTTATGTTCTAACTACTCGCTGTTCAAAGTGCTCTGAACAAATTAAGGGAATCGTTCACAAACATTGGCACATTCTAAGATCCAATGACAATGTGTTTTCTGACCTTTCCTTGGTCATATTCTTGCGGGGCAGAAATCTCAGAGATCAATTGGTAAACTCTGATTTACCACCACCAAGATATCCCTGCACAACGTTTATTTACACCCCTACTGGATGGAAACTACGAGTGTAATGTCTGTGCTCAATAAAATGGCACTTATAAATGTAGATCCTTCAAAAACCCCAAAACAGGGAAACAGATCCCAATTAAAGGTGTTATCACATTCTCCACTAAGGCAGTTATTTATCTTATAAGTTGTCCTTGTGATAAAAATGCTGTGGGTAAAACAAAGCACAAATTAAAAGTATGAATCATTAGTTGCAAAAACTCAACTTATCCAGGTGCGGCCTACTCGATTTCGTACCTAAGATATATAGGCATCGAACATGTCACCCTCCCTAGGAGAGGGGGTGACCTCGACAATTTATAAGTTAAAATGAGAGGCTGCCTGGATCTTTAATTTAAAGACCCTTGCTCACTTCGGTCTCAATGCAGACTTTGATCTGATGCCATTCTTGTGATTATTGTGATTTTGCTAGTGTAAATGTCTGTAGGCCTATGTAGCCAAATTGTATCTATGATCGTATGCTATCCATTCATGGTATGTTATTTTTTTATATATCGGAGAATTAACCAATGATATCAGGTCAACCCGGCCATGATTACAGACACCTTTGTGTATCCTTTGACACTATATACTGTAAACTAGTCATCCTACAGTGTTTCTCATTATACCCTGATGAAGACAGCTTGTCTGTTGAAACGTTGGATATTAGGATATTACATTATTGCATCTGAGCTCCTAGAGTGTGCGGCTCTCCTTTAATTTTTCAAGTGTTCTACTCCGCTAGCTAGCACCTCGCCTAAATAGGTGTTCGTATCTTTCGCCTCTAGATTACACTATCTACCTTGTCAGGGTCCAATTCTGCCTACAGCCCTCATTATGTGTTCATATTTGGGCTGGATGTACATCATCTATAGTTTGGAAGGATATCAGCTCCTACAAGAGAAGAAAGTATCTGTTTTTTATTCAATAAGTAGCTGTTGGTATTGTCTTGCTAGGGCAATTGAATTTAAGTGCTGTCTCTACCTAGTAGCCTACTTAATCATTGCTGTTTGAACTGTCTGATTGCTCATTATTTGTGACAGTTTCTGTGGACTTAGTTTCAGGCCTATTTGAGTAATCGTCTTGTGTTGTATGGGGTTTCTGTGTTTTCTTCAACTCTACCAGGCAATCAGCAATTAGTGCTGGGAGCTGCATCTTTCACCTCTGCTGGGCAATAAGCGATTAGTGTCAGTGCTTCAGTCTCTAGTGTTTTTTTCAGTGGCAGCTGGTGGTCTTGTCAAGCGGTGGTGTTGTCGCTGAAACAAAGACTTTCTGCCAAGGGGTTCGAGGAAGGAAAGAGGAGAAAGGCTCCACATCACTCTTTCACTTGAGTATCTTACCTAGTTATCTTCTGATGATCTCATTTTTCTCTTTTGCAGCTTTGTCAAGTATTTGTGTGTTTCCTATCCCTGTTCGCTTCTCTCCCTGTAGGTTTTACAGACGCTCCCCACCCCTTGGCTACATCACCTTTTAATTTAGTTTACCCTGCGTGCACAATCCATACGGAATTCATCTCAGCCTATGTTGCCCTTCAGTCGCTACACTTTTTGGCCCAGACGGAGACATGGATTACCCCAGAGAACACTGCTACTCTAGCTGCTCTCTGGTCATCTGACTATGTGTTCTCTCATAGTCGGAGAGCATCTGGTTATCGCGGTGGTGGCACAAGGCGACTTATTTCTCCTAAGTGGATGTCTAACCACATTTGAATTTGATAGTTTTACTGTCACTTGTCCCTCAAGCTTAACATTGTTGTCATATATTGTCCACCGGGTGCTCTTGTAGAGTTCAATGAGCTCGACACCTTGATAAGCTACTTCATTTCTTTCCACTCCTTTCCTCTTTTGACCTCACTCTTGCCCAGTCCCTTCCCACTCACAAGGCGGGCAATATGCTTGACCTAATCTTTACTAGAAGCTGTTCGCCTACCACCTCCTACCCCTTTCTCATCCCTTTGCAGATGACTTTGTCAACAAATTTGAAAAAAAGGTTTACGACATCTCTTCCTCGTTCACTTAGCCTACTGACTCCACTGGTCCCACTCTAACAGAACTACCCTAGACCTTGACCTCTTTCTCCCCTCTCTCTCCAGATAAAATCCTGCGACTAGTGATGTCTGGCAGCCCGACAACCTACCAACTTATCCCCATCCCCTCTTCACTTCTCTAGACCATCTCTGAAGACCTACCATTCCTCACTTCCCTCATCAACTCATCCCTGACCACTTGCTGCATCCTCTGACTTCAAGATGGCTAGAGTCGCTCCCATCCTCAAGAAACCAACACTTGACCCCTCCAAAGTCAAAACTACAAAACGGTATCCCTTCTGTGTTTTAGTTCCAAAACACTTGAGCATGCTGTCTATGACCTACTCTCTCGTTATCGCTCCCAGAACGATCTTCTTAACCCTAACCAGTCAGGCTTCAAGGTGGCTCACTCAAATGAGACCGCTCTCCTCTTATCACGGAGGCTCTCCGCACTGCCAAATCTGACTCTCTCTCCTCTGTTTTCACCCTCCGAGAACTATCTGCTGCCTTCAACACTGTGAATCATTAGATCCTCCGCTCCACCCTCTCAAGGTTGTTCATCTCAGGCTCGGCACACTCCTGCCTTGTGTCCTACCTGGCAGGTCGCTCCTACCAGCAGGCGTGGAGAGGATCTGTGTCTGCTCCAACTGCTTCTCACAACTGGGGTCCTTCAGTCCTCGGTTATTTACACCAAGTCACTCGGCTCCATCATATCCTCACATGATCTCTCCTATCATTGCTATATGGATGACACTGAACTACTCCCCCCTTCTGACACCCAGCTGGCGACGCACATCTCTGATTGCCTGACAGACATCTCAGCTTGGATGTCGGCCCACCACCCCAAGCTTAACCTCGACAAGATGTAGCTGCTCTTCCTCCCGGGGAAGGCCTGCCAGCTCCAAGACCTCTCAATCATGACTGACAACTCCACGGTGTCCCCTTCCCAGAGTGCAAAGAACCTTGGCGTGACCCTGGATAACACGTCATTCTCTGCAAACATCAAAGCATTGACATCCGTAGAGTACGACCTTTCCTCACACATGAAGCGCCGCAGGTACTAATCCATGCACTTGTCATCTCCCGTCTGGACTACTGCAACTCTGTTGGCTGGGCTCCCCGCTTGTGCCATCAAACCCCTGCAACTTATCCAGTACGCCACAGCACGCCTGGTGTTCAACCTTCCCAAGTTCTCCCATGCTACCCTGCTCCTCCGCACACTACACTGGCTTCCAGTCAAAGCTCACATAATCTTCAATACCTTGGTGTTTGCCTACGGAGCAACAATGTGAAATGCCCCTCCAAAACTTTAGGCTATGGTCAAACCCTATACCCCAACCTGAGCACTCCGTTCTGCCACCTCTGGTCTTTTGCACCACCCACCCCTATGGGATGGCAGCTCCCGCTCAGCCCAGTCAAAGCTCTTTTCTTTCCTGGCACCAAATGGTGGAACAAGCTTCCCCTAATGTCAGAACAGCGAAGTCCCTGCCCATCTTCTGAAAATGTTTGAATCCCTAGCTCTTAAAAGAGTATCTTAAATAACCCCCCCACAAAAAACTACTAACATTCACTTGTCTTTTCCTACTAGCACTGACTTTGCAGATAACTACTTTGTTGAGGGAAAATGTACTTGCTAGGATTGTGATACGTTGTTGTCTAATGATGAATTCACTAATGTAAGTCACTCTCGATAAGAACGTCTGCTAAATGACTAAAATGTAGTTCTGCTCTTGAAATATCTTTCAGACAGAGGTCAAAGGCTCAACTACCAAGTGCTGCTGCAACCCATCATAACAGATGGAAAAAGTTGAAACAATAGCCTTGAGTTATTCAATACAGTCTGGGATAAGCAGAGGTCCCCATGGAAACTGCATTGAATGATGGTCTGTACACATCTTCCTTCCAAACACTGTACATTAACCAGGAGAGCAACTGAGACATCAGTCTTGGCAGGACAGATGCAGTGCAGTCTAACCAAGGGTTAGCATGATGATCAACGGCCCATCTCTACATTCTATTCTATATACAGAGCCAAGATGGCTTCCTCATTTCAGGTATTCTGACACTGAACATAATCCAGGGAGATATCTGAGGCATTAGTCATTGGCCTTTGTCTTTGGGGCAGCTATAGTTTAGCTAACCAAGGATAAGGGGGATCAATGACCCGTCTTGAAGCTTGACTCTCAGTTGAAAAATCAAAATGGCTTCCCTTGTCATTGATCAATGGTCCATTTCCCTCACCCACAACCCAAAATGGCCTCAGTGATTGAGTCATTTGTAAAGTAACCACAACTGGGACACCTTCACTCAGAAATTCCTCCATCTTCTCCTTAAAGGGTTGCAAGTGCTTTTCAGAAGAGATCTGGTTGACCATATCTGTCTCGGCCGAGCATACTGGAGTAGAGGAGGAAGAAAGAAAAACATGCTTTAATGAGTTTTTCTGTCCAAAAAAGAATGAGCTTGTAAATCATAAGACCATTTTTGACATTGCAGTATTACATTCTACCTGTTTATGTAATTAGGGATAATTACCAAACATAATGGAATGGACTAAGCTAACCAGTCATGATGCATTCCCATTCACCCTACTACTTTTCTCCAAACAATGAGTGATGCCCTTGGAACCTGCAGACCCCTTAATCATCCCTTGGAGCACTCCAGAGTCATGGTCCATCAGCGCCCATGATGAATCCAAAAAGTGCATGTTAGAGTTTCCGAAGCTAATTATTTGACCACATGGCCCCCTCTGTGGAGGTAGCTAGCTAGCTGTTGCCCTGAGGGCCATCCAAACCCACTGCTATGCTACGCCTACTCAACCTAACCCCCAGGCAACTGTCATTGAAGCCCACATCTGTTACAGCACTCAGCTGGTCCCTGTAAAGTGAACCCTATACAGTTTGTGATGAAGCATTTATGTGCGCCATCATGGTACGCTGCCATGCATGTTAGTGTATTTCGTCATGAATCTTGTTCTGGAGGCAGCTCTGCAGAGTGGTCACTAGCTGATTTGATTTTAAACCTAACTTTAACCCTAACCACACTGCTAACCCTAATGCCTAACCTTAAATGAAGATATTTCTTGGCAGCTTGCCTATCTAAGGAGAAATCACTCAGTTCTGCCTCCAGGACAAGATTCATGACAATAAATGTCAACCTGCCTCTGCTATTGGGAATGAGTAAGCAAGTCAGTATCCCAATGGACCTGGTCAACTCGATCTTCACGCACTGCAAATAATGAGAAGCTTCACAAGATTGATTGCAGTGCAGTAAAAAACATAGTTGGCAAAATACAAGCCTTGATTGGTTTAATGGTAAGATACGTGATAGAGAACAGAGGAGATTTGGGTGATTATTCTTGATCGACACATACAAAAAAGTTGTACTCCGTTAGCGTTAATGTTTCCCCACCTGAACCCTATAATGTGTTAATGAGTTAGAACTGAGTAATGAATGTACGTGTTTCCCCATTCAGTCATTCAATCGGTCTCATAGGGAATTTGTTTAACCATGAGCTTGGCTTTACATGTTTAATCTGATTTCCACAATTCATCAGGGATTTTTGTTACACTGGGAAAAAAGTTGAAAGACTTTCAGCCTAACCCTAGTCTGATCGAGGTAATTCCCCTGTAAACCTCTAACATGTTTATAAATGCTACCTGGACTCATATTATATGTGAAGTGACCTAGTATTTGGTTTGAAGTATTATGAAAAGGATACACAGACTTACAAAAAATATTCTGTTCTTGTTCAACTAGATGGCAGTCAAACATTATTGCTACCCATACAGTACACTGATGGTTTTTATTATGGGACCTTCAGATCTTATGGTTTGTAATGTGCGTATGCGGGTGCTGCATAAATAAGGCAGCCTCTCCAGACCCTTGACTCACTCTGAGGGACATGAGCTGGAGCACAGGTAGAAGAAGCACCCTGAACCTTGATTTTTTTTGGCGCTCTGTGTTGTGAGGACAGTAAAAGGGCGCCTAGCAGATTCTAGAGGAGCCTGCTCCTGACTCTCCATCTGGTTCTAGTTTGGGGGTTTGTATGACAAACAGATGCTATCTGTTGACCCTGTTTTGTGATCAAAACATCACTATGTCTCGGCAAACTTTGAAGAATTTTCCGTTATAGAGATACAGGAATGCATTTAAAATAAGTAATACTTTCATAAATCCTACACAACGGTATCATAAACATGATGTGACACCTGTCATAATCAACGTTGATTCAGGTTTACTACCTTCTGTTCAACATATATAGCTCAAGGTTTATAAATAGAGCTACAGATGGACCAGAATATATTTGTGGGAGCCAGTCTCACCATTAAGATCTTTCCTTAGCTTGCGTAGGTCTCTCTGAAAGTCGTCAAACTTCATTTGAGAGGCCTGGAAGAGGTCCTGGGGTTCAGGGAGAGGGTAGACCCAGGTCTCTCTGCCGGCATCCTGAGCACGCACACACACACACACACACACACACACACACACACACACACACACACACACACACACACACACACACACACACACAGTCAAAGGCAATCATCATCAAAGACCAGAGCAGCCCTCTCCAGCATAAATCTCAGGTAAGATTGGGATGGATGTCGCTGCCATTCTTATCAGTAGTCCAAACATTTCCAGTAAGATAATGTTGCATGGTGGTAATGGCCATCAGCTAGAGTGGAGCCATTGTAATCAAAGCATACGTTCGTCATGTCCATCAGTATTACTAGGGAGCCATTAGGAGCCCAGAACCACGTTGTGTATGTTGATTTTGGCAACATACTTTTGGCTGAGTTCATCTCATCTGGCTAACCTAATTATTTACAATAGGCCTCCATTGGATCCTGTGGAAGCTAACGTACTACAGGTCCAGGCGAACTGGGAAGGAGACATTCATTTCTTTTGTAAATGAGGAAAAGGAAAATAAATAATTTGATAAGAAAAGCCACGCTATCCTCGGGCGAGAGAGAAGATGAAAAGGTGGTTGGATAGATATCTAAGTAAATCAGAAAGGGATTCAAATAAACAGGAACCAAAACATACCTCATCAAAGTTCCTTAGATAGTAAGCAACGATGTATGACAAAAGACAGAGTTATCCTGAAAGAGAGAGGGGGAAAAAAGATCCAAATAAATAAACCATAAATCCTTTTTGTCATTAATCTAATCATTTCAGAGCAGAATGTTTTGATTGGTATGTAGAACATATCTAAAGAGGACTTAAAAGTTCAGCACCTCAAAGCAATGGATCAAACACAAGTGAAATCTCTGTTGGGGAGAATGTCATAACTTAGAGCCAGTAACTTGTCTTATGTTCTTTATGGGCATCTCTCTAGGATTCCAATACCGTAAACACAGCACACTATGTTCTTACATAACAGCACTGGTCATACACTAAAATCTAAACAACAGTCAGTCACTCACTCATTTGGGGGCAAAAAATTGCCTAAGCACCATAATAGGGCAGTTATGGTCAGAGCTCAACACACACTCACACTGCTCTTGACGTCCTTGAGTTTTGGCAGGATGTCCAGAGTGAAGCCGTCAGCCTGCCCACGCGATCGGTTCCCTCCGTCCATGAAGTTCCCAAAAGCTAAGATGAGGCCTAGCACCTGCAACACACACTGATCACTCTGCAGAGTCTGATACACAGTATGGGGAAAGACATGGAAGTAGAGTAAGGGGAGCGAGAGAGGGAAGAGAAGGAGAAAGGAAAGGAGAAAGATGTAGAGAAACAAGGGACAGAATATATAAGAGAGGGGTAGAGAAGACTGAGTGGAAAAATAAGAAGAATAAAAAAGAGAAGAGGAAAGAGAAAGAGGAGACAGAGGTGTAAACAGACAAACAGAAGAGAGAGATATAGTTCAGTTCAGTGCCTCTCGTATCAATGAGGCATACTGTATATTTGCCATCTGCAGAGAAAATGGCTCTCATTCCTTATGTACTCAACACTCTCGATGCATGGCTGTACATTACATTGTCCACGACATGCTGTTCTCAGAAATATGTAGAGGAGAGGAGACTTACCGTACACACTCTGAAGGATTTCTACTTTCCGGAGGATGGAGGAGATACATTCAACAAAGGTTGATTGAAAGAGGATGCAAAACACCCTTCCTGAGAAATTGGGGATTTGGGACAACTGGAAGAGAAACCTTAGAAAATAGGAAAGAAAAATAACAAAATGATCGTGTTAAAATACTTAAACAGGGCCTATTTAGAAATGGCCATTTTCCTGACCTTTCCTATCAACAACAATTGAGCGAGAAACAAAAACTGGACAGACTTGGCACAGAGGAAAGATTTGCTCTTACAAGTTCAGGCTTGGCCAATGGCTTTGCGTCGTTCTTGACTTTGGATGATTTGATGTGCTTCTCAATCTTCTCCATCTCATCTTGCTGTGTTCTCTGAAATAAGTAAGGAGTGTGATATTGGGTAAACAGTAAGTGGCACTCAAAATATACCTTGTACTTGAGATATACCATACATGCACACAAACCCTGTTCTTTCACTTCCAGGGGAACTGAATGTTGGCAAATACAGCCATTGTAGATACTTTATAAACACTATAGGGTGAAACCTACAGTATTGTTTCGATTTCCAACATGTTTTCCACTTTCCATACACAAATCCACAGTTTTATACAAAATTAACCAGGCCAGAGATGCCCTCTCATTTCACAAAGACAAAGACAACAGAGGTTGACAGGCCTGGCGCAGGCTGGCAAAACCACAAAACGTCCGACAAAGAGAAATGTAAACTCTGTATGTCTCTCATGAGTTCCGGCTCGTCTGAGAAGCAGGTTAGGGGAGCCGACATTGACTCCAGGGTCTGGCCCAGGAATAACTCAGCAGCAGCACATCAAATATGGGCATCAAACACGGGGCAAATTAGTATTCAACACACTCAGCCTTGGGTCCGCGAGGGCAAGCTCTGGTTCTGGTTTACGACATGTTTCAATACATCTAACACAAAACATATCCTTTTTCAACGTGTGGGTGTACCAATGTGAGGAGTAATTTGGCAACAAGAAGATATGATGGTGAGATCTGTGAATTGGTGCATTTGTCTTTGGCTATGACAGCATGAAAGAAAGTTGCATGTGGCATTTCAAATACAGAGGAAGGTTCACTGTTGGAAAATGACTTGGATCAAATGTCACCGCAATCCCAACATTTCTGGTCAACTCAGTTTTTTTCTAAACTTCCCATGTATGGCATTAAACTTCAAGTCAATGTTGTTTTCTGATTAATGAGTTTTATGAGAACGTAGCCTGAGTTGCTATTATTGTACCACTGAAATACAGTACCAGTCAAAAGTTTGGACACACCTACTCATTCAATAGTTTTTCTTAATTGTTTGCTATTTTCTACATTGTAGAATAATAGTGAAGACATCAAAACTATGAAATAACACGTGGAATCATATAGTAACCAAAAAAATATATATTTTTGATTCTTCAAAGTAGCCACCATTAGCCTTGATGACAGCTTTGCACACTCTTGGCATTCTCTTAACCATCTTCATGAGGAATGTTTTTCCAACAGTCTTGAAGTAGTTCCCACATACTGTATATGCTGAGCACTTGTTGGCTGCTTTTCCTTCACTCCAACTCATCCCAAACCATCTCAATTGGGTTGAGTTTGGGTGATTGTGGAGGCCAGGTCATCTGATGCAGCACTCCATCACTCTCTTTGGTCAAATAGCTCTTACACAGCACAACAGGACAATGACCCAAAACAGGTCATTGTCCTGTTGAAAACAAATGATAGTCACACTAAGCGCAAACCAGATGGGATGGCTTATTTCTGCAGAATGCTGTGGGAGCCATGCTGGTTAAGTGTGCCTTGAATTCTAAATAAATCACAGACAGTGTCACCAGGATAGCACCCCCTCACCATCACACCTCCTCTTCTATGCTTCACGGTGGGAACCACACATGCGGAGATCATCCGTTCACCTACTCTGCGTCTCACAAAGACATGGCGGTTGAAAGCAAAAATCTCAAATTTGGACTCATCAGACCAAAGGTCAGATTTCCACCAGTCCAAGCAAGTCTCTTCTTATTATTTGTGTCCTTTAGTAGTGGTTTCTTTGCAGCAATTTGACCATGAAGGCCTGATTCACGCAGTCTCCTCTGAACAGTTGATGTTGAGATGTGTCTGTTACTTGAACTCTGTGAATTATTTGTTTTGGCTGCAATTTCTGAGGCTGGTAACTCTAATGAACTTATCCTCTGCAGAGGTAACTCTGGGTCTTCCTTTCCTGTGGCGGTCCTCGTGAGAGCCAGTTTCAATATAGTGCTTGATGGTTTTTGTGACTGCACTTAAAGAAACTTTCAAATTTCTTGAAATTTTCCAGATTGAATGACCTTCATGTCTTAAAGTAATGATGTGCTGTCATTTCTCTTTGCTTATTGGAGCTGTTCTTCCCATAATATGGATTTGGTCTTTACCAAATGGGACTATCTTCTATATACCACCCCTACCTTGTTTGTCACAACGTCCACGGAAGGTGGCTCCTCTCCCCGGTCGGGCAGTGCTCGGCGGTCGTCGTTGCCTGCCTACTAGCTGCCACCGATCTATGTTTCTGTGTCTGTTGGTTTTGTCTGATTAGGTCTGCAACTGTTTTGTGTTAGTCAGTTAGTGTTGGTATTTAGTTTGTTTCGTTTGGGGATTTGTGTGGGATTGTTCTTAGTCATGTTGTTTGATAGTCGGGAATTTTTGTATGTTTTCCCAGTGAAGCTGCTTGTTTAGGCATTAGGGTTGCCGGGCTGCGCCCCATCCTTGTGGATCTTTGGAGCTGTCCTCCTTCCTAGTTGTTTTGCAACCTGCCTTGTTGCGGCATTTTTTCTGTTTTGATTATTAAAACGCACCTTTAAACGGATCTCAGTCTCCTGCTCGTGACTTCACCCCTCCTGCTATCAAAGGGATCCGTGACATTGTCACAACACAACTGATTGGCTTAAACGCATTAAGAAGCAAATCAAATCCACAAAAACATTTTTAACAAGGCATACCTGTTAATTGTAATGCATTCCAGGTGACTACCTCATGAAGCTGGTTGAGCGAATGCCAAGAGTGTGCAAAGCCGTCATCAAGGCAAAGGGTGGCTACTTTGAAGAATCTCAAATATAAAATATATTTTGATTTGTTTAACACTTTTTTTGGTTACTACATGATTCCATATGTGTTATTTCCAAGTTATGATGTATTCACTATTATACTACAATGTAGAAAATTGTAAAATAAAGAAAAACCCTTGAATGAGTAGCTGTGTCCAATCTTTTGATTAGTGCTGTATGTCACTGTCATCAATTCTGTGTTTATCCATACAAAGTGACAGTGTTATAATGTCCCTCAGCCTCTGGAGTCACAGCCTTTGAGTATATTTCATGAGTGTAACTGTTGTGGTTTGTCATGTTGTTGCTTATCATGTGCAAAGTAATCTGGTGTTGGGAGTGGTTCCCTGAACTTCTAAGAGTCGTGTCAGAAGGTTACGACTCCTGATATTTGCGGGGACGTGTACCTCACAGTGACCCCTTCCTGCCTGTGGGTTTGTGTTGTGAGAGCAGAAGTGGTTTTATTGT
The DNA here is from genome assembly GCF_901001165.1 of Salmo trutta. Classification (NCBI taxonomy): domain Eukaryota; kingdom Metazoa; phylum Chordata; class Actinopteri; order Salmoniformes; family Salmonidae; genus Salmo; species Salmo trutta. Next base: position 38,437,428 of record NC_042974.1, on the reverse strand, counting down.
AAGAGTCCACAGACAGGGTGACTCCATTTCTTACTGTGAAGTGAGGAGTGAACTTCTCCATGGCTCTGTGTTTGTGTGTGTGTTCTAGAACTGTGAGGGTGTAACCATTAGAACCCATCATTCCTAAGTCAGGGTGGCTACGCTGCCAACTGTGGTTAGGGTTTAGAGACCGGGAGACAGGATGGAGTCTCACAATACAAAATAGAAACAATTTGGCTCCACAACTCAATAACATAGCCTCAGGCAGGAGAGAGAAGGGCGCGGGGAGCGGGGTGCGAGAGATGAGGGTGGGTTAAGCAGCTAAAAGACTCTTTTGATCCTCCGTTGTGACATTTCCTAAAAAATACACCATGTCTCAAGTCACAGTCATTTTAACATGATCAATATTATTAATGTGGCTCTAGCAGTCAAAGGACGGGCCTCTTGTGTTGTCCAGCCAAAAGCTTCTCAGGAATGTCATAGCGTCTTAAAACTGTATCACGGTTGAAATTGAAAAAACATGCCCCTTTTCATGCTCTTGTCTTTATTGACATAACAATGCATCGGGCTCTGAATGTTCTGCTGAAAGAGACAGGTTTAATGTCATGCAGGTCTATTGATGACAATGCTTGTCTGTAGCTATTGGAACCTTCACAACCAGCAGGGTGTACTAGGGAGTCTTATTCTAAAGCGTTTAAATAATAACAAACTTTATGACATTATCCCGTTATCTCATTGTACTTAACTAAAAGTGCCCATTATAACAGTGGAGAGGGATACATTAAAATCTGATAGAGATAATATGTCTCTACTCCCCTTGTATGAGGATGCATGTCTTATAAGAGCGGAGACAATACCTTTCAACCCATAAACTGGGTGGTTCGAGCCCTGAATTTTGACTGGCTGACAGTTGTGATATATCGGACCGAGGTTCTTCCTTTAAACTGTATACCACAGGTATGACAAAATGTTTATTTTTATTGCTCTAATTACGTTGGTAACCAGTTTATAATAGCATTAAGGCACCTCAGGGGGTTGTGGTATATGGCCAATATACCATGGCTGATGGCTGTATCCAGGCACTCCGCGCTGTGCATGAACAGCCTTTAGCCGTGGTATATCGGCCATATACCACACCCCCTCGTGCATTATTGCTTAAATAGATTTTCACTAGAGAAATAGTACTGTACATCTCCTTCCAGCAGACATACTGTACAGTTGGGCTGACTCTGTGGCCAAACACCACACATACCAGTAGGGCTTGTGGTTTCCATGTTTGTTTTGGTATTTAATGCACATTTCCTTTAGTTTGCCTTTCAAGTGGACCAGATGGAACATGAACTCCAGATACAGAGTAATGTTCAGAGCAGACGCTGTGGAACTGACAACCAGAACAAATTCATTAAACTGTTAATAACTGAAGATTAAAAGACTGTTTATGAAAAGGCCACCTTCCTACATGTTCCAAGGAAGGACAACTTCATTTATGGGAATTGTGGTTTTTGTTTTGTAGTCCAAATAAAAAAAATGAATTACTGACTGATTTTCAACTAGTTGCTAATACTGGGGCTTGACTATTACATATTTCATTATATAAGAAAATAGCTTTCTGTAACTACAGTCAGGTCTAAAATTATTGGCTCCCTTGATAAAGATGAGCAGAAATTTTTATAAAATAAATCATACAAATACTGAGCTATATTGTACACTCCCAAAAAATAGAAAATTACTATACCACAATTGCTCAGAAAAATATATTTTATTTAACTAGGCAAGTCAGTTAAGAACAAATCCTTACTTACAATGACAGCCTACTGTAGGAACAGTGGGTTAACTGCCTTGTTCAGGGGCAGATAGACAGATTTTTACCTTGTCAGCTCGGGGATTCGATCTAGCAACCTTTTTGTTACTGGCCCAATGCTCTAACCACTAGGCTACCTGCCACCCCATGAGATTAAGTCATATTTTTTTCTCAAAAAAAGATACATGTCAAAGTGCTTGGCACACTTAAATATTCATATAAATAAAAACAAAATACAATCTGCATTAACATTCAACTTTTTTTAATAAATCAATTACATTAAATTTGATTGGTTGTGTACAAATAGTTTGCAGATGATGTTATCGCAGGTGCAGCGAAGGCTTATGTTTGTCTCCAACAGGGCAGTAATACCAACAAAACAATACACATAAATCCCAAAAATACTAAGAAAGAAATTAAGAAATATCAGATCGAGCAATGTTAGAGTCCGAAATATATGTATATATACACACAGTACCAGTCAAAAGTTGACACAACCACTAATTCCCGGGTTTTTCTATAATTGTATTATTTTCTACAATAATAGTGAAGACATCGAAACTATGAAATAACAAATTATAAACAAATCAAAATATATTTTATATTTAAGATTCTTCAAAGTAACCACCCTTTGCCTTGATGACCGCTTTGCACACTCTCTTAGCTAGCTAGTTTATGTCTTAAGGTTACTCTGCAGCACAGAGAGTGGTAGCTAACTATAGTTAAAGTTATCGTAGCTTTATAGAACGATTTTCAAACCACTTGATGAACTTAGGACTGCAAGAGCATCTAGCTAGCTGACATTTTGGGCTGGTATAGCGTTAGCTTACTAGCTACGATTAGTCACTGTAGCTATGTCAATTTTCAGACAATGAAGAGAACGTCCACGGATATCTCTTCTTTCTTTAAGAAGAAAAGTAGTACAGTGGAGACGGAGCCGACAGGGGACGAGCAGCAGAGGATAGGACGTTAGTGAGGATGCAGTCGAAGATGATGTCATTGAGCAAGCCAATGAACAGGCAGAGGCCGTGAGAGAGCATGACAGAACATGACAGCAACGAACAGGCACAGGCAGCATCAGTGACAGAGTACAGTGAAGAACAGACAGCAGCATGGCACGAAAGTGCGGAACAGGCAGCAACAGTCACAGAGGTTGACAACCAAGCGAGGCAGGACTCAGCTAGAGCTATTCAACCTGTTCCTGGACTAGCAGGTGAAGTTATGACGGTGTGACAGTGATCCTGATAATGAAATGGATGGCTAGAGAGTAACATTATCTGGATAAATGTATGGTTATAGTGTGTCTACATTGAGTTATGAGTTATGACATAATCACAAAGCCTTCTATTCATGTTTATTGGTAGTTGAGTTTGAATAGAATTGTCTATAGGCTGATATTACAAATGTAAATCGGTAATTACTATAGAGAGGAGCTAGCTACTCATGTTATTATTATTACTTTTATTATTTTAAAATCTAAATAACTGATTTTGCCTCGTTTCATCCTAGATATATCCCAGTCAAGAGCAGAGGGGTCCCCCCTTCAGGGGGATAGAAGACGGGGCTTCATGAAAGAGTGGTACAGTACGCATAAATGGCTGGAATACTCTCAGAGTAAAGACTCTGCCTACTGATATGTCTGCCGGCACTTCATTCTCCCCTCCTCAGGTGATTCAGTGTTTACACTTGAAGAGGGGTTAAAAAATTTGAAAAAAGCAACTTACAAAGATGGGGGATTTATTAGCCATGCCAAATCAGAATCACATACTAATGCTATCTTAGCATGGGCAGAATATGAAAAGTCGACTGCAAGCAAATGCTCCCTTTCAGCCTCCTTAAATGCAGAATATAATAAATTATTGAAGGAAAATAGAGAGTACATTAAAACTGTTGGAGAAACGCTGCTTCTCACAGCTACGCAAAACATTGCACAGAAAGCACATGAAGAAACGGAAGATCAGGATAAAGGACATTTCCTCACTATTATGGAACTGCTAGCCAAGCATGATCACACAGTCTAAAGAAAATGACAAGTCAAAGAAATGCAACATACCTTGGGCATAGTACACAAAACAAAATAATTGATTGCCTGGCTGAAATAGTCCACACCGTAATCATTTGTGAAGTTGCACAAAGTGAGGCTTTCAGCATTATGGTCGACGAAACCAAAGACATTAGCAAGAAAGAACAGATGTCCTTTGTAATTCGATACGAAATTGTACAAATACTGCAGAAGCCTTGACTACAGAAACCACCTAGTAGGGCAAGCATATGATGGTGCATTTGTCATGAGTGGAAAGAACACAGGTTTGCAAGCACACATTAAATCAGAGGCCCAATTAGATTTTTAGGTTCACTGCAATGCACATTGCTTAAATGTAGTATTAGTTGACAGTGTGAAATGCATCCCTGAAATGCAGCCTATTGTTTCTTTTCTCTTTTGCAGAAACTCTATGTCTTTGTGTCATGGTCATATGTGCACCAAAGGTGGCTAGAGGTACGAAGGGAGATGTTTCAGCGAGCATCCTGTCGGGCTGTTTCACTGCCTGGTAAGGCAATTGCACCATCCGCAACAGCAGGGCCATAAATGTTGATGATTTTAATGGATGTGTTTGCCAAAAGACACAGCAAAAGGCGAATAAAGCTGTATTGAAAAGAATGTAGCCTAATAAAGCAGGGATATGAATAGGTTGTGTGTTGGCTATAGTAAAATGTACAATGATAATGTTTTTTTTTCCATTTTTGAACATATAATATTTTAGTTTACAAAAAGACACAGCAACAGCCAAATAAAGCTGTATTGAAAAGAATTGGAAGCCTCTGTGTGGTGTTTTTAAACTTGAGTAGGCTTGTTCCCAGTAATTGTTTTGCTCCTTCAAATTAAAGCTGTATATGTGTCTTTTTAAGGAAAAGGACAACTAGCCTATTTGAAGAACAATGAATCGCCTAACACATGCATATACATACCACATTAAAACAAGATTGTTGTGGAACTCAAAATGTTAACGGTACCAGTATTAGTCTATGCACATTCAGATAATTAGTTAACTGTAAAATAAGAAACCAAAGTATATCAGTATGTGATTCCTTAACTCTCACATTGACATAGTTTTCAACTAGCCTATATACTACAACAACATAATAGAATTCCTGAAATTCAGTTATGGCTTTTGGTGTGCCATAAAAAGATTCAGTGGCCCCATCTGGACACCCCTTTGAAAAATGTCTGGGGGCGCCACTGGGGTAGAGTACCGGGTGGTAGCCGGCTAGTAACAGTAACTAAGTTCAGGGCAGGGTGCTGGGCAGAGGACAGCTAGTGGTGACTAATTAACTGTCTGACGGCCTGGAGGTGGTGAAGGTCTGAAGCGGTTTTTCAGTCCCAGCTTTGATGCACCTGTACTGTCTCCACCTTCTAGATGGTAGCAGGGTGAACAGGCTGTGGCTCGGGTGGCTGAGGTCCTTAATGATCTTCTTGGCCTTCCTGTGATGCCGGGTGCTGTAGATGTCCTGGAGGGCAGGCAGTGTGCTCCCGGTGATGCATTGGGCTGACCGCACCACCCTCTGGAGAGCCCTGCTGTTGCGGATGGTGCAATTGCCTTACCAGGCAGTGAAACAGCCCGACAGGATGCTCTCAATGGTGCATCTGTAGATGTTCATGAGGGTCTTAAGGGCCAAGCCAAATTTATTCAGCCTCCTGAGGTTGAAGAGGCACTGTTGCCTCTTTTTTTTTACCACACTGTCTGTGTGGGTGGACCATTTCATGTTGTCAGTGATGTGCACGCCGAGGAACTTGAAGCTTTTCACCCTCTTCACTGAGGTCCTGTTGATGTGAATGGGGGCTTGCTCTCTCTGCTTTCTCCTGAAGTCTACGATCAGCTCCTTTTTTTTGACGTTGAGGTAGAGGTTATTTTCCTGGCACCACTCCACCAGGACTCCCCCCTACTCCATGTAGGCTTTCTCGACGTTGTTGGTTATCAGGCCTACCACTGATGTGTCGTCTGCAAACTTGGTGATTGAGTTGGAGATGTTCATGGCCACACAGTCATGGGTTAACAGATGGGGGCTGAGAATGCACCCTTGAGGTGCCCCCGTGTTGAGGATCAGCATAGCGGAGGTGTGTTGCCTACCTTTACCACCTGGGGTCAGCCCTCCAGGAAGTCCAGGATCCAGTTGCACAGGGTGGGGTTGAGCTGAGCTGTAGTCGATGAACAGCATTCTTACATAGGTATTCCTCTTGACCAGATGGGATAGGGCAGTGTGCAGTGCAATTGCGTCATCCGTGGATCCGTTGGGGCAGTATGCAAATTGTAGTTGGTCTAGGGTGTTGGGTAAGGTGGAGGTGATATGATCCTTAACTAGCCACTCAAAGCACTTCATGATGACAGAAGTGAGTTCTACAGGGTGATAGTAATTTAGTTCAGTTACCTTAGCTTTCTTGGGAACAGGAACAATGTTGGACATCTTGAAGCAACAGACTGGGATAGGCTGGGATACTGGGATAGGGAGAGATTGGAGTGTGTATTGACATATTCAGCCAACTGGTCTGCACATGCTCTAAGGACGCACCTTGGGAATTCGTCTGGCTGGCAGCCTTGCGAGGGTTAACACGCTTAAATGTCTTACATTGGCAATCTTAAGGAACTGCATTCTGGCCTTCCATGGACTCCTGTTTCATGAGGGGATATGCATTTGAAATCCCGTTGTCATCCATCACCATGGGAAAAGGTAAAGCACTCACGAATGAAGAGAAACACATGGTTGTTGAACTTCATAAATCAGGCAATGGGTAGAAAAAAAAGCTATGAAATGACTATATACCACTTACCACTATTATGGCAACAACTTAGAAGTATAAAACCACTGGAACAGTGGTAAACTTGCCTGGTACTAGTCACATACGTATATTGTTTCAACACACAGTGAGGAAGATGTTAGGGAGGCAAAGAAAAATCTAACAGCCAAAGTTGGAGAATTACATAACCTGGTGGCATCTTCGGTTCACCAAATCTACAAATAGACGCCGCCCCCATGCCAATAGACTCTAAAGGACGGGTCGCCAGGAAGAAAGCCTTTATTGAGAGCAACCAACAAATGTAAATGTCTGGAGTTTGCTAACTGGCACTTGGATTGGAACCGTTGCTATGGACGGATGAGATGAACATATAGCTCTTTGACCATACACACCAGTGGCAAGTATGGCGTCGAAAGACGGATACAGTGCCTTCAGAAAGTTCACACCCCTTGACTTCTTCCACATTTTGTTGTCTTACAAAATTGGATTCAAATTGATTTAATTATAATTTTTTGTCAATGATCTACACAAAATACTCTCTAATGTCAAAGCAGAGGAAAAAGTCTAGCATTTGTAAAACATACATGAAAAAAAAAACACTACATATCTTGATTAGATAAGAATTCAACCCCCTGAATCACCACATGTTAGAATCACATTTGGCAGTGATTACAGCTGTGAGTCTTTCTTGGCAAATCTCTACCTGGATTGTGCAACATTTGCCCATTATTCTTTTCAAATTCTTCAAGCTCTGTCAAATTGGTTGTTGTGCTAAACAACCATTTTCAGCCATTCAGGAACATTCAATGTCTTCTTGGTAAGCAACTCCAGTGTAGATTTAGCCTTGTGTTTTAGGTTATTGTCCTGCTTAAAGGTGAATTAATCTCCCACTGTCTGGTGGAAAGCCGACTGAAACAGGTTATTCTATAGGATTTTGCCTGGGCTTAGCTCCATTCCGTTTATATTTTATCCTAAAAAAGTCCCAATTCTTTAACGATTACAAGTACACCCATAACATGATGCTGCCACCACTTTGCTTGAAAATATGGAGAGCGGTACTCAGCAATAGTCCTGAATTAATTGTGAATAATGATGAGTGACAAAGGTACAGAGGCACAAATAACATACCCCCAAGACATGCTAACCTCTCACCACTATAATAACAGGGGAGGTTAGCATTTTTTGGGGGGTATGATATTTGTGAATCTGTAATTTTCTCACTCATCATTATTCGCTATTCATTCAATACTATCCGTAATCATTGTAGCATCCACATTAATGTAGAAGTGTTTAGAAACATATTCTTCTTTTTTTACAAAAAAGGGTGTCAAAAATGGTGTCAATAATTTCAGACCCCACTTTATATGGCATGAAACTTAAAATAATGAATCATGAGCAAACATTTTAACAATGATTGTTTAATACCTAAACGCTTATTAGAAATATAAAGTTCAGTCCAAAAGCTACAAATCTAGTTGATATTTGGCATGGGTCCTCAGATCCTCAAAAGATTCTATAGCTGCACCACCGAGAGCATCCTGACTGGTTGCATCACTGCCTGGTATGGCAACTGCTCGGCCTTCGACCGCAATGCACTACAGAGGGTAGTGCGATGGCCCAGTACATCACTGGGGCCAAGCTTCCTGCCATCCAGGACCTCTATACCAGGCGGTGTCAGAGAAAGGCTCTAAAAATTGTCAAAGACTCCAGCCACCACAGTCATAGACTGTTCTCTCTGCTACCGCACGGCAAGCGGTACCGGAGCGCCAAGTCTAGGTCCAGGAGGCTTCTAAACAGCTTCTACCCCAAGCCATAAGACTTCGGGACACCTAATCAAATGGCTACCCAGACTATTTGCATTGCCTCTCCACCCCTCTTTTACACTGCTGCTACTCTCTGTTGTTAACATCTATGCATAGTCATTTTAGTAACTCTACCTTCATGTACATATTAACGCAACTAACCGGTGCCCCCGCACATTGACTCTGTACCAGCAACCCCCTGTATATTGTCTCGCTATTGTTCTTTTACGGCTGCTCTTTAATTACTTGTTACTTTTATTTCTTATTCTTATCCATATTTTTTTTTAGACTGCATTGTTGTTTAGGGGCTTGTAAGCAAGCATTTCACTGTAAGGCTTTGGTTTTCGCACAGTAATAAACTGTCGTAGGGGTAAACGTTGTCCTTTAACACAATATATATATATTTTTTTTGTCCTATAGAGTGAAGAGTAAATTAATTTGTTTCTAAAACACCTGTTGTATCCGGCGCATGTAACTAATAAAATTAGATTTTATATTGTTGTGCATACATGTAATTGATGTATCTTACCTGATTTGTGGTAATGTAGACATGTTTCTTTGTCCATTGATTGATCTTTCATATTCCACGTCATAAACACTGCCAAAAACTATTTTCACTCAGTGAAAGTTCTTGTCATTAAACACTTACAACAAAAAAGCATGGTATATAATCATGAAAACATTACAAACAACTTACTTTGCTATACAGCGATTGCAAGGTCTCAAGGTCCACTACAGTGTTGTCCATGTTCAGAATGGCTGTAAAGGAAGGGAAAGAATAAATCGCGTTTAAAGATAATCTATACCAAGTTCCTATTGGACAAATTATTTTGGTCCCATCTCACGAAGAACTCTTAACCAGTCATGACAAGTAAAACAACTTAATGTATTTCAACCTTGGCAGATCTGCCATAAACTCATACCTTTAGCCCCCTGAGTTATAATTCACGCTGGACTGAAAGATAACTCATGTCAAGATATGTCATAAGCGTCGTAATGATCGGACCAAACTGCAGCGGGGATGTGAATCATCTTCTTGATTTATTAAACCTGTTTGGGATAGGGGGCAGTATTTTCACGGCCGGATAAAAAACACGTACCCGATTTAATCTGGTTACTACTCCTGCCCAGAAACTAGAATATGCATATAATTAGTAGATTTGGATGGAAAATACTCTAAAGTTTCTAAAACTGTTTGAATGGTGTCTGTGAGTATAACAGAACTCATATGGCAGGCCAAAACCTGAGAAGATTCCATACAGGAAGTGCCCTGTCTGACAATTTGTTCTCCTTCTGTGGCATCTCTATCGAAAATACAGCATCTGTGCTGTAACGTGACATTTTCTAAGGCTTCCATTGGCTCTCAGAAGGCACCAGAAAGTGTAATGGGGTGTCTGCAGTCTCTGGGCGAAAAACAGCAGGAGTTTTTATGAATGGTCAGGCTGAGAACAGTGACACTTGAGAGAGAGAGACGACTGCATTTTTTTCTTTCAGCCTTTGAATGAATACAACGTCGCTCGGTTGGAATATTATCGCTATTTTACGAGAAAAATATCACAAAATTGATTTTAAATAGCGTTTGACATGCTTCTAAGTACGGTAATGGAATATTTTTTTATTTTTTGTCACGAAATACGCTCGTGCGAACAAAATGTACGAACAAAACGGAGGTATTTGAATATAACTATGGATTATTTGGAACCAAAACAACATTTGTTGTTGAAGTAGAAGTCCTGGGAGTGCATTCTGACGAAGAACAGCAAAGGTAATCCAATTTTTCTTATAGTAAATCTGAGTTTGGTGAGGGCCAAACTTGGTGGGTGTCAAATTAGCTAGCCATGATGGCCGGGCTATGTACTCAGAATATTACAAAATGTGCTTTCGCCGAAAATCTATTTTAAAATCTGACACCGCGATTGCATAAAGGAGTTCTGTATCTATAATTCTTAAAATAATTGTTATGTTTTTCGTCAACGTTTATCGTGAGTAATTTAGTAAATTCACCGGAAATTTGCGGTGGATATGCTAGTTCTGAACATCACATGCTAATGTAAAAAGCTGGTTTTTGATATAAATATGAACTTGATTGAACAAAACATGCATGTATTGTATAACATAATGTCATCTGATGAAGATCAAAGGTTAGTGCTGCATTTAGCTGTGGTTTTGGTTTCTGTGACATATATGCTTGCTTTGAAAATGGCTGTGTGATTATTTTTGGCTGTGTACTCTAACATAATCTAATGTTTTGCTTTCCCTGTAAAGCCTTTTTGAAAATCGGACAATGTGGTTAGATTAACGAGAGTCTTGTCTTTAAAATGGTGTAAAATAGTCATATGTTTGAGAAATTGAATTTATAGCATTTGAGGTATTTGTATTTCGCGCCACGCTCTACCATTGGATATTGGTGAGGCGTTCCGCTAGCGGAACATCTGTCCCTAACATTAAAGAAATGAACACTGAACAAAAGAATGACGAACAACAGTCCTGTAACGTGCATAGACTATACATGGAATAACCACCCACAAACACAAGAGAAAATAAACCCACTTAATTCAATACGGCCTCCAATTAGAAGCAACGATAACCATCTGCTTCTAATTGGAGGTCGTTCCCAAAACTAACATAGAAATAGACAAACTAGAAAACCCACATAGAAATAGAAAACAGATCAAAAACCCCGAAACACACTAAACAAACACACCCCTGCCACGTCCTGACCAAACTACAATAACAAATAACCACTTTTACTGGTCAGGATGTGGCAGTACCCCCCCCCGCCCCAAAGGTGCAGACCCCGGATGCACCTGAAACAAAAACTAACAAAACAATAACCACAAAATAAAGGGAGGGAAGGGAGGGTGGCCACTGTGCTACACCCCCCCTTCCCAAACCTCCCCCCTCCGGGCTTAATCCCCACTCTAACCTGTCCACCCCTGCTGAAGGCTCTGGGCTGAGGGCCGACTCTGGCTGCGCCGGACTGGCGGGCCGACTCTGGCTGCGCCGGACTGGCGGGCCGACTCTGGCTGCGCCGGACTGGCGGGCCGACTCTGGCTGCGCCGGACTGTGGGAAGTCGCCGGAAGCTCTAGACGGGGCACTGTCGCCGGAAGCTCTAGACGGGGCACTGTCGCCGGAAGCTCTAGACGGGGCACTGTCACCGGAAGCTCTAGACGGGGACAGCGCACTGAAGGCCTGACGTGTGGGACTGGCTTTGGAGGCACCAGACTAGTGACTCGCACCACAGGGCTAGTGCGAGGAGCAGGAACAGGACGAACTGGACTGGGCAGGCACACTAAAGGCCTGGTGCGTGGGGCTGGCTTTGGAGGCGCCAGACTAGGGACGCGCACCACAGGGCTAGTGCGAGGAGCAGGAACTGGATACACTGGGCCTTGACTATGCACTGGAGGTCTGGAGCGCACAGCCTGCACAACCCGTCCTGGCTGGATTGTTACTGTAGCCCGGCTCTCACCGCCAAACGCTCCCCATAATAAGCACGGGGAGTTGGCTCAGGTCTATTGCCTGACCTAGCCAATCTTCCCGTGTGCCCCCCGCAACATTTTTTGGGGGCTGCCTCTCAGGCTTCCTTGCCATCCGTGTTCCCGCATAACGTTCCCGGTCCTCTCAAGCCTTCTTCCATGGTCCTTCTCCAGCTAGTATCTCCTCTCAGGTCCATGACTCCTTATACTCCTCCTGCTGCTCCTTCCTCCGCTGCTTGGTCCTCTTATGGTGGGTGGTTCTGTCATAAGCGTCGTAATGATCGGACCAAACTGCAGCGGGGATGTGAATCATCTTCTTGATTTATTAAAGAAATGAACACTGAACAACAGTCCTGTAATGTACATAGACTATACATGGAACAACCACCCACAAACACAAGAGAAAATAAACCCACTTAAATATGGCCTCCAAATAGAAGCAACGATAACCAGCTGCTTCTAATTGGAGGTCGTTCCCAAAACGAACATAGAAATAGACAAACTAGAAAACCCACATAGAAATAGAAAACATAGAACATAAACCAAAAACCCTGAAACACACTAAACAAATACACCCCTGCGACGTCCTGACCAAACTACAATAACAAATAACCCCTTTTACTGGTCAGGACGTGACAATATCTGAACTGATTACAGTCCCATTTCCCTACTAAATACTGATATTAAAATATGTGGAGAAATTGATCCTGGATTTTCTCCATGACAAATATGAGAAACAGACTTTGGCCTGTTGCTGGTAGTACTGAATAATCTACAGTACAAAAACAAATACCCATATCTAAAGTACATTAGGTTTAAGGTTGTTTGTACCAGGGCCGTTCTTGCTGACCATCTGATGAGCTGGTGACACCAGTGATAATAAAACCTTAGAAAAAAAGCTCTTATGAAAAGCCACAATTATTTAAAGAATGGTCAATCTTTTTTGTATGCATGCCTTCATTAACATCCATTCAAATCGTTGACGCGTGTTACTGACTCCAGTCACTGTTGATGAACAGGGTCAGCATGGGCCTCGCTGCTTTGCCTAGCTTCATTCGTTGCATTGAGCTGATTTCATATTTTGCGCATACGTATTGCCTAAACATGTTGTGTAGGTAAGCCTGGGGGAAGCTCTGCACGTTTGGGCGTGTCTACATCGTTTGGTAATCGCATACCTTGAACTGAATATATCTAGCTAGCTAGAAATAACAACCTGACAAATGGACAATATACTGCACCCCAAATAATTTTCCAGGTTGGATTTTCAAGGCAAACTTGATATTATTCTGGACGACATGCTGCTTGATGGCCTCTGGATATGATATCTGGCTGTCAAAGGCATCAACCGTCTTCCTGCTGATGGTCTATTGGGAGATTTTCAGGTAAACTGATGCACTCTTTCGTGTTATGCTGAATAAAATAATGGAATGGGGTTCTGCTGTGCACTTACAGTATCAGTGACCTAATAAAGTTGTGGATGCCCAGAGACAAGAGTTTGACACTTTCTATGATCGGTTGGATCACAGAGAGGTTCACCGTGAAGGACGATGAATGGACTTCATTTACAAGGATAGGTAGGCCTAAATGCATTTAACTTTGCAATTTGCGGGTTCATTGAACATGAGAATAGACAACATCCCTTTGATGCATTTGATTTATCAAGATAGAATTTCGTTTTGATTAGATGCTTTTTTTACGTTTTGATCTGCATTTTCAATCATTTTGATTGTTGATATGGACCTTTCGTTAGAACATTATTTATTATATATGTGCGTGTAATAATATTTCACATAATAATAATATTGTGTGTGTGTGTGTGTGTGTGTGTGTGTGTGTGTGTGTGTGTGTGTGCATGTTTGTGCGGTGAATTGGAAGAATTGTAAATCCATTGTGAAAGGCTACGGAGTTTGTGTTGCAAACTATTTGGATGAAATGTTTACATATATTGTTCTTTTAGTGCCACCTATTGGTTGTAACTGTCGATGCTACATCGGTCTATGACTGAGCTGAGGTGAGCTGAGTTGAGTATGCCATTTTGTTGGATGATATGAAATATGCGGCCATCGGAGGCTATCGTTTGTTTATCTCTTGCTACATTGTTATCTACCGCATGTCACTGTCTCACACACTGCTACAGACTACTTTCTCACACAGCAGGTACTATTGGCTCTGAGTCTCCACGTTTTCAGCAATCCCCTTTAACACTGGAAGTCATAAACTAAAATATAAATATGGGTTCTGTCAAGGTACACCTGTAAGTATAATACTTTGAAAGTTTAAAGACGAACAGACCCTGTGAGTCTACCTTGTTTAATCTGAGGTGTTGAGTTATGCACTGGAATTGAGCACAGTGAGACCATGTACGTATATCGGCTTTTCACACTGTTTTGATCTATGTAGTACAGTAACAAAGCTTGTCTCAAAGGAACAGGATATAATAAACATTCAATTTTCATACACTCCTGCAGTACTTCTGATTATGAAGGGCCAATGAACTTGCATGATACATGCATGCCTAACTGAAACTTTTCCACACAACCGCCTATGAAATAGAAACAAACTGTAAACCTTTCTGGAATATAACTGTAGATAAATCAGTTGAATGAGTGTTCTTTGAAATTCTTTGCAGCTACTGTTCACTACCTTACCATCTGTGTGTGAAGAATAGATATGTTTAACGAACTCAGTCACAGCATCAACCCAGTGATCTTCTTCCAAGCATTCATATGGATGGCCTTAATCTGCCGTAAATCATGAAGAATTTTTGCTGTGTAAAGGCCTTTAGGTATTTCTATACTGTGGTCAGACTGGCGAAACAAGTAAAACTGTCAGTTATTTATTTCATTCTGCTTTCCCATGTCTGTCTGTCAACAGAAAATTGCTGTGAGACAAGATAAACAATCCTCAAAAAAGCTGTCTTCTATAATATTCACCCACCTTTCTCTTCTTCACAGTCCCCCTGTGACTCCATCACATACTCCATGTCTATCTCTCTCTCACACCCTACACTGTCTGCCAGTTTCTCTCTCTGTTTATTGCTTCACCCTCAACCTTCTCACACTCTCTCTCCCTCCATAGTCATCACAGGGCCAGCCTCTCTGCGCCTGCTCTCTATTTTTCTCCGCCTGCTCTTTCACACTCACTTATTAGGTTCTAGTTACTGACTCAAACTGGGTTGAGAAGATAAGGCCTGTATCATCTCTCTCAGAAGTCCCATTGATGACCAAACCCAGCACCATCTGCCAGCATCCTCCATACCGCACTGAGCAAGGCGCCAACCCTGGCCCCTAGCATAAATACTAGCCCTCTAAAAAGTTACTGGAAGGTTACATCACACAGAAATGTTTTATGAAAGTTTCAGCCAAATAGAAGACCAAATAACCACAAATTGAGAGCTAAAATGACTATCTATAAAACCATGCCACAGTCATAAAAAAGAAGATCAAAAACTTTGATTCAGAAAAAGTTTATTTCTCCTTTCTCTCTTTAGATGCAGGGCTTAGGGAACATATTTAAATCCCAAACAGTGTCTGGATGATTCCCTTATCATTCGGAACATTCCAATATCATCCCCCATGATATACTGTAACCTCTAATCCAGGGTTTCCCAAACCTTTTTGCTCTGTTACCCACCAATTGAGGTGTCTTTTGAGTCGCAACCCATTATAAGGGTTAAGTGGTGAAAAAACATACACAGACCAAAGAATAAGTACAAAATATATTAATAATGCCCACTTCTTCAAAACATTTAACTAAATGTAGATTTGAGTATTTCTTCTTGAGACCGATTTTAAGAAATTTACTGTACAATCATGAAATTATTTGTAACAATGCAGGGGGGGGGGTTTGTGGATCAAAAAGACACTTAGGTGGTGGGCGTGGCAATGGGCGAGGTCGGTTGTCTGCGCAGCAGAATTCTGTGTGGTCCCTGGGCAATACAGTTTCAGGCCTACATCTTGGTGGTGGAGAGGAAATGTTGCAGTTTTAAAGGTTCTGCACAGTGATTTTGAGTGACTAAAACATCACCGATAATATTTCCCCCGCACAAAAAATTTGCTGAATTTGTGAAAATCTACTTTTTCTTTCATGTCTAACTATCAGTGAAGCTGAAAAGACAGGCTGAGTTGGTGGGTAAGCTAATAGGCTGAGGGGGCAGGAAGCTCACCTTGACTGACAGTTATTTGAAATGCTTATGTCAAGCAATTTGGATGCAGTGTTGCCGTGAGTTAATATGAAGCAAATTTTCTGATTCACAAAGCAACTCAAACAACATGCATGCAACATCCAATCATGTCATACATCACATCATGGTTTCACAAATTATTTGTTTATCCAACTGTTTGGATTCAGCGGCGTAGGGTCAAGGTACAGGACAACAGGCAGGCCCAGGGTCAGGTCAGGCAGAGATCGATAATCCAGAGAAGGGGCAAAGGCATAGGACGGCAGGCAGGCTCAGAGACAGGACAGGCAAGGGTAAAAGGATGAGAAAAAGAGATACTGGGGAAAAGTAGGAGCTAAGACAAAATGCTGATTGACTTGAACAAACAAGTGCCAGTCGGTGTTGTGGAAGCGAAGTGGCCTGGGCCTTACTGAACCCCTCCCGGAGGTCCTGGTACTCCGCGGGAATGGAGGGGAGGTTCGGGGCAATTTCCAAGCCCCCAGGAAGACGTCCCGGGGCAGGCAATGGGCGTGGCAGAACGGGCTCCAGCCCTCGATGGCACCAGTAGACCAGTCAATTGAGGAATTGTGTCGCTGGAGCCATAAGAATCCCAAATCCACAGGAACCTGCGGAGACTCAATTAGCAGGAATTGGATCATCTCGCTGTGGTTCCCCCGACACTCGTAGGTTGATGGGGTGGTATGGTTGGTGATCCGGCCTATAGAGTGCCCGTCCAGCGCTCTAACATCCATGGGAATGGAGAGGGGTTGAGTGGGGATGCCCAGCTCGGACGCCTGGGTAACGTCCATAAGACTCATATCAGCCCTCGAGTCGATGAGTATGTGGAGAGACTTGGACTGGTCGCCCCACAGCAGGGTGGCATGGAGAGGGGAGCGAGTAGGGGGGAGAAACAACATTATCCTTAAGACCCACCAGAGTACTCATTCCTACCAATGAGCTAGGTCTCTTGAAGGGACAGGTAGACACATATTGACCGGCAGTACCGCAATACAGACAACTCGATGTTAAGTCTGCGTACGCATTCGGCTGGAGACAGCCTAGCCCTACCGAGCTGCCGAGGCTTGGGAAGGGGCAAATCGGCAGTCTTCGGATGCTCTTGGAGGAACTTGGGTAAGCCGGATCCTCTCGGGTACGAAGATGTCAGGGACTTCCGGAGTTCATCAGATGCAAGGTGGGATCCTCGAGTGAGCGATTGGGATCGCAATCAGACCTCTTCTCCCTCCTACGTTCCCGTAGCCGACCATCGATCTGGATGGGTAAAGCGATGAGAGAGTCGAGATCCATCGGTAGTTGCCGGGCTGCAAGCTTGTCTTTTACTCCTCTGATAATCCGTGCAGGAATTCTTTGAACAGCGCTTCCGGTTTCCAGGCACCCTTCGCTGCTAGCATGCGGAAATCCAACGCATAGTTTGCCACACTGTGGGAGTCCTTCCGGGCAGCCTCTCTCCCGGACACTGGAGCCTCAAACTTTTCTCACCTCCGCCACGAATACCTCCAGACTAAGGCAGACGGTGGATTGTTGCTCCTGCACCGCCGTGGCCCACGCGAGTGCCCTCCCGGACCTCAGCGTAATAATATACGCTGTCTTCTAGCGGTCCAAGGGGAATGAAGAAGGCTGCAGTTCGAAAACAAGGGAGCACTGGGAGAGAAAGGCCGGGCAGATTCTGAAATCTCCATTGTAGCGCTCCGGGGGAGGTAAGCGGCTTTCCTGGGAAACCGGGTGACGGCGCTGCTACCAGCCGGGTTACTGAGGGGCTGGGAGGTTACCGTTGTGGTATGCTGCCTAGTAGGCAACCCACTGAATTGCTCCCGCAAAGCTTCCAATGCTAGGTCGTGATGTTCGGCCACATCCTGGAACCCTTCCATCAGACCACGAAGCAACTCCTTGTGACTACCAATGAGGGCTCCTTGGGAGGAGACGGCGTTGCGGAGGTGTTCCAAGTCTGCTGGGTCAGTCAGGTCCATTTCGTACTATCAGGTAAGACCCAAGTGCAGACTGTGTTGAAGTAACAATGTTTATTGCAACAACACGGCAAGGAAAATGACAGGTCAAGGTAGGCAGGGGTTGATAATCCAGAGTAGTGGGGACATGGTACAGGACGGCAGGCAGGCCCAGGGTCAGGTCAGGCAGAGGTCGGTAATCCAGAGAAGGGACAAAAGCACAGGACGGCAGGCAGGCTCGGAGACAGGACAGGCCAGGGTAAAACCAGGAGGATGAGAAAAAGTGAGACTGGGGAAAAGCAGGAGCTGAGATAAAACACTGGTTGACTTGAACAAACAAGACAAACTGGCACAGACAGACAGAAAACACAGGTATAAATACCCAGGGGATAAATGGGGAAGATGGGCGACACCTGGAGGGGGGTGGAAACAAGCACAACGACAACTGAAACAGATCAGGGCGTGACACAAAAGCTGTCTGTATAATTTATCTAGCTAGCTAAAATGGAATTATCCGCCCTGTTTTATGAAGATACTGTAGGTAATTTCAGTTGAAACTGGACAGGGTGAGGTCTGGGTATACCTCATAAAAAATATATACTGTATATCAGTTTGGCATATCTCTTCTGTTGTAGTTCGCAGCAGCACTGACAGATGTGTTAACACATCTAAGTTTTGAACGACCCTTCCCCACCTTTTTTCCCATGCTGGCTCAAGACCTAGTTAGGGGAAACCTACAGCATAAGTATCTTTGCCATAGATGAATAGGGGAAACACGTAAATACACTGCTCAAAAAATTAAAGGGAACACTTAAACAACACAATGTAACTCCAAGTCAACCACACTTCTGTGAAATCAAACTGTCCACTTCGGAAGCAACACTGATTGACAATAAATTTCACATGCTGTTGTGCAAATGGAATAGACAACAGGTGGAAATTATAGGCAATTAGCAAGACACCCCCAATAAAGGAGTGGTTCTGCAGGTGGGGACCACAGACCACTTCTCAGTTCCTATGCTTCCTGGCTGATGTTTGGGTCACTTATGAATGCTGGTGGGCTTTCACTCTAGTGGTAGCATGAGACGGAGTCTACAACCCACACAAGTGGCTCAGGTAGTGCAGCTCATCCAGGATGGCACATCAATGCGAGCTGTGGCAAGAAGGTTTGCTGTGTCTGTCAGCGTAGTGTCCAGAGCATGGAGGCGCTACCAGGAGACAGGCCAGTACATCAGGAGACGTGGAGGAGGCCGTAGGAGGGCAACAACCCAGCAGCAGGACCGCTACCTCCGCCTTTGTGCAAGGAGGAGCAGGAGAAGCACTGCCAGAGCCCTGCAAAATGACCTCCAGCAGGCCACAAATGTGCATGTGTCTGCTCAAACGGTCAGAAACAGACTCCATGAGAGTGGTATGAGGGCCCGACGTCCACAGGTGGGGGTTGTGCTTACAGCCCAACACCGTACAGGACGTTTGGCATTTGCCAGAGAACACCAAGATTGGCAAATTCGCCACTGGCGCCCTGTGCTCTTCACAGATGAAAGCAGGTTCACACTGAGCACGTGACAGACGTGACAGAGTCTGGAGACACCGTGGAGAACGTTCTGCTGCCTGCAACATCCTCCAGCATGACCGGTTTGGCGGTGGGTCAGTCATGGTGTGGGGTGGCATTTCTTTGGGGGGACCGCACAGTCCTCCATGTGCTCGCCAGAGGTAGCCTGACTGCCATTAGGTACCGAGATGAGATCCTCAGACCCCTTGTGAGACCATATGCTGGTGCGGTTGGCCCTGGGTTCTTCCTAATGCAAGACAATGCTAGACCTCATGTGGCTGGAGTGTGTCAGCAGTTCCTGCAAGAGGAAGGCATTGATGCTATGGACTGGCCCGCCCCTTCCCCAGACCTGAATCCAATTGAGCACATCTGGGACATCATGTCTCGCTCCATCCACCAACGCCACGTTGCACCACAGACTGTCCAGGAGTTGGCGGATGCTTTAGTCCAGGTCTGGGAGGAGATCCCTCAGGAGACCATCCGCCACCTCATCAGGAGCATGCCCAGGCGTTGTAGGGAGGTCATACAGGCACGTGGAGGCCACACACACTACTGAGCCTCATTTTGACTTGTTTTAAGGACATTACATCAAAGTTGGATCAGCCTGTAGTGTGGTTTTCCACTTGAATTTTGAGTGTGACTCCAAATCCAGACCTCCATGGGTTGATAAATTGGATTTCCATTGATTATTTTTGTGTGACTTTGTTGTCAGCACATTCAACTATGTAAAGAAAAAAGTATTTAATAAGATTATTTCTTTCATTCAGATCTAGGATGCGTTGTTTAAGTGTTCCCTTTATTTTTTTGAGCAGTATATATTTGCTGACACCCTACAGTCAAATTTTGGCACCAGTATAGACTAGCGAGCCGTCAGTGATGACGGTTACAACGCCGTAATTATTTAAATTAGGTAAGAGAATAAGATGTTGTGTTGGATTTCTCCCAAACGTAAGGCTTTGCATTTAGGCCAAAAAGTTTATTCATTTTGTGCAGTATTAGTTTAGTGCCTTGTTGCATACATATGCATGTTTTGGAAAATGATTCTGTGTATTTTTATTGTTCTTTTCACTCTGTCATTTAGGTCATTATTGTGGAGTCACCACAATGTTGTTGATCCATCCTCAGTTTTCTCCCATCACAGCCATTGAACTCTGTAGCTGTTTTAAAATGACCAGTGCCCTCATGGTGACATCCCTAAGCAGTTTCCTTCCTGTCCTGCAGCTCAGTTGAGAAGGACGACTGCACCTTTGATGCGTCTGGGTGGTTTAATTATTAACATGACCATGCTTAGAAATATACTCAATGTCAATTGTTTTATTGTTACCCATCTTCCAATCACTGCCCTTCTTTATAAGGCTTTCGAAAAACTCCCTGGTCTTTGTAGTTGATTCTGTGCTTGAAATTCAATACTTGACTGATGTACCTTACAGATGTTGTATGTATGGGTACAGAGGAAGGGGTAGTCATGTCAACCCCTATTATTTCCAACAGTGAGTCTATATAACTTATGTAATTTGTCAAGACAAATTTTACTTCTGAACTAATAACTAATTCACCCCTTTAACAAAGAGGCTGAATACTTATGCAATTACTTTTTAATAAAAAAAACGTATTAAATGGTAAAAATGTGTTTTGAGTTTTCTTTTCACTTTGACACTATGTAGTATTTCGTGTAGATCAATGACAAAAAAATACTATTTAATCTATTTCAAACCCACTTTGTAACGCAACAAAAGATGATAGGCTATTATAAAAAAATATATAGGTTCATTATCTTTTCTACATCGTTTCTATTTGATTTTGGCCGTTTAAGTTTACACTGAAAGCATTTTTTCATCCTCTAAATTTATTTCAACACATTCTCCCGTTGAGATAAGCCTATAGAGAGGACTTATACGATAGACAGACCGTCCCCAGCGTAGATCCTGTAAGCAGTGTTTAGACACACGGATGAGGGATGAATGGCGAGGCAATCAGAGGACTATAACAGGAGGAGAATCCATTCTCATTAAAGTCTGGAGTAGTTCTGCTTTAACAAGGTCGTTTAGACTAAGGAGCAGAGTGACAATAGATTAGAGAAAGACAGAGAGAGAGAGCAGGATAAAAGAGAATACAGTAAACTAAATGAAAGATGGAAACACAGAGACAAAGATAATCATACATCCTTTATACTTCAAAGTCTAGTGATAACCCAATAATGAGGCCTCTCATTTGAGGGTAACACATCAAGCTTATAGTTTTGTGCTTTAATATTAGTTTTTTTTAAAATGTATTTTAAGATTATTATTATTTTTCATTAAGTTTAGTTTCTTCATTTTCAGATCTGATTTACTAGTTGTTATTTTAATAAAAGTTTTATTTAAAAAAATCTATTTCGTTTTAGAATTCTATTTCATTTCAGTTTTAGTGTTAGGGTCAGAATGTAGCCTGTGCGTGGGAGGCTAGGAGACATTTATGATGTGTAGTTTTTGCGATGTCCCTTCTTGCCACGGTGGGGCAGCAATACATAAGTTTTATATATATTTACACACTAAAAGAGCGTTCCCGAGTGGCGCAGCAGTTTAATGCACTGCCTCTCATTGCAAAAGTTGTCATCACAGTCCCTGGTTCAAATCCCGGCTGTGATTGGGAGTCCCATAGGGCGGTGCACAATTGGCCCAGCATCGTCTGGGTTTGGCCGGGGTAGGTCGTCATTGAACATAAGAATTTGTTCTTAACTGACCTACCTAGTTAAATAAAAATGTAAGAGCTGGAATTTCAACCTGTTTTGGTGGAATGGAGTTTTGGCCTGTCAGGAGACATCACCAGGCGGTAAATTAGCTAAGTGACCAATAATAAAAAGAAAGTTCCAAACATCTCTGCAAATAACACATAGTTTTCTGTTTTCCACTCCCCACTCAGACCACTCCCAGACAGTCTTAGCAAAATTCTTGCTTCAGAAATTTCACTTTGCTAAGAAGCAATTTTCTTTACCTTTTTCCAATTTTATTTCAAAACAATGACAGTAATGTACTTAATTGTTACCCTGATGCACAAAGTAAACAGTAGTAGTGGGTCAATTTCCTCAACAACTTTGAACTTCAAGGCTAAACTTCTCAGCTGTTTTGGTGCATAGTTACCAAGTTGTAGCAGCGTGAAACGCACCAGTGCACATGCGTAGATACTCAGTGTGACTGTGTGAGAGCTAAATCAGAGAGGAAGAGGCAAAGCGGTAAATCCTCGCCAAAAATCTGTCTACGTGAGATAAGCGGAACAAGTGGGGATTGAATGTTTTTTTTCACTTTCATTTTGTTCTGCCTGTAGCTTTAGAATCGGTTCCTGTTTAGACGTCTTCGGTCACGTTCACATGGATCAACCAAAAGCTCCCTAATGATTTTTTGACAAATAGTGCCTCCCACTAGCTAGAGACGTCACTACAGACCTGAGTTCAATCCCAGGCTGTGCCGCAGCCGGCTGCGACCTGGAGACCCACGAGGCTGTGCACAATTGGCTCAGTGTCATATGGGTTAGGGGAGGGTTTGGCCGGCCGGGTTGTCCTTGTCCCATCGCGCTCTAGGGACTCCTGTGGCGGGGCGGGCGCATGCACACTGACTCCTGTCGACAGTTGTACAGTGTTTCCTCTGACACATTGGTGCGGCTTCCGGGTTAAGCGAGAAGTGTGTCATGAAGCAGTGCAGCTTGGCAGGGTAGTGTTTCGGTAGTTGCAGCGAAGAGAGACTGTAACTACCAATTGGATATCACTAAATTGGGGGTAAAAAGTACCACAAAAAAAATAGTGAAGTCGATGACCATTATTGGTCATTACCTTTCAAGGTGTGTTGCATTATGGGGATAAATATTGGCTAACTTGCACCTACAGTTGAATTCGGAAATTTACATACACTTAGGTTGGAGTCATTAAAACTCGTTTTTCAACCACTCCACAAATTTCTAGTAAACAAACTCTGTTTTGGCAAGTCGGTAAGGACATCTACTTTGTGCATGACACAAATAATTTTTACAACAATTGTTTACAGATAGATTATTTCACATATAATTAACTTTTTTACAATTCCAGTGGGTCAGAAGTTTACATACACTAAGTTGACTGTGCCTTTAAACAGCTTGGAATATTCCAGAAAATGATATCATGGCTTTAGAAGCTTCTGATAAGCTAATTGACATAATTTGAGTCAATTGGAGGTGTACCTGTGGATGTATTTCAGGGCCTACCTTCAAACTCAGTGGCTCTTTGCTTGACATCATGGGAAAATCTAAATAAATCAGCCAAGACCTCAGAAAAAAATTTGTAGACCTCCACAAGTCTGGTTCATCCTTGGGAGAAATTTCCAAATGCCTGAAGGTACCACGTTCATCTGTACAAACAATAATACCCAAGTATAAACACCATGGGACCACGTAGCCGTCATACCACTCAGGAAGGAGACGCGTTTCGTCTCCTAGAGATTAACGTACTTTGGGGTGAAAAGTGCAAATCAATCCCAGAACAACACCAAAGATCCTTGTGAAGATGCTGGAGGAAACAGGTACAAAAGTATGTATATCCACAGTAAAACGAGTCCCATATTGACATAACCTGAAAGGCCGCTCAGCAAGGAAGAAGCCACTGCTCCAAAACCGCCATAAAAAAGACCGACTACGGTTTGCAACTGCACATGGGGACAAAGATCATACTTTCTGGAGAAATGTCCACCGGTCTGATGAAACAAAAATAGAACTGTTTGGCCATAATGACCATCGTTATGTTTGCAGGAAAAAGGGGGAGGCTTGCATGCCGAAGAATACCATCCCAACCGTGAAGCACGGGGGTGGCAGCATCATGTTGTGGGGGTGCTTTGCTGCAGGAGAGACTGGTGAACTTCACAAAATAGATGGCATCATGAGGGAGGAAAATTATGTTGATATTTTGAAGCAACATCTCAAGACATCAGTCAGGAAGATAAAGCTTGGTCGCAAATGGGTCTTCCAAGTGGACAATGACCCCAAGCATACTTCCAAAGTTCTGGCAAAATGGCTTAAGGACAACAAAGTCAAGATATTGGAATGGCCATCACAAAGCTTTGACCTCAATTGCATAGACAATTTGTGGGCAGAACAGAAAAAGCGTGTGCGAGTAAGGAACCCTACAAACCTGACTCAGTTACACCAGTTCTGTCAGGAGGAATGGGCCAAAATTCACCCAACTTATTGTGGGATGCTAGTGGAAGTCTACCCAAAATGTTTGACCCAAGTTAAACAATTTAAAGGCAATGCTACCAAATACTAGTTGAGTGTATGTAAACTTCTGACCCACTGGGAACGTATTGATAAAAGCTGAAATAAATCATTCTCTACTATTATTCTGACATTTCACATTCTTAAGAAAAGTGGTGATCCTAACTGACCTAAGACAGGGAATTTTTACTAGGATTAAATGTCAGGAATTGTGAGAAACTGAGTTTAAATGTATTTGGCTAAGGTGTATGTAAACTTCCGACCACAACTGTACGAACTTACAAAAATAACATGATCAGCGGTCAAGCTCATCAACAACTTCATCTTGCAGCCATGGCCTGTATTGTGGGAGATTCTATTGCCAACAAATCATTATTATTTTTTTGGTTTGACCCATGGGAATGTGATCAAAGATATGACTGAAACCGGAACCATATTTGCCGCGATTCGTGTATACAGTGGAGAGCAATCCCAAATGGACCCCTAAACCCTACACCCTATGCACTTGTGGAGATCCAAGAGGATTTGACAGGTGTAAGATATATGGTAATAGGTCCACCTTGACCCCTGATAGGCTATGTGGAAGTTTCACCATGTTGCTCATACCATTCAAATCCTCTCAGATGTCCACAAGTTGATAGGGAGTAGGGCTTAGGGGTCCATTTGGGATTCGATGTGGATATATAGAAACTAATGTGATATTTGAGGCTTTCTCCCTCTCTCACTAATGTACACATATACAATGTACACACATATTTCAGTTTGTGAGTATGCGTTATGGGGGTTGGAGACAGAGAGAAATATTTTTTTTATAGACAATGCCAACTCTGCCATGTTGATCTGAGTCTTGCTGTTGAAAACCACAGCAGTGTCTGAATTTTGGCTGTCACAGTTGCATCTCCACCGACTTCACTCCTGGACTTTCGTCTATAGTCAGGCTTACAACTCAAACGCGCCCAATCTCAATGTGACCAGACAGATTCAGGAGTTTGAAAACTCCATAAGAAATAATAACTTGAAAACCTCGTAAAATGTTTGCTAAACATAAAACATGATGGTTTTTATTGTATTTTAGTTTCAGTATAGTTGTTTTTTTTCCAACAAGTTTGTTGATAATTTTATTTCAGTTTATTAAATAGTTTTTTCATGATTAGTTTTCGTTTTAATTTAATTTTAAGTTTACTATAATAACCTTGTAACACATACAGTGCATTCGGAAAGTATTCAGACCCCTTGACTTTTTAGATAATTAAAAGAAATTCCCTCATCAATCTACACACAATACCCCGTAATGACAAAGCAAAAACAAGATTTTATACATTTTTGCAAATGTATAAAAAATGTAAAACTGAAATATTACACTTACATAAGTATTCAGACCCTTTACTCAGTACTTTGTTGAAGCACCTTTGGCAGCGATTACAGCGTTGAGTCTTCTTGGGTATACAGGCACACCTGTATTTGGGGAGTTTCTCCCATTAATCTCTGCAGATCCTCTCAAGCTCTGTCAGGTTGGATTTGGAGCATTGCTGCACAGCTATTTTCAGGTCTCTCCAGATATGTTTGATCGGGTTCAAGTTCGGGCTCTGGCTGGGCCACTCAAGAACATTCAGAGACTTGAACCTAAGCCACTCCAGTATTGTCTTGGCTGTGCGCTTAGGATCGTTGTTCTGTTGGAAGGTGAACCTTCACCCCATTCTGAGGTCCTGAGCACTCTGGAGCAGGTTTTTCCTCAAGGATCTTTCCCTCAATCTTGACTAGTCTCCCAGTCCCTGCTGGTGAAAAACATCCCCACAGCATGATGCTGCCACCACCATGCTTCACCATAGAGATGGTGCCAGGTTTCCTCCAGACATGACGCTTGGTATTCAGGCCAAAGAGTTCCATCTTGGTTTCATTAGACCAGGGAATCTTGTTTCTCAAGGTCCGAGAGTCCTTTAGTTGCCTTTTTGCAAACTCCAAGCGGGCTGTCATGTGCCTTTTACTGAGGAGTGGCTTCAACCTGGCCACTCTACATAAAGGCCTAATTGGTGGCATGCTGCAGAGATGGTTGTCCTTCTCGAAGGTTCTCCCATCTTCACAGAGGAACTCTGGAGCTCTGTCAGAGTGACCATCGGGTTCTTGGTCACCTCCCTGACCAAGGCCCTTGTTGGTGGTTCCAAACTTCCTCCATTTAAGAATGATGGAGGCCCCTGTGTTCTTGGGGACCTTCAATGCTGCAGAAATGTTTTGGTACCCTCCCCCGATCTGTGCCTCGACACAATCCTGTCTCGGAGCTCTAGGGACAATTCCTTCGACCTCATGGCTTGGTTTTTGCTCTGACATGCACTGTCAACTGTGGGACCTTATACAGACAGGTGTGTGCCTTTCCAAATCATGTCCAATGAATTGAATTTAGCACAGGTGGACTCCAATCAAGTTGTAGAAACAGGATGCACATGAGCTCAATTTTGAGTCTCAGAGCAAAGGGTCTAAAAACGTATGTATACTGTATAAGATATTTCTGTACATTTGCAAAAATGTCTAAAATGGGTTAATTTTGGAGCATTGTGTGTAGATTGAATAAGACTGTAACATAACAAAATATGGAAAAAGTCAACAGGTCTGAATACTTTCCTAATGCACTATATGCATCAAAAATGTAGAGAGGTTGGGGCCTCCTGAGTGGCGCAATGGTCTAATGCATCACAGCAGATCCAGGTTCGATCCCATGCTGTGTCGCAGCCGGTCGCGACTGGGAGACTCATGAGGCGGCACTCAATTGTCCCAGCGTCGTCCAGGTTAGGGGAGGTTTTGGCAGGCCGGGCTCAATGCACACTGACATGGTCGCCAGGTGTACCGTGTTTCCTCCGACACATTGGTGCGGCTGGCTTCTGGGTTAACCTGTTGAGGCTAGGGGGCAGTATTTTCACGGCCAGATAAAAACGTACCCGATTTAAACTGGTTACTACTCTTGCCCAGAAATGAGAATATGCATATAATTAGTAGATTTGGATAGACAACACTATGAAGTTTCTAAAACTGTTTGAATGGTGTCTGTGAGTATAATAGAACTCATATGGCAGGCCAAAACCTGAGAAGATTCCATGCAGGAAGTGCCCTGTCTGACAATTTGTTGTCCTTCTGTGGCATCTCTACCAAAAATACAGCATCTGTGCTGTTACGTGACACTTTCTAAGGCTTCCATTGGCTCTCTAACACGTTCAGAAAGCAGAATGACGTGTCTCCTGTCTCTGGGCAAAGTACAGCAGCAGAGTTTGTAAGTGGCCTGCCTGGGGAATGTGAGACTGGAGATGCGCATTCACGAGACTTCTCCATTTTTTTCTTTCAGTCTTTGAATGAATACAACGTTGTCCAGTTGGAATATTATCGCTATTTTCCGAGAAAAATAGCATAAAAATTGATTTTAAACAGCGTTTGACATGCTTCTAAGTACGGTAATGGAATATTTTGATTTTTTTGTCACAAAATGCGCTCGCGCATTACCCTTCGGATAGTGACCTGAACGCATGAACAAAACGGAGGTATTTGGATATAACTATGGATTATTTGGAGCCAAAACAACATTTGTTGTTGAAGTAGAAGTCCTGGGAGTGCATTCTGACGAAGAACAGCAAAGGTAATCCAATTTTTCTAATAGTAATTCTGAGTTTAGGTTGTCCCAAACTTGGTGGGTGTCAAATTAGCTAGCCTGTGATGGCCGAGCTATGTACTCAGAATATTGCAAAATGTGTTTTCGCCGAAAAGCTATTTTAAAATCTGACATAGCGTTTGTATAAAGGAGTTCTGTATATAATTCTTAAAATAATTGTTATGTATTTTGTCAACGTTTATCATGAGTAATTTAGTAAATTCACCGGAAGTTTTCGGTGGGTATGCTAGTTCTGAACATCACATGCTAATGTACAAATCTGTTTTTTGATATAAATATGAACTTGATTGAACAAAACATGCATGTATTGTATAACATAATGTCCTAGGAGTGTCATCTGATGAAGATCATCAAAGGTTAGTGCTGCATTTAGCTGTGGTTTTGGTTTTTGTGACATATATGCTTGCTTTGAAAATGGCTGTGTGATTATTTTTGGCAGGGTACTCTCCTGACATAATCTAATGTTTTGCTTTCGCTGTAAAGCCTTTTTGAAATCGGACAACGTGGTTAGATTAACGAGAGTCTTATCTTTAAAATGATGTAAAATAGTCATATGTTTGAGAAATTGAAGTTATAGCATTTTTGAGGTATTTGTATTTTGTGCAACGCAATTCCACTGGCTGTTGACTAGGCCCAGAGAGGTTAAGCGAGCAGTGTGTCAAGAAGTAAAGCAGTGCTGCTTGGCGGGGTCATGTTTCGGAGGACGCACGGCTCTTGACCTTCGGCTATCCCGAGTCCGTATGGGAGTTGCAGTGATGGGACAACACTGTAACAACTAATTGGGTAGAAAAAGGAGTAAAACATTTAAAAACAATAATATATATATATATATATATATATATATAGTGTGGAGAGGTCAATGCATTGTCCGAGAAACTTGAGTTGCGGAAACTACCTGGGCAAAACTGCTTGCAATGATTTCACGATGCTGTGTTGAGTGAGGTGGGTTGAGGTGGAGCATCACCACTCACCATTCTGGATGTCCTTCATGTTCAAGTGGATGCTGGACATGAGGATCCCCACGTTCTGTTCAACAGTGTTCAACAGCTTCACCACCTGAGAGAGAGAGAGAATAGAGAGCAAAGAGAGAGAACAGAGAAGGGAAAGAGGATCAAGCTTTAGAATAAGTCCAAAACAGGCCAAAACTGAATCTCTATCTCCCTTTATCTTTTCATTTTATTGGAAATGATTTGTTGCCACTTATCCCACAAATATTATGCAAATTATAAACTTGTCTAGTCGAATTAATGATTGTCAATTTTCCCTTCTAGTTCAGTTCTCCACATATATCATATTTTCGATGAGGGGATCTAGAATTTGTAGATCTTAGAGACATCTCGACTTATTTATCACTTGAACCCGTCACGCTGATAATGCAGTTCATATGGAGATAAGTAGGAAAGCATTTCACAAATATTTCCCACTAAATATACAGTAGTATACGTTCATTGTGCTCTTTTTTCTGTGATTAGCTGTTCATCAAATTACGTTTTACACAAACCACAAATTGCAGGTTGGGTATCAATGGCAAGACATTTGAGTATTTAAAAGTCAAATGTCACAACAACAATGTGAGAATAGATTGACAGATCACAAATATCTTAAGTTAACTGCTTAAAATTGTGGAGTCTCTAAATATTGTTTATCTTGTACAATAATTATCCATCATCACTCACTTTTACTATATGTCACTATATTGTGCCAAGTAAATCATACATACATTTACAACTGCTGATGAAGTTTCAATATATATTTAAATATATATTAATAAACCAACACCCAACAGCCATGGACAGTATCATGTACAGTACAGATGTTCGATCTTAATTTGACCAGTTTATCACAACATGAAAATAATCCTGCCGCAACAGGACATGTGCATCTGAATTAATATGTGGATTATAATTCATTGAAATTTTTTTAGGGGTTGATTTTTATTTAGGACAAATCAAGTCTGACATTTTAAATTGGAAATTACAAACTTTAGACGCCTTTATAACCTAGAATACACTACAAGTGTGCATTTCCTGCTGTTCAGGACAATTGTCTGTGACAACAGAGTGATTCAATTAAGATAGTACACCTGTATGGTTTACAGTAGATTCTCCCTGTGACCACAGTCAGGCTGCGTATGCAGAGTGACTGCTGGGTAATAAGGTTGTGTGGTGAGTGTAGATAGTAAACCCCAGCCTCAGGCATACCACTTTGATGTGCTCCAGATCACACAACCCACAGTGGAGATAAAAAAATAAATAATTGAACATGGAGTCAGTTACATCACTGAACTCCTGCCTATATATTTAGCTAAATAGTTTCCAAACACACTGTGGACATAACATAATTTAATTTCAATGCTAAAAGACACACAGCATGAGCAATTATAGGTGCATAATGGTGGTACTACACTGCAGATAATATTGTCTGATGAGTTCATAGTGAAGTTCATTATATCACATTGTATATAATTTTTACAGGATCTACAGAATAACTTCCCCTGGAGAATATAATAACACTTTAATCATAAACTGTTTTATTAATTTACAGTAAATTGACCATTCAAAAACGTTTTCCTTACAGTGGGGGAAAAAAGTACTTGGATCCCCAGCTGATTTTGTACGTTTGCCCACTTACAAAGAAATGATCAGTCTATAATTTTAATAGTAGGTTTATTTGAACAGTGAGAGACAGAATAACAACAAAAAAATCCAGAAAAACACATGTCAAAAATGTTATAAAATTATTTGCATTTTAATGAGGGAAATAAGTATTTGACCCCTCTGCATAACATGACTTAGTACTTGGTGGCAAAACCCCTGTTGGCAATCAGAGAGGTCAGACGTTTCTTGTAGTTGGCCACCAGGTTTGCACACATCTCAGGAGGGATTTTGTCCCACTCCTCTTTGCAGATCTTCTCCAAGTCATTAAGGTTTCGAGGCTGACATTTGGCAACTCGAACCTTCAGCTCCCTCCACAGATTTTCTATTGGATTAAGGTCTGGAGACTGGCTAGGCCAATCCAAGACCTTAATGTGCTTCTTCTTGAGCCACTCCTTTGTTGCCTTGGCTGTGTGTTTTGGGTCATTGTCATGCTGGAATACCCATCCACGGCCCATTTTCAATGCCCTGGCTGAGGGAAGTACATGGCCCCGTCCATCGTCCCTTTGATGCGGTGAAGTTGTCCTGTCCCCTTAGCAGAAAAACACCCCCAAAGCATAATGTTTCCACCTCCATGTTTGACGGTGGAGATGGTGTTCTTGGGGTCATAGGCAGAATTCCTCCTCCTCCAAACACGGCGAGTTGAGTTGATGCCAAAGAGCTCTATTTTGGTCTCATCTGACCACAACACTTTCACCAGTTGTCCTCTGAGTCATTCAGATGTTCATTGGCAAACTTGAGACGGGCATGTATATGTATTCTTGAGCAGGGGGACCTTGCGGGCGCTGCAGGATTTCAGTCCTTCACGGCATAGTGTGTTACCAATTGTTATCTTGGTGACTATGGTCCCAGCTGCCTTGAGATCATTGACAAGATCCTCCCGTGTTGTTCTGGGCTGATTCTTCACCGTTCTCATGATCATTGCCACCCCACGAGGTGAGATCTTGCATGGAACCCCAGGCCGAGGGATATTGACAGTTCTTTTGTGTTTCTTCCATTTGTGAATAATCGCACCAAATGTTGTCACCTTCTCACCAAGCTGCTTGGCGATGGTCTTGTAGCCCATTCCAGCCTTGTGTAGGTCTACAATCTTGTCCCTGACATCCTTGGAGAGCTCTTTGGTCTTGGCAATGGTGGAGAGTTTGGAATCTGATTGATTGATTGCTTCTGTGGACAGGTGTCTTTTTTACAGGTAACAAGCTGCGGTTAGGAGCACTCCCTTTAAGAGTGTGCTCCTAATCTCAGCTCGTTACCTGTATAAAAGCACCTGGGAGCCAGAAATCTTTCTGATTGAGAGGGGGTCAAATACTTATTTCCCTCATTAAAATGCAAATCAATTTATAACATTTCTGACATGGGTTTTTCTGGATATTTTTGTTGTTATTCTGCCTCTCACTGTTCAAATAAACCTACCATTAAAATTATAGACTGATCCTTTCTTTGTCAGTGGGCAAACGTACAAAATCAGCAGGGGATCAAATACTTTTTTCCCCCACTGTACGTGAATATGGTTCGATTGATAATAGTAAAAATAAAAAGGATTTCAGTTTTCATACAAACCACGTGCAGAATTTGAATCCCTGGTTTAAAAAGATCTTTATTTACATCTTTTGATATTTTATTTATGTCATGAGTCAATCATTCCAATAATACGGTGTTTTCATTGTTGGTCAACACCGATTTCTACGAAACCCACAAAGCTCTGCATAACATGCCAGAGGGCAAATTTGGTCTCCATTAGACCATACAAGAGAATAAATTATAACAAAACAACATTTGTTAATGTGAAAAAGTACTCAGAGGCAGAAGAGAAACAGACTTCTGATAATGCAACTAAAACTTAAGGCCTGAGTACAGTATTCTTTCTCTACAGTTTCACATCTAACATTAAGCATAACAAAGTGGGCTAATAAAGTGTAAAGTCGCCAGTCCACTCTGATATGTAGGCACATATTCACCCACAACAAAGGGAGAAGGTCTGAAAGGGCAGGAAGATGATAACAACGCATATGTTGAACAAGACATGCTGTTTATCCAGTACAATCTGGGACATGAGAAGATATACTGTAAGAGACAGGTTTAGCATTTTCGAGTAATGCATACAAATGCTTTACAAATGTTATCACATTATTACCATAAATGATTGTTCATATCAAAGTGATGAATGTTGTATGGTCGGTTGGTTGATTGAATCCACCCATATGACCAAAGTATGTGGACACCTGCTCGTCGAACATCTAATTCCAAAATCTTGGGCATTAATATGGAGTTGGTCCCCTCTTTGCTTCTATAACAGCCTCCACTCCTCTGGGAAGGCTTCCCACTAGATGTTAGAACATTGCTGTTGGGACTTGCTTCTATTCAGCCACAAGAGCATCGGTGAGGTTGGGCACTGATGTTGGGCGATTAGGCAATAGGCGTTCCAATTCATCCCAAAGGTGTTCGATGGGGTTAAGATCAGGGCTCTGTGCAGGCCAGTCAAGCTCTTCCACAACAATCTTGACAAACTATTTCTGTATCTTCCGACCCCTCCTGTCTCAGCCTCCAGTATTTATGCTGCAATAGTTTGTGTCGGGGGGCTAGGGTCAGTCTGTTATATTTGGAGTATTTCTCCTGTCTATCCGGTGTCCTGTGTGAATTTAAGTATGCTCTCTAATTCTTTCTTTCTTTCTTTCTTTCTTTCTTTCTTTCTTTCTTTCTTTCTTTCTTTCTTTCTTTCTTTCGGAGAACCTGAGCCCTAGGAACATGCCTTCAGGACTACCTGGCCTTCTGACTCCTTGCTGTCCCCGAGCCACCTGGTCTTGCTGCTGCTTCAGTTTCAACAGTTCTGCCTGTGGCTATGGAACCCTGACCTGTTCACCGGTCGTGCTACCTTTCCCAGACCTGCTGTTTTAAACTCTCTAGAGACAGCAGGAGCAGTAGAGTACCTCTGAATGATTGGCTATGAAAGGCCAATTGGCCAATTTACTCCTGAGGTGCTGACCTGTTGCACCCTCTACAACCACTGTGATTATTATTATTTGACCCTGCTAGTCATCTATGAACATTTGAACATCTTGGCCATGTTCTGTTTTAATCTCCACCCGGCACAGCCAGAAGAGGACTGGCCACCCCTCATAGCCTGGTTCCTCTCTAGGTTTCTTCCTAGGTTTTGGCCTTTCTAGGGAGTTTTTCCTAGCCACCGTGCTTCTACACCTGCAATGCTTGCTGTTTTGGGTTTTAAGCTGGGTTTCTGTACAGCACTTTGTGACATCAGCTGATGTAAGAAGGGCTTTATAAATACATTTCATTGATTGATTGATTGTGTGGACATCGCTTTGTGCACGGAGGCATTGTCATGCTGAAACAGGAAAGGGCCTTCCCCAAGCTGTTGCCACAAAGTTAGAAGGACAGAATCATCTAGAATGTCATTGTATGCTGTGTTAAGATTACCATTCACTGGAACTAAGGGGCCTAGCCCGAACCATGAAAAACCAGCACCAGACCCTTATTCCTCCTCCACCAAACTTTACAGTTGGCACTATGCATACGGGCAGGTAGCGTTCCCCTGGCTTCCGCCAAACTCAAATTTGTCCATTGGACTGCCAGATGGTGAAGCGTGATTCATCACTCCAGAGAACATGTTTCCACTGCTCCAGAGTCCAATGGCGGTGACTTTACACCACTCCAGCTGACGTTTGGCGTTGCGCATGGTGATCTTAGGCTTGAAACCCATTTGATGAAGCTCCGTCAGCACAAGAACGAACAGTTCTTGTGCTGACGTTGCTTCCAGAAGCAGTTTGGAACTCAATAGTGAGTGTTGCAACAGAGGACGGAATATTGTTACGCGCTTCAGCACTTGGCAGTCCCTTTCTGTGAGCTTGTGTGGCATACCACTTCATGGCTGAGCCAATGTTGCTCCTAGACATTCCACTTCACAATAACAGCACTTACAGTCGACTGGGGACACTCAAGCTGAGCAGAAATTTTCCAAACAGACTTATTGGAAAAGTGGCATCCTATGACGGTGTCACATTGAAAGTCACTGAGCTCTTCAGTAAGGCCCTCCTACTGCCAATGATTGTCTATGGAGATTGAATGGCTGTGTGCTTGATTTTATACACCTGTCAGCAACGGGTGTGGCTAAAATAATTTGAATGGGTGTACACATGCACTACCGGTCAAAAGTTTTAGAACACCTACTCATTCAAGAGTTGTTCTTTATCTTTACTGTTTTCACATTGTAGAATAATAGTGAAGACATCAAAACTACGAAATAACACATATGGAATCATGTAGCAACCAAAAACGTGTAAAACAAATCAAAAGTAGCCACTTTGCCTTGATGACAGCTTTGCACACTCTTGGCATTCTCTCAACCAGCTTCATGAGGTAGTCAACTGGAATGCATTTTCAATTAACAGGTGTGTCTCGTTAACCTGTTTGGGCTAGGGGGCAGTATTGAGAATTTTGGAAAAAATATGTGCCCATTTTTAACTGCCTCCTACACCAACTCAGAAGCTAGAATATGCATATTATTGTTCAGGTTTGGATAGAAAACACCCTAAAGTTTCTAAAACTGTTTGAATGGTGTCTGTGAGTATAACAGAACTCCTATGGCAGGCAAAAACCTGACAAGGTTTCATGCAGGAAGTGGCCTGTCTGACAAGGAGTCGTGCGTCTTGCATCTGTTTATTGAAAAGTAAGGATCTTAGCTGTAACGTGACAATTCCCAGGGCTCCAATAGGCTCTCAGAACCCGCGAAAAACCTGAAGGTTGACGAGGCAGCCTCAGGCTGAAACACATTATCGCCTTTGGTAAGTGGCGGATCAGAGGACCATTGAATGAGGCGCGTGCACGATTCGCCCCCGTGGAGAAATTTAATTCGGCTGTTTAGGCTCATTGCAGATTCCCGGTCGGAATATTATCGCTTTTCTACGAGATAAATGGCATAAAAATTATAAAATGTAGACATTTTTTGTCACGCCAATGCGCCATGCGCGAGACCGTGATGTAGCATTCTGATAGTGTCTAGAACTCACGAACAAAACGTCGCTGTTTGGATATAACGATGGATTATTTGGGACCAAACCTACATTTGTTATTGAAGTAGAAGTCCTGGCAGTGTATTCTGACGAAGAACAAGCAAGGTAAGAACATTTTTCTTATAGGAAATGTGATTTTGGTGGAGGCTGACCTGGGTGGGTGTCTAAATAGCTAGCCCTGTGATGCCGGGCTATGTACTTAGATTATTGCAAAATGTGCTTCATCCGAAAAGCTATTTTAAAATCGGACATATCGAGTGCATAGAGGAGTAATGTATCTATAATTCTTAAAATAATTGCTATGCTTTTTGTGAACGTTTATCGTGAGTAATTTAGCAAACTGTTAGTAAATTCCCCGGAAGTTTGCAGGGGGTATGCTTTTTCTGAACGTCACATGCTAATGTAAAAAGCTGGTTTTTGATATAAATATGAACTTGATTGAACAGACATGCATGTATTGTATAACATAATGTCCTAGGTGTGTCATCTGATGAAGATCATAAAAGGTTAGTGCTGCATTTAGCTGTGGTTTGGGTTTATGTGACATGATATGCTAGCTTGAAAAATGGGTGTCTGATTATTTCTGGCTGGGTACTCTCCTGACATAATCTAATGTTTTGCTTTCGTTGTAAAGCCTTTTTGAAATCGGACAGTGTGGTTAGATTAACGAGATTCTTGTCTTTAAATAGCTGTAAAATAGTCATATGTTTGAGAAATTGAAGTAATAGTATTTCAAACGATTCAAAAATCGCGCCACTGGATTGAAGTGGCTGTTACGTAGGTGGGACGAATTCGTCCCACATGCGCCAGAGAGGTTAAAAGTTAATTTGTGGAGTTTCTTTCCTTCTTAATGCGTTTGAGCCAATCAGTTGTGTTGTGACAAGGTAAGGGGGTATACAGAAGATAGCCCAATTTGGTAAAAGACCAAGTCCATATTATGGCAAAAACAGCTCAAATAAGCAAAGAGAAATGACAGTCCATCATCACTTTAAGACATGAAGGTCAGTCAATCTGGAAAATATCAAGAACTTTGAACGTTTCTTCATTCGCAAAATCCATCAAGTGCTATGATGAAACTGGCTCTAAGGACCGCCACAGCAATGGAAGACCCAGAGTTACTTCTGATTCAGAGGATAAGTTCATTAGAGTTAACTGCACATCAGAAATTGCAGCCCAAATAAATGCTTCACAGAGTTCAAGTAACAGATATGTCTTAACATCAACTTTTCAGAGGAGACTGTGAATCAGGCCTTCGTGGTCGAATTGTTGCAAAGAAACCACTACTGAAGGACACCAATAAAAATAAGAGACTTGTTTGGGCCAAGAAACACGAGCAATGTACATTAGACCGATAGAAATTTGTCCTTTGTTCTGGAGTCCAAATTGGAGATTTTTGGTTCCAACCGCCGTGTCTTTGTGAGATGTGATGTGGATGAATGGATGATCTCCGCATGTGTATTTCCCACCGTAAAGCATGGAGGAGGAGGTTTTATGGTGTGGGGATGCTTTGCTGGCGACACTGTCTGTGATTTATTTGGAATTCAAGACATTATTAACCAGCATGGCTACCACAGCATTCTGCTGCGATATGCCATCCCATCTGGTTTGGGCTTAGTGGGACTGTAATTTGTTTTTCAATTGGACAATGATGCAACACACCTCCAGGCTGTATAAAGGCTATTTTACCAAAAAGAGGGAGTGGTGGAGTGCTGCATCAGATGACTTGGCCTCCACAATTCCCCGACCTCAACCAAATTGAGATGGTTTGGGATGAGTCAGACCGCAGAGTGTAGGAAAAGCAGCCAACAAGTGCTCAGCATATGTGGGAACTCCTTCAAAGCTGTTGGAAAAGCATTGCAGGTGAAGCTGGTTGAGAGAATGCCAAGAGTGTGAAAAGTTGTCATCAAGGCAAAGGGTGGCTATTTGAAGAATCTCAAATATAAAATATATTTTAATTTGTTTAACACATTTCTGGTTACTACATGATTTCATATGTGTTATTTCATAGTTTTGAGGTTTTCACTATTATTCAACAATGTAGAAAATAGTACAAATAAAGAAAACCCTTGAATGAGTAGGTGTTCTTTGTAAACTGCTCAAAAAAATAAAGGGTACACTTAAACAACACAATGCAACTCCAAGTCAATCACACTTCTGTGAAATCAAACTGTCCTGTTAGGAAGCAACACTGATTGACAATAAATTTCACATGCTGTTGTGCAAATGGTATAGACAACAGGTGGAAATTATAGGCAATTAGCAAGACACCCCCAATAAAGGAGTGGTTCTGCAGGTGGTAACCACAGACCACTTCTCAGTTCCTATGCTTCCTGGCTGATGTGTTGGTCACTTTTGAATGCTGGCGGTGCTTTCACTGTAGTGGTAACATGAGACGGAGTCTACAACCCATACAAGTGGCTCAGGTAGTGCAGCTCATCCAGGATGGCACATCAATGCGAGCTGTGGCAAGAAGGTTTGCTGTGTCTGTCAGCGTAGTGTTCAGAGCATGGAGGCGCTACCAGGAGACAGGCCAGTACATCAGGAGATGTGGAGGAGGCCGTAGGAGGGCAACAACCCAGCAGCAGGACCGCTACCTCTGCCTTTGTGCAAGGAGGAGCACTGCCAGAGCCCTGCAAAATGACCTCCAGCAGGCCACAAATGTGCATGTGTCTGCTCAAACGGTCAGAAACAGACTCCATGAGGGTGGAATGAGGGCCCGACGTCCACAGGTGGGGGTTGTGCTTACAGCCCAACACCGTGCAGGACGTTTGGCATTTGCCAGAGAACACCAACATTGACAAATTCGCCACTGGCGCCCTGTGCTCTTCACAGACGAAAGCAGGGTCACACTGAGCACATGTGACAGACGTGACAGCCTGGAGACGCCGTGGAGAACGTTCTGCTGCCTGCAACATCCTCCAGCATGACCGGTTTGGCGGTGGGTCAGTCATGGTGTGGGGTGGCATTTCTTTGGGGGGCCGCACAGCCCTCCATGTGCTCGCCAGAGGTAGCCTGACTGCCATTAGGTACCGAGATGAGATCCTCAGACCCCTTGTGAGACCATATGCTGGTGCGGTTGGCCCTGGGTTCCTCCTAATGCAAGACAATGCTAGACCTCATGTGGCTGGAGTGTGTCAGCAGTTCCTGCAAGAGGAAGGCATTGATGCTATGGACTGGCCCACCCGTGCCCCAGACCTGAATCCAATTGAGCACATCTGGGACATCATGTCTCGCTCCATCCACCAACGCCACGTTGCACCACAGACTGTCCAGGAGTTGGCAGATGCTTTAGTCCAGGTCTGGGAGTAGATCCCTCAGGAGACCATCCGCCACCTCATCAGGAGCATGCCCAGGCATTGTAGGGAGGTCATACAGTCACGTGGAGGCCACACACACTACTGAGCCTCATTTTGACTTGTTTTAAGGACATTACATCAAAGTTAGATCAGCCTGTAGTGTGGTTTTCCACTTTAATTTTGAGTGTGACTCCAAATCCAGACCTCCATGCGTTGATAAATTGGATTTCCATTGATTATTTTTGTGTGATTTTGTTGTCAGCACATTCAACTATGTAAAGAAAAAAGTATTTAATAAGATTATTTCATTCATTCAGATGTAGGATGTGTTATTTTAGTGTTCCCTTTATTTTTTTGAGCAGTGTATATATAGTGTGTTTTCTTTACTGCAGCTCTGACAGAGAGTATGAAACGTGAATCAGCATGGGGTTCTACTCTTTATCGTTCATTCAAGTTTGTCTTTATACCTCTGAATACACAGAGGTAGTCCCTCTAGAGGGAAGAGCACACACAAGGCTCTGTCCCAATACTCTACTAACCCCTCGTTTATATCCTCCCTTCTTCTGTGACCACTTAGAGCTGAAGTGCTCGGCTGGTGCTTTACCATGGTACTTAAATCTATCAAATTCTTTTTGATCAGTGGCTGACAGAAAAGGACAGTAGAAACTTAGGATGG
Source organism: Salmo trutta (assembly GCF_901001165.1). Lineage (NCBI taxonomy): Eukaryota > Metazoa > Chordata > Actinopteri > Salmoniformes > Salmonidae > Salmo > Salmo trutta. The sequence goes on along the minus strand of NC_042974.1, from coordinate 38,397,392 downwards.
GAAGCTATGTAAGACTATTGGGTCAGAGCCACAGAGCAGCAGTCTCAGGGGAGGAACCACATGACAGACTGGCCTGCAACAGTGTCTCCCAGTCATCAGTGTGGGTTTATTCGCCACACGCCACTCACTGGCTCTGCACCTCACTGGGCCTGGAAGCCAGCGGGAGGCAGACCTCACACCACATAATCACTGTCTGGCTACAGTTCATCACTTCCTCATGTCATTCACAGGCAAGGGATTAGAGTGACGGAGAGAGGGACAGCAAGAGACAGAGACAGGGATGGGACTAAAGACAGGCAAGGGTAGACAGACAGACAAACGCAAGCACACACAATGTACAGTAACTGTTTGGCCTTGGACTTGGTGATGGTGTCTGATATTGGCTTCTTCTTCTCCTTCATAGCACTTTTGGAGAATAACTCGACAAACTCATCAAAATCCACTGATGGCTCCTTGATCTTCACCCAGACCAGAGAACCACTTGCATCCCTCAAGTAGAAGACAGAAAGATCTGCATTACATCTCTATAATTGGATCTTTATCCTGTTGATGTATGGACTGTTAGAAGAAAAGGTGCTATCTAGAACCTGAAAGGGTTCTTCGGCTGTCCCCATAAGATAACCCTTTGAAGAACCCTGTTTGGTTTCGTGGTAGAACACTTTTGGTTCTAGGATGAACAGTTTTGGCTTCCATATAAAACCCTTTCCACAGAGGGTTCTACATGGAACCCAAAATGGTTCTACCTGGAACCAAAATGGGTTCTCCAATGGGGACAGCCAAATAATCATTTTGGAACCCTTTTTTCTAAGAGCGTACCTCAAACTTACAATTCAAAATGTCTGACATGTTGTGCTTTACCGAGCCCCAGAATGCAGAGAGCAGTACCACAGTACCTCTTCAGACAACTACTGTACAGTACATTACATTTCCAATAACTTCATATAAACCCACCACTATGTCCACTGGTTATTATAAGGTGGACTTATTTTCTGACATGTCACAATACTACAGTATTATAGCATGCATGACATCTTTATGTGTGAAGTCGGACCAAGTACATCAGTACCAAAGCACATCACAACACCCGTTTCAACTCAAACACCATCTCATCACACTCTTTTCCCACATTTTCTCTCATTTTACACTGGGTTCCCATCTCTATAACATGGCTGATCTTTATCTTCAGCAGAAAACCCCTTATATAGTTTGGTAAGGAAAGCCTCCATAAATGTCAATGATCCATCTCTATTTTTTGCATTCTCATTCATGAGTTATGTTGATGGTTTTCTCATAAAGCTAAACAGGTAGCTATGGATAAACATATACACTGGGTGTACAAAACATTAAGAACACCTCTTTCCTTGACTAGGTGAATCCAGGTGAAAGCTATGATCCCTTATTGATGTCACTTGTTAAATCCACTTCAATCAGTGTAAATGAAGGGGAGGAGACAGGTTAAAGAAGGATTTTTAAGCCTTGAGACAATTGAGACATGGATTGTGTACTATATCTGTGCCATTCAGAGGGTGAATAGGAAAGACAAATGATTTAAGTGCCTTTGAATGGGCTATGGTAGTAGGTGCTAGGCGCACCGGTTTGTGTCAAGAACTGCAACGTTGCTGGGTTTTTGACGCTTAGCATTTTCCCGTGTGTATCAAGAATGGCCCACCACCCAAAGGACATCCAGTCAACTTGACACAACTGTGGGAAGCATTAGAGTCAACATGAGCCAGCAACTCTGTGGAATGCCATTCCCTGACGAATTGAGGCTATTCTGAAGGCAAATGTAATGTTTGGAAATGTAATATTTCGTACACTCAGTGGATATCTAAAGTAATTGGACTAAAGTGGACTAGTAATTACTTTTTAGAATGCAGCTGGATCCTGGTCCAGTAGAGAGGCTTCATGGGCATGGGGGCTCGATGGGGGCCTTCTGGGGGCCAGCCTCCTGGGCCATGGAGGCCATGAAACCTCCGGGAGGGGGAGGAGGGCCAAAGCATGGGTTAGATGGAGGGCCACTGCTGGGGGTTGTGGGCAGAGGAGGGGGGCCCATACCTGGTAGAGGGGGTGGAGGTCCAAAGCTCTGCAGGGGAGGGGGTGGAGGTGGGGGACAGGGTCTGCCCATACCAGGTAAAGGAGGAGGAAGGGGTGGAGGAGGAGGACCAGCCCAACCAGAGAGAGGGGGTGGGGGTGGTGGTGGCCCTCCAGAGAGCTGAGGTAGAGGGTGAGGGGGAGGAGGAAGAAGAGGAGGGGTATATCTGGGGTGGGGGGAGGTGGTGGCTGGGTAACACTCTGCTGCTGCTGTTGGTAGATACAGACAAAGCCAGGGTTGGGGAGGGAGGAGGAGGAGATCAGTGGGACAGAGGCTGAGAAGGGGATTGACCCTCCCTTGAAAGGCACTTCAAATCTAAAGTCCTCCTTCACAGGTGATGTCTGTACGGAAACCTCCATCCTCTTCTTCCATTTGTGGTTGACACCCCCTAAGTCCACAGTATTGTCCCTATCCCCACTCTCCTTAGAGTGGACCTCCATCTCCAGAGATGCATGCTGGATTTCCAGTGCTGCAATCTTTATCCTCAAGTCATCGATGATCCGCTCCAGCCCTGGAATATCAATGCCATTATCCTCTTGTGACAGATTCCCTGACTTTGATGAATTCTGTCAGGAAAAAATAATTTCAGACCCACTCTATTAATATTACATGAAGTGATGTTTTGAAGCCCTTCTTGAAGGATGTAAACTGTCAAGCAGGATTACATTAACACTTTTCAAGGAATGTGCTTTCTAGACCTAGTATACCACATGCTCACAAAAAAGTTATATTTTGAATAATTTCTCAGACTTAAAACCTAGTGTATGTGACACGCCACACCCTGAGTGAAAAGGGTAAACACCCACAACTGAGCGTGTTTGGTTGCAGGGTTATGGATCATTGTAAGTTGAGGGTAAGGTCAGGATCAGGGAAGGCCACATGTCTAGACTCCATTCTTGTAGCTCCTGGGTAGATAGAACAGAGATGGGGAGACTCTTCGAAGATTTAACCCACAAGACGATCAAAGTCTCAATGAGCTCCAAAGAGGCCTTGTGAAGAGTGCAGAACCCAGAGTTAGATGCACATATTCCAGCCATGTCTATAGTTACTCTACAGTTTGTGTTGAGTTTACAGTTCAAATATTTTTAAGTGAAGTTCAGGAGACCATTACAAGCTAAAAAGCTCAACAGGATATCAAGAATTGACCTTCTTCTGACAATGACCAATGGAATTCTTCACATTTTATTGTGTTACTAAATGGGATTCAAATATATATATACACTGCTCAAAAAAATACAGGGAACACTTAAACAACACAATGTAACTCCAAGTCAATCACACGTCTGCGAAATCAAACTGTCCACTTAGGAAGCAACACTGATTGACAATAAATTTCACATGCTGTTGTGCAAATGGAATAGACAATAGGTGGAAATTATAGGCAATTAGCAAGACACCCCCAATAAAGGAGTGGTTCTGCAGGTGGGGACCACAGACCACTTCTCAGTTCCTATGCTTCCTGGCTGATGTTTGGGTCACTTTTGAATGCTGGCGGTGCTTTCACTCTAGTGGTAGCATGAGACGGAGTCTACAACCCACACAAGTGGCTCAGGTAGTGCAGCTCATCCAGGATGGCACATCAATGCGAGCTGTGGCAAGAAGGTTTGCTGTGTCTGTCAGCGTACTGTCCAGAGCATGGAGGCGCTACCAGGAGATAGGCCAGTACATCAGGAGACGTGGAGGAGGCCGTAGGAGGGCAACAACCCAGCAGCAGGACCTAAACCTCCGCCTTTGTGCAAGGAGGAGCAGGAGGAGCACTGCCAGAGCCCTGCAAAATGACCTCCAGCAGGCCACAAATGTGCATGTGTCTGTTCAAACGGTCAGAAACAGACTCCATGAGGGTGGTATGAGGGCCCGACGTCCACAGGTGGGGGTTGTGCTTACAGCCCAACACCGTGCAGGACATTTGGCATTTGCCAGAGAACACCAAGATTGGCAAATTCGCCACTGGCGCCCTGTGCTCTTCACAGATGAAAGCAGGTTCACACTGAGCACATGTGACAGACGTGACAGAGTCTGGAGACACCGTGGAGAACATTCTGCTGCCTGCAACATCCTCCAGCATGATCGGTTTGGCGGTGGGTCAGTCATGGTGTGGGGTGGCATTTATTAGGGGGGCCGCACAGCCCTCCATGTGCTCGCCAGAGGTAGCCTGACTGCTATTAGGTACCGAGATCCTCAGACCCCTTGTGAGACCATATGCTGGTGCGGTTGGCCCTGGGTTCCTCCTAATGCAAGACAATGCTAGACTCATGTGGCTGGAGTGTGTCAGCAGGTCCTGCAAGAGGAAGGCATTGATGCTATGGACTGGCCTGCCCGTTCCCCAGACCTGAATACAATTGAGCACATCTGGGACATAATGTCTCGCTCCATCCACCAACGCCACGTTGCACCACAGACTGTCCAGGAGTTGGCAGATGCTTTAGTCCAGGTCTAGGAGGAGATCCCTCAGGAGACCATCCGCCACCTCATCAGGAGCATGCCCAGGCATTGTAGGGAGGTCATACAGGCACGTGTAGGCCACACACACTACTGAGCCTCATTTTGACTTGTTTTAAGGACATTACATCAAAGTTGGATCAGCCTGTAGTGTGGTTTTCCACTTTAATTTTGAGTGTGATTCCAAAACCAGACCTCCATGGGTTGATAAATTGGATTTCCATTGATTATTTTTGTGTGATTTTGTTGTCAGCACATTCAACTATGTAAAGAAAAAACTAATTAATAAGATTATTTCTTTCATTCAGATCTCGGATGTGTTGTTTAAGTGTTCCCTTTATTTTTTTGAGCAGTAAATATGTTTTGTCAACGGTCTACACAAAATACTCTGTAATGTCAAAGTGAGAAGAAAATCTGACATTTCTTTAACTTAAGGATCCGCCCCTTTTTTACAGTTTTCGCCTGAAATGACATATCAAAATCTAACTGCCTGTTGCTCAGGCTCTGAAGCAATGATATGCATATTCTTGGTACCATTTGAAAGGGAACACTTTGAAGTTTGTGGAAATGTGAAAAGAATGTAGAAGAATTACACACAATAGATCTGGTAAAAAATAATGCAAAGAAAAAACCAACCGTTCTTTTGCATTTTTTTGTCACCTCATCTTTGAAATGCAAGAGAAAGGCCATAATGTATTATTCCAGCCCAGGTGCATTATACATTGTGGCCACTAGATGGAAGCAGTGTATGTGCAAAGTTTTAGACTGATCCAATGGACCATTGAATTTCTGTTCAAAATGTTGTATCAAGACTGCCCAAATATGCCTAATTTGTTTATTAATAACTTTTTATGTTCAAAATTGTGCACTCTCCTCAAACAATAGCATGGTATTATTTCACTGTAATGGCTACTGTAAATTGGACAGTGCAGTTAGATTAACAAGAATTTAAGCTTTCTGCCAATATCAGATATGTCTATGTCCTGGGAAATTTCCTTGTTACTTACAACCTCATGCTAATCGCATTAGCCTACATTTGCTCAATCGTACTGTTGAAGGGACACCGATCCTGAAGTAGTTAGGAAAAATTAGGAAAAATTAAACACTAATATACTTTCATTAGATAATCATATTCTTTGCAAAGTTCTTCAAGCTCTGTTACAGTTAGTGTTGGGGTTCATGGCTAGACAGCAATTTTCACATCTGGCCATAGATTTTCAAGCAGATTCAAGTCAAAATGATATCTTGGCCACTCAGGAACATTCACTGTCTTCTTGGTACACAACTCCAGTATAGATTTGGCTTTGTGTTATAGATTATTGTCCTGCTGAAAGGTGAATTCCTCTCCCAGTGTCTGGTGTAAAGCAGACTGAAGCAGGTTTTACTCTAACATTTTACTTGTGCTTAACTCCATTCCATTTCTTTTTATCCTGAAAAACTCCTGTCTATGCCAATGTCAAGCATATCCATAACATGATGCAGCCACCACCATGCTTGGAAATAAGGAGGCAGTTAGTCAGTGAAGTGTTGTGTTGGATTGCCCCAAACAAAAGGCTTTGCATTTAGGACATTAAGTGTATTCCTTTGCAGTATCTTCTTGCAGTATAACTTTAGTGCCTACAAGACTATCAGCCAATCATCAGTCATAGTGCTGTGCTTGTTCAATGTCCGTCCCTATAACGCGTGCTGAAGGTTTGTGGTCAGTTTGTTTACTGTAAAATAGCATTGTATTGTAATGTGTGTGCTGGGAGTCAGGAAGAAAGTTCAGGGAGTGAATAACTTAATCAATAAAAAAAACATAATACAAAACAAGAAACCCGAACAACAGACAGACACGAAACAGAAACAATGACGCCTGGGGAAGAAAGCAAAGGGAGTGACATATATAGGGAAGGTAATCAAGGAGGTGATGGAGTCCAGATAAGTGTCATTATGCGCTGATGCGCGTAATGATGGTGACAGGTGTGCCCCCATAACGAGCAGCCTGGTGACCTAGAGGCCGGAGAGGGAGCTCTAAGTGACCTAGCATGTATCCGGTAAAACACAATTTTTCCCAATAGTTTACAAAGGTTGGTAACAGGCCGATTGGTCAACTATTTGAGCCAGTGAAGGGGGCTTTACTCTCCTTAGGTAAGGGAATAACTTTTGCTTCCCTCCAGGCCTGAGGGCACACACTTTCTAGTAGGCTAAAATTGAAGATATCAAATCAAATCAAATTTTATTTGTCACATGGTTAGCAGATGTTTATGAAAGTGTAGCGAAATGGTTGTGCTTCTAGTTCCGACAATGCAGTAATATCCAACAAGTAATCTAACCTAACAATTTCACAACAATTACCTTATACACTCCAGTGTAAAGGAAAGAATAAGAATATGTACATATAAATATATATGAATGAGTGATGCTATAGAACGGCATAGGCAAGATGCAGTAGATGGTATATAGTACAGTATATACATATTAGATGAGTAATGTAGGATATGTAAACATATAAAAGTGGCACTGTTTAAAGTGGCTAGTGATACATTACATCAAGATGGCAAGATGCAGTAGATGGTATAGAGTACAGTATATACATATGAGATGAGTAATGTAGGGTATGTAAACATTATATGAAGTGACATTGTTTAAAGTGGCTAGTGATACATTTATTACATCAATTTTTACATTATTAAAGTGGCTGGAGTTGAGTCAGTATGTTGGCAGCAGCTACTCAATGTTAGTGATGGCTGTTTAACAGTCTGACGGCCTTGAGATAGAAGCTGTTTTTCAGTCTCTCGGTCCCTGCTTTGATGCACCTGTACTGACCTCGCCTTCTGGATGATAGTAGGGTAAACAGGCAGTGGCTCGGGTGGTTGTTGTCCTTGAAGATCTTTTTGGCCTTCCTGTGACGGGTGGTGTAGGTGTCCTGGAAGGCAGGTAGTTTGCCCCCGGTGATGCGTTCTGCAGACCTCACTACCCTCTGGAGAGCCTTACGGTTATGGGCGGAGCCGTTGCCGTACCAGGCGGTGATACAGTCCGACAGGATGCTCTCGATTGTGCATCTGTAAAAGTTTGTGAGTGTTTTTGGTGACAAGCCGAATTTTTTCAGCCTCCTGAGGTTGAAGAGGCACTGCTGCGCATTCTTCACCACGCTGTCTGTGTGGTTGGACCATTTCAGTTTGTCCGTGATGTGTACGCCGAGGAACTTAAAACTTCTACCCTCTCCACTACTGTCCCGTCGATGTGGTAGGGGGGTGCTCCCTCTGCTGTTTCCTGAAGTCCACGATTATCTCCTTTGTTTTGTTGACATTGAGTGAGAGGTTATTTTCCTGACACCACACTCCGAGGGCCCTCACCTCCTCCCTGTAGGCCGTCTCGTCATTGTTGGTAATCAAGCCTACCACTGTAGTGTCGTCTGCAAACTTGATGATTGAGTTGGAGGCGTGCATGGCCACACAGTCGTGGGTGAACAGGGAGTACAGGAGAGAGCTGAGAACGCACCCTTGTGGGGCCCCAGTGTTGAGGATTAGCGGGGTGGAGATGTTGTTACCTACCCTCACCACCTGGGGCGGCCCGTCAGGAAGTCCAAGACCCAGTTGCACAGGGCGGGGTCGAGAACCAGGGTCTCGAGCTTGATGACGAGTTTGGAGGGTACTATGGTGTTAAATGCTGAGCTGGAATCGATGAACAGCATTCTCACATAGGTATTCCCCTTGTCCAGATGGGTTTAGGGCAGTGTGCTGTGTGATTGCGATAGCGTCGTCAGTGGACCTATTGGGGCGGTAAGCAAATTGGAATGGGTCTAAGGTGTCAGGTAGGGTGGAGGTGATGTAGTCCTTGACTAGTCTCTCAAAGCACTTCATGATGACGGAACTGAGTGCTATGGGGCGGTAGTCATTTAGCTCAGTTACCTTAGCTTTCTTGGGAACAGGAACAATGGTGGCCCTCTTGAAGCATGTGGGGACAGCAGACTGGGAGAAGGATTGATTGAATATGTCCGTAAACACACCAGCCAGGTATGCGCAAGCTCTGAGGACGCTACTGGGTATGCCGTCTGGGCCTGCAGCCTTGCGAGGGTTGACATGTTTAAATGTTTTGCTTACGTCGGCTGCAGTGAAGGAGAGCCTGCAGGTTTTGGTAGCGGGCCGTGTCAGTGGCACTGTATTGTCCTCAAAGCGAGCAAAGAAGTTGTTTAGTCTGTCTGAGAGCAAGACATCCTGGTCTGCGACGGGGTTGGTTTTCCTTTTATAGTCCGTGATTGACTGTAAACCCTGCCACATACCTCTCGTGTCTGAGCCGTTGAATTGCGACTCTACTTTGTCTCTATACTGACGCTTAGCTTGTTTGATTGCCTTGCAGAGGGAATAGCTACACTGTTTGTATTCGGTCATGTTTCCGGTCACCTTGCCCTGATTAAAAGCAGTGGTTCGTGCTTTCAGTTTTGCGCGAATGCTGCCATCAATCCACGGTTTCTGGTTTGGGAATGTTTTAATAGACGCTGTGGGTACGACATCGCCGATGCACTTGCTAATAAACCCGCTCACCGACTCAGCGTATTCGTCAATGTTGTTGTTCGCCGCAATGCAGAACATATCCCAGTCCACGTGATCGAAGCAATCTTGAAGCATGGAATCCGATTGGTCGGACCAGTGTTGAACAGACCTGAGCGCGGGAGCTTCCTGTTTTAGTTTCTATCTATAGGCTGGAAGCAACAAAATGGAGTCGTGGTCAGCTTTTCCGAAAGGAGGGCGGGGGAGGGCCTTATATGCGTCGCGGAAGTTAGAATAGCAATGATCTAGGGTTTTGCCAGCCCTGGTAGCACAATCGATATGCTCATAGAATTTAGGGAGCCTTGTTTTCAGATTAGCCTTGTTAAAATCCCCAGCTACAATAAATGCAGCCTCAGGATATGAGGTTTCCAGTTTACATAGAGTCAAATGAAGTTCGTTCAGGGCCATCGATGTGTCTGCTTGGGGGAGATATATGCGGCTGTGATTATAATTATAAGAGAATTCTCTAGGTAGATAATGCGGTCGACATTTGATTGTGAGGAATTCTAAGTCAGGTGAACAGAAGGACTTGAGTTTCTGTATGTCGTTATCATCACACCACATCTCGTTAATAAGGCATACACCCCCACCCTTCTTCTTACCAGAAAGATGCTTGTTTCTGTCGGCGCGATCCGTGAAGAAACCAGCTGGCTGTACTGATTCCGATAGCATGTCTCGAGTGAGCCATGTTTCCGTGAAACGAAGAACGTTACAGTCTCTGATGTCTCTCTGGAAGGCTACCCTTGCACGGATTTTGTCTACCTTGTTGTCAAGAGACTGGACATTGGCGAGTGGTATGCTCAGGAGAGGTGCGCGACGTGCCGTTCTACGAAACCTGACCAGAAGACCGCTCCGTCTGCCCCTTCTACGGCGTCGTTGTTTTGGGTCGCCAGCTGGGATCCGATCCATTGTCCTGTGTGGTGGGCAAAACAGAGGATCCACTTCGGGAAAGTTGTATTCCTGGTCGTAATGTTGTTGAGTTGACGTTGCTCTTATATCCAAGAGTTCCTCCCAACTGTATGTAATAAAACCTAAGATTACCTGGAGTAACAATGTAAGAAATAACACATAAAAAAACAAAATACTGCATAGTTTCCTAGGAACGCGAAGCGAGGCGGCCATCTCTGTCGAGTAGTTATTATTGATTTCATGAACCCCTGATCAGTGTCCTTCCTATCCTGCAGCTCAGTTCACAAGGACAACTGTATCTTTGTTGTGTCTGGGTGGTTTCATCCACAGCATAAGTATTAACTTGACCATGTATATTAAAGAGATATTCAATGTCTGATTTGTTATTGTTACCCATCTACCAGTCACTGCCCTTCTTTACATGAGGCTTTCGAAAAGCTCCCTTTAAATAGTAGTTGAATCTGTGCTTGAAATTCAATACTTGACTGAGGGACCTTACAGATGTTGTAAGTATGGGGGACAGAGGATGGGGTAGTCATTTAAAAAATCATGTCGATCCCTATGATTTCACACAGAGTGAGTCCATGTAACTTATTATGTGATTTGTTCAGCCATATTTTATTCCTGAACTAATTTAGGCTTACCTAAACAAAGGGAATACTTATGCAACAACTATATTTTAGTTATTTAATTGACATTAATTTATAAACATTTGTAGAACTTTCTTTTTACTTTGACATCATGGAGTATTTTGTGTAGATCAATTGCAACAACAACAAAAAACAATTCAATCTATAGCAATCCCCATTTTTTCAAGGTGGGTGAATACTTATGAAACCTGTATAGTTATTATAGGATAAGCCTGACCTCTGTTGGAAGAACAGGAGTGATATCTACATGCTCTGTCATTATACAAAATATACAAAATATAACCACAAGAGGACAGTATTGTATCTAAACCTGCCTGGGACTGGGTAATCGTAAGAGCAAATAAAAGACTACAAAGATCTGTTATCCTCCTGAGGCACTCACAGTAATTTTCCATTCAGTTGAATGTGGCGAAACATTTTCAATGTCATGCTGTTTGAACAAATGTTCTTCTCTGGAGCTCTGCTTGAGGTGGTACACAACAAAAACAGTGTTGATAACATACCTGAGCTGGCTGTGGAGGGGGCCACAGGGCCTTGATGCGGCCTGGGGTATGCCCTTCATGGGGCACCCAGAGGTGGGAGGGCAGCCCAGGTATATAGCTGGTCCTCCTGAACATGCATTTTTCAGTATCTACTTTTAGATCTATATTTTATTCACATTAACACAGTACCATATACTGTAGTAACACCGTATAATAACCAGGTGAATACTACATGTGATCATAACCGGAACATTTTACCAACATCATTTCAATTCATTTGGTTTACTTATACACACAAATAAAGAAAAATTGTCCAAAAGAGGACAGCGGACAGACAAAAGGGCAGATATCTATTTAATGTACAGTCAATAGCTGACAGACAAACATGAAATCACATATGTACTTACCTTCAAGGAATAAATTAATAAAGCAATCCAGATTACCTATGTCTGTTGATTCCAGTTCAGATGACATTCACTAACAATGCCAAATAGAGAGGGCTTTTAATTTCCGAATTGAACAAATACAAATGTCTACTTTTCAAAAGTGAGGTAAGGTACAGTGTTTGCTAAGCACAAGGCTCCCTATAGTAAAATGCAACCTCTGGCAAATTGCGAGAAGCTAAAAGTAAACACCACCTTCAAAGCCAATCTCATTCATCTGAGGTATGAAAAGTCTTCTTGTTACTGTGTATATTCTATTAGTTCCGCTTAATGCATGAGAGTGTATTCCTTAAAACTGAACAAATTATTTTCCTGGGAAATGGCTGTGAATGGTTTCCACTGTAGCAAGCAGTTTCAGCACGGCACAGTAATATGCTATTGACTACATAACCACATAGAATTCGGCAATTCTAAGGGCCCAATTTAGTATGAATCTGAACATATTGCAAATCATAATTCAGAGACCATTACATAATGACTATCCATCAATGTAAGAATCTCAAGCCATTCCAACACTGTGCATGTCAAGTGTGTGTGTGTTTGCGTATTTATGAGTGTGTGTCTACAATTTAGGGACAAATACGCAATTTGTTCCAGTCTGAGTGCTGACCTTAGGTATCGCTTTCTCTGTGCAGTTAATGCCAGAACAAAACATTAACCAGAACCCCAGCTTTAGCTGAAGCTAGAATCACAACTACAGTACAGACAGAGATGAAAACATAATCAAAACCTGTCATAGCCTCCTACTCTATAACATCAACCTTAATAAAAGGTATCAATATATTCTCCCTAGAGACATTGCTGATTCACTAGAGAGGGATTATATCTCAGGGAGTCATACAAGGCTGTCTATTTTTACAGGGGAGAGGACAGTGAGGACAGAGAAAGATAAGGAGAGATATAAAGAGTGAGAGAGAGAGAGAGAGAGAGAGAGAAAATGAGTGAAGATGAAAGAGTATCATTACAAAAACAAGAGAAAGCTCTTACCAACCCAGGAACAGTGAGCATTCTGCTGGGTAAGAGAAGCCTGAGCCCTGGGAACATGGGGCTCTTATGCAATGCGGTCAGCAGATGTTCTACGCAAGCAGTGTGTGTGTGTGTGTCACGACTTCTGCCGAAGTCGATGCCCCTCCTTGTTCGGGGAGAGTGAACGAGGTATGTTATAGGTTACAGCTTCCCCCCAATTACCGCATTAACCCCTCGTTCTATGTGTCTCTCCTCAGGCCTCTGGTGGCTGGCCCGCTCCAGGAGGCTGAGGTGCGGGAGGTTCCTCCGCCCCCTCTGGACATCGAGGGGGCCCCTGCGTACTCCGTTCGATCCATCCTGGATTCGAGACGTCGGGCGAGGGGCCTTCAGTACCTCGTGGACTGGGAGGGATCCGGTCCGGAAGAGAGATGCTGGGTTCCGGTGGAGGTCGTGTTAGATCCTTACCTGCTGCGAGAGTTCCACCATCTCCATCCGGATCACCCTGCACCTCGTGCTCCGGGTCGTCCCCGAGGCCGGTGTCAACGCACGGCTGGAGCCGTCGACGTACTGTCACGACTTCTGCCGAAGTCGATGCCCCTCCATGTTCGGGCGGTGCTCGGCGGTCGACGTCACCGGTCTTCTAGCCATCATTGATCCTTTTTTCATTTTCCATTGGTTTTGTCTTGTCTTCCTACACACCTGGTTCCAATCCCATTCATTACATGTTGTGTATTTAACCCTCTGTTTCCCCTCATGTCCTTGTCAGAGATTGTTTGTTAAGTGCTCGTGTTGTTGGATTGGTGCGCGACGGGTTATTTTACCCATGTTTATTTTATTATGTACTTTGGTTTTGGAGTTTGTTTTTAACTTTATTAAGCTACACCAGTTACACCAAGTTTGGTTCCCCTGCGCCTGCCTTCCCTGCCACCTACACACACACACGACGTGACAGTGTGTGTGTCACAGAATGACTGTTTTTAAGGCATGCATGCGTGTGTGTGTGTAGGTACTGAATGAAAACGTGTGAATATGTGTGTGCCTGTTTGTTAGTGTGCATACGTTGCAGGGAAGTTCTGTATTTCTATGTGAGTTCGTGTGAATGTTATGTCTGAGTGTTTGTGACAATGTGTTTATGTGCAGTGCCAGTCAAAAGTTTGGAAACACCAACTCATTCCAGGGTTTTTCTTTATTTGTACTCTTTTCTACATTGTAAAATATTGGTGAAGACATCAAAACTATGAATATACAATTATATTTTATATTTGAGATTCTTCAAAGTAGCCACTTTTTGCCTTGGTGACAGCTTTGCACATCTGGAATGCATTTCAATTAACAGGTGTGCCTTGTTAAAAGAACATTTTTGGAATTTCTTTCCTTCATTTGAGCCAATCAGTTGTGTTGTGACAAGGTAGAGGTGGTATACAGAAGATAGCCCTATTTGGTAAAAGACCAAGTCCATATTATGTCAAGAACAGCTCAAATAAGCAAAGAGTAATACAACAGTCCATCATTACTTTAAGACATGAAGGTCCGTCAATGTAGAACATTTCAATAACTTCGAAAGTTTCTTCAAGAGCAGTTGCAAAAACCATCAAGCGCTATGATGACACTAGCTTTCATGAGGACCGCCACAGGAAAGGAAGACACTGAGCTACGGAGAATGCATTAATTAGAGTTACCTGCACCTCAGATTGCAGCGCAAATAAATGTAACAGACACATCTCAACATCAACTGTTCAGAGGAGACTGCGGGAATCAGGAGACTGTGGGACTATCGTTTGTTTTTTAACAGCACAATGACCCAAAACACACCTCCAGGCTGTGTAAGGGCTATTTGACCAAGAAGGAGAGTGATGGAGTGCTGCATCAGATGACCTGGCCTCCACAATCACCCGACCTCAACCCAATTGAGATGGTTTGGGATGAGTTGGACTGCAGAGTGAAGGAAAAGCAGCCAACAAGTGCTCAGCATATGTGGGAACTCCTTCAAGACTGTTGGAAACGCATTTGATATAAAGCTGGTAGAGAGAATGCCAAGACTGTGCAAAGCTATCATCAAGGCAAACGGTTGCTGGAATGAGTAGGTGTGTCCAAACTTTTGACTGGCACTGTACATAAACACGTCACAAACACTCAGACATAACATTCACACGAACTCACATAGAAATACAGAACGTCCCTGAAATATATGCACACACACCAATGTAGTACCATATAAAAAGGCACAAATTCACACATGCTTTCATTCAGTACACACACACACACACACGCCTTTCAAACAGTAATTCTGTGATACACACACACACACACACACACACACACACACACACACACACACACACACACACACACACACACACACACACACACACACACACACACACACACACAGTGCAGCCAGAGACAAATGCTCAACTGTTCAGATACAAATTCTGCTTTGGTGGCTGAGCAAAAGAAAAGCAGTTCTGATATCATGGCACACCAATGAAGGAAACATGACATCCCATTGCCGCATGACACAATGTTCAGTCCCTATGAAGATACTACAACAGGGAGCACACGCACACCCGTACACGCATGCATACATGCACACATGCATGCTAACAGAAAATATATTACATCTATTTCTAGTCATGAAAAAATACTAAGTCGCGAAATCTATATTTGAATCCTCAGCCTAAGAACCTTACATCTGAGTGGATTCAGCTACCACGGGCATGTGATAAAAATGGCACTGACAGCGTGCGTGCCTGACGAACTATGCAGGATATATTATAATCAGACACATGAGATTACATCTGTGAAGTGTTACTTGGAAAATAATTTTTACATTTATGAAATCAGCTTTCATATGGTAAGGCTGTCCATAAGAACAGTTCTCAACATAATGGAATGCTAAAAGATTAAAAGGTAGAGTAGATAGGGAGGTAGATGGTCGATACTGTAGTTGATACATAACCCAGAATACATTTGTTAGAATTACTTTTTTCATGTAGTCTCATTCAGTGAACAAACCTAACTATGATCAGTGTGATATTTGTTAAAATGGCAGCAGTGAAACAATGTGCTTAAGTAAAGAGTTGGTTCTCACATTAAAGGTGGCTGTGACTGGACTGACAATGTCTTCATGCTGCTCTCTGAAAAAGTCACACGACAGCACAATCTCTCCGCCTCATCGGTCGCTCCCTCCCCCTCCTGCAGACATAGACGCTCCAACAGGGCGAGATCTGGGGGAGGGAGGGAGAGAGAGAGAGAGAGAGATTCAGACAACAGATATCCAGGGATTACACGCACTGTTATGAAGATATATATACTGCAGATAAAGACATGAATATTGATGATAGAGCAGAGGGCTTTTTTTAGGGTGATATATCAGATTCAGATTCAGCCTTGAGCTTTTGATCTGCATCATTACATGGGGGGAGAGGAGGATATGTGCTGATTATCCTACAAAATGCTGAAACAAAACCAGATACAATTTGTATGGATAGTTTTAGCTCCCACTAAGTAGCTAATGTATCACTGTGTGTTATTTCGTCTCGTGCCTAACAACACCCGTGGCAATATATCCTCCAAACGCCAGCTTCTCTGGCATTAACACTTAAATATAGTATTGTAAAACAGTATTGTGTTGGTACTATTATTTTATATATACTGTGTTTTCAACTGCTCTGTACAACATGCATTGGTCCTGAGGAGGCCAAAAGAGGGCACCTTCTTAGAAATCACATAATGAAAATATCTTTCTGCAAATGCCACGGTTTTTAACCTTCACATCAACAGCTGGCATTTAAACAGTACTGTACAAACCATCAAAATAACAGTATTTATCAGGACCATCCTGGTCAATCCGCCTTAGGAGGAGGGGAGGAATAGTCATACCACATTGCTCAGCTGTTTGTGGTATGAAAGTGATGGAGAAAGTTGTAGATGATGGGATTATTATAGAGTCGTAGATGTTGGAGTTATTATAGAAATCACTGTGATAATCTGAAAATCTGTGAACAGGCCTAGACAGAGACAGGGAAGGCCTGATTTTGTAATCCAGAGAGTTCACAAGTCATGCCATTGTGACCCGAGGAGCCTTTGGTGAGGAAAAGTACTCCCCTACTGATTCATGTTCTACAAGCAGGTGATTAATTTAAAACAGTCATACTATAAATCCTCTATAATGCTATTATAAACATGTTATAACTTGAATTAGCACTAAAACATGTGAGCCACAGAAAAAAATGAGGTTTAAATGTTTAAATATAAAACTAATTCTGGTCCTTGCAGCGGATGTTTGTTGGATTATGATCAGGTAATAATTAAAAGCTATTTTAGCTATCTAGCAGTGTGATTAAAAGAACATGAAGAAATCAAAATGATTGCTAAAATGCGATGTTGCTCCTATTTCATGCAATAGCCATGTCACGACTTCCGCCGAAGTCGGTTCCTCTCCTTGTTCGGGCGGCGTTCGGCGGTCGACGTCACTGGTCTTCTAGCCATCGACGATCCACCTTTCATTTTCCATTTGTTTTGTCTTGTTTTCCCACACACCTGGTTTACATTTGTCTCATTACTTGTCGTGTATTTAACCCTCTGTTCCCCCCATGTCTGTGTGTGAAATAGTTTGTTGTAAGTGCTTGTGCACACTTTGACTGGTGCGCGACGGGTTTTGTACCCATATTTAGTATTTCTGGATGCCGTTGGATTTGAGAATTAAACTGCTCCGGTTATTACCCAGCTCTGCTCTCCTGCGTCTGACATCCCTGCCACCAGTTACGCACCCCTTACAAGCCACCACTCTCTTAGATACACGTACAGTATTTTGATGAACAACCTTATCCAAAGGAATAAAAATGACACACATGAACAAAGAACAGCACCAGCAAAACAGTTTACAGGCTAGTGACCTCTGTCCAATTTAAACTCTGCTATTGATGTCCTCTGAAACAGATCCATGTCACATGACTGATTACTCCAATAGCTGAGGTAAACCAGGGCCAGACTGGATAACAAGATGGTCTGTGTGACCGGATAGAGTGATAAACGAATCATCAAGCTTGACAGCTCAAATCTTGGGCAAAACATAGCAACCTACCACTGTATCAAGGAATGATCTGAATAGCTAGCTATAGTTGTGCGTTGCAAATGTGAAGGAGTGTGATTGTGGGTGTGTGTATCCCTCCCAGACAGTCAGGCAAAGAATGGCATTGCCATGGATGAGTAATCATTTTCACACTCCCTGCTCTGCTGCAGGAGCAGAGAGTCGAAAACAGCTGAGCCTCAGACCATCAAATCAAATCACATTTATTTATATAGCCCTTCTTACATCAGCTGATATCTCAAAGTGCTGTACAGAAACCCAGCCTAAAACCCCAAATAGCAAGCAATGCAGGTGTAGAAGCACGGTGGCTAGGAAAAACTCCCTAGAAAGGCCAAAACCTAGGAAGAAACCTAGAGAGGAACCAGGCTATGAGGGGTGGCCAGTCCTCTTCTGGCTGTGCCGGGTGGAGATTATAACAGCACATGGCCAAGATGCTCAAATGTTCATAAATGACCAGCATGGTCAAATAATAATAATCATAGTAGTTGTCGAGGGTGCAACAAGTTAGTAACACAAGAGTAAGTGTCAGTTGGCTTTTTCATAGCCGATAATTGAGAGTATCTCTACCGCTCCTGCTGTCTCTAGAGAGTTGAAAACAGCAGGTCTGGGACAGGTAGCATGTCCGGTGAACAGGTCAGGGTTCCATAGCCGCAGGCAGAACAGTTGGAACTGGAGCAGCAGCACGGCCAGGTGTACTGGGGACAGCAAGGAGTCATCAAGCCAGGTAGTCCTGAGGCATGGTCCTAGGGCTCAGGTCCTCCGAGAGAGCGAAATAAAGAGAGAATTAGAGAGAGCATATTTAAATTCACACAGGACACCGGAAAAGACAAGAGAAATACTCCAGATGTGACAGACTGACCCTAGCCCCCCGACACATAAACTACTGCAGCATAAATACTGGAGGCTGAGACAGGAGGGGTCAGGAGACACTGTGGCCCCATCCGAAGAAACCCCCGGACAGGGCCAAACAGGTAGGATATAACCCCACCCACTTTGCCAAAGCACAGCCCCCACACCACTGGAGGGATATCTCCAACCACCAACATACTATCCCGAGACAAGGCCGAGTATAGCCCACAAAGATCTCCGCCACGGCACAACCCAAGGGGGGGGTGCCAACCCAGACAGGAAGACCACGTCAGTGACTCAACCCACTCAAGTGACGCACCCCTCCCAGGGACGGCATGGAAGAACACCAGTAAGCCAGTGACTCAGCCCCTGTAATAGGGGTAGAGGCAGAGAATCCCAGTGGAGAGAGAGAGAGGGGAAACCGGCCAGGCAGAGACAGCAAGGGCGGTTCGTTGCTCCAGCCTTTCCGTTCACCTTCACACCCCTGGGCCAGACTACACTTAATCATAGGACCTACTGAAGAGATGTGTCTTCAGTAAAGACTTAAAGGTTGAGACTGAGTATGCGTCTCTCACATGGGTAGGCAGACTATTCCATAAAAATTGAGCTCTATAGGAGAAAGCCCTGCCTCCAGCTGTTTGCTTAGAAATTCTAGGAACAATTAGGAGGCCCGCGTCTTGTGACCGTAGCGTACGTGTAGGTATGTACGGCAGGACCAAATCGGAAAGATAGGTAGGAGCAAGTCCATGTAATGCTTTGTAGGTTAGCAGTAAAACCTTGAAATCAGCCCTTGACTTAACAGGAAGCCAGTGTAGGGAGGCTAGCACTGGAGTAATATGATCAAATTTTTTGGTTCTAGTCAGGATTCTAGCAATAATACTCCAATAATACTCCATTTTGGAAGCTGTGTCAACAAAATACGTCTTCTGTGCAATATTTCTGCAATGGTTGCAATGGTAACATTTAAAAGAGCCCTTGGGTTTGTGGTCAAGCCAAGTTTTTTGAGAGTCACTCGGAAGATAACTGTGGACTAATTTGTCAATTAGGGTAGGACATCTCTTAATTAAAGCTCATTACTGGTGGCTCAGGAAAGACTTGGCGTAGTAGCGTATCACTTTGTATGATTCCCCAATTATTTTGAATGATTCTTTAATGTTCTCTGCTTCAGTGCTGTATTTTGTAACAAAATACACTCTCTCTGATGGCTGTTTTACATTGCAACCATTGCAGAAATATTGCACAGAAGAAGTATTTTGTTGACACAGCTTTCAAAATGGAGTATTACGTCAAGCATTTCATTAACTGCAAAACCACTCATGTCATCTATAGATTGGAATGTCCACAGTGCAAGGTGTTCTACATTGTACAGACAAAGAGATATACTGTATCATTACATTACATGACGTGATGTTTAATATTTAAATCTAAACATTTATTAATGGCTATTGTAATTTTACGTGATGATAATTATCATTACACAATCCCATAATCCCTGTTGTGCAAAAATGCATCTAGCCGCAATATTTACCTCCTTTCCACAAATGTTACTCTATAACTCATGAAGCACCTCTATGCGCAGTCACTTACCAGAGAAGACATCTTGATAGGGCCCTGTGGTAGTGGTCTGGACACCTGAGAGGCATTGTCTGGCGCATAGGGTCAGACTTGCCCCTGGAAAGCCTCTCTCTGACCCCCCACGCTCCTGGAGGTCAGTGGCGGCCTCATGCCTCAATCTGAGGCCTTCCAGATCCTTGGTCCGTTCTGCAGAATGACTGAAAGGCCCGGAGATACTGCAGGACCTCTGCCTGGGGGTTCTCCATCTCTGGGGCTTGTGGCCCCCAAATCCTGCCCCAGAGCCTGGCTCCGTCCTATGAGGGCTCTGGCTTGGCGAGCCTATGAATGAGGTCAGCTGCCTGGTGGTGGTCTTCACGTAGGTAGGGTGGATGGGAGGACAGGGCTTGACAGTGGAGCTAGTGGAGGACGTCCTTCTGGAAAGAGATATTTTGGAACTGTAACTCTTCAGCAGAGAGACAGAATAGCTACTCTTCCTTCTGCTCAGAGACCGGAAGATTCTCCCCATGTCCCACTCCTCCTCCCTTTCCACAGTCAGTTCCATGTTACTCACACTTCTGGATGAACCTGAGTCCGGTCCCAACCCTGATGCACCTGAACCCCTTGATGGCGCTACCTGCCACATCAAAGCTCTGGCTCTGAGTCAGCTGGGAGGTCAGCACCGAGTTCTCCAGGTCGTCCTGGGTCTCCTCAGTGCTCTCATAGGACGTGGTGGTGGAGTTGGTGTCTGGGAAGCTGTAGGTGCTGGTGGTTTTGGGCAGGGGGCTGTCGCTGCTCCCCTCCGTGTCCGCCGAGGAGGGGCCACTGTCTCTTGGTGAACCTAAATCTGACTCCCCCCCAGATGCAACCCTTCCCTCTGCCTCTGATTGTCTATGATCAGCACTTTGGTCTGGTCCTGCAGTATCAGTACCAACAGGTGTCTCATCAACCTGTCCCTTGTCCAGGTCTGGCCCCAGAGTGGAGCCTACCTCCTGTGGGTCAGAGGGGTCAAGGGCTAGGGGTTTAAAATCCCCATCTGTGGTGGGGGAGGTGACCCCCTCAGCCAAAGGGACAGTGACTCTATCCAGGACCACATCAGTGTTCCCATGATTCTCCCTGATACCTTGCTGGATGTCATAGAGCAGATCCTCATGCTCATCCATAGCAGAGTGGAAGCTGTAGAGGTCCCCGTCTGATTCTGAACTCGTTCTCTGGCCCTCGTCCTCCGCCTCCGACGTTGTCAAGTGGCCATGCTCTGGGTCACCATCCGACATCATTCCCAGCTCATCTGCAGAGAGGCTCCTGTTGACCCCACCAGCTCCCTCCAGCTGGAACCCCTTGCCATCCAGGATATCCTCCTTGGACAGCCCCTTTGCCTTTGACAGACTCTTCCTGATTCACGTGCCCAAAAACACAGAGGTTTTGGCTTCCGATTGAGATTTTTTCTTGCCACCATCTCCCCCTTTGGACTTGCCCTTTTTGGATCTCTCAGGTTCCCTGTCCTCCCTGTCCTCAACCCCTATCACAGGGGGCATCTTCCCTTGCTGCCTTCCTCTGCTTGGCCTCCTGGTTCCCCCATCTTCCTAAACAGGCGGACCCCCTTGACAATCAGGCCATGCTGCTGGGGCTGGGGTTGCTGCTCCTGGGTTGTTGAACTGGCTTTTTGGGAGCTCAGCACTAATCCCTGCCTGCTCAGCGGTGTTGCAGCTTTGAGGATGCTGTTGCTGAGAGGAGGCTGACAGGCTCACTCTCTCCCTCCCACTCCCTCCTCCTATCTGCTCTGTTGCATAATGACTGCTGGATGAGCAACCCACCCAAGCATGTTCAATGCGAGGCTCCTCCCCCACGAAAGAAGGCGTAAGCGTCCGGTGAGGATGATGTTGTTGTTGCTGCTGTCTGCGGAACATGTTGGTCACACTAATCTTCACCCTGTCTTTAAAGGCTCTGGTGAAGAAGTTCTCCATCAGGAAAAGCACCTGGGTCTCTACAGTCTGTATGGTCTGCATTCTGTCTGCAGGACAAGCTGGACAGTCTAAATTAACAACAGAGAGAGTGGAAGTATTCAGTAGCCATTCATTCAGTTTATATTTAAACATAATCTTTACAATCAAATGAGATGCATTTTGTTTTCAATGGAGCCTATAGCTAAGACACTAAACAAACAAACCTCCATGGAAAATTCCTGTTCAAACTCCCTATCACCTTTTGTCACATAATATAGACGGACCATAATGTACGCTTTCAAAGTGTCTGCTATTATAAACATTTCAAATATCCATTATGGTTATTAACCCTGCCTTGTTCGTTCTCACGTTTTATTCTCCTGCGTATTCCCTGTACTGTTACAAATATGTCAGCAGATGTTTGTGTCATGCCTATAGTCTGAGTGAGAATATGATTCATGTAATTCAATTTCTACAGCCTGCATATCTATTAATAGCTGTGGTGTTTAGTCCAGCCTGTCTGTCGTTGCTCTAGTACAAACCCAGTGAGCTTGATATTACTTTGATCCTGAACTAACACATACCAAAGTGCCATCTTCAGTAGAGTAGATTGAACTGGGAGGAAACATTTGTGTTTTATCTAAGTTGTTACCATTTACACCTGCAAGATATTTATACACGGGCATTCTGTTGACTCTTGTCATACACTGTAGGTTCACTGTTATCAATATATTAGTTAATTCAAACAATGATAACTAATTGAACTTTGGGTGTGGCTCATTGGTAGATCATTGATGAAGATCGCTTCGCCAGAGAATGCCCACTATGATACAACTATCAATGTTTAGCATTGCGCTCAGATGTAAAATGCTCATTCAATTACCTGAGAATGATCACTTTTGATTATGAAAATAATTACTTGAAGTTTCACTTTTCTGATCATGAATATTAATTGTTCTCTACATAGTAATAAACCAAAAACTACATTAGGTGTACTGTATCCTATGCATACAGTATAGTCCAACCAATAAAATACTTTCCCAGTAAATATCACCAAGCAACTGTCTTCAGTAGGCTACTGTTTATCTGTATACATTATGTGGCAGACCAGGGGGTTTGGTCAAGACGTTTACACAAATCAGACAGAGTATGATTAGCTTGGTTTCAAGGGTGTTTATTTAAATAATAAATCCAAAAGAAAAGGATAGGTCTCCCCCACGAGACCTTCTCCGGGATACTGTGTTCTGGGCTCCAGGTCTTGCTGTTTCCTGTCGGGATCAAAACTGCACTCACTCCTGTTACCGCTGTAACCATCCCTCAACTATATGGGAGTCCTTTCTTCAACCCACTCTCTCCCTGTGTGCTGCACTTCTGGCAGCTTTATGGGCCTTGCACAGCTGGTGAGCAATCAGCCTTTGATTACTCACGAACTCCCAATCAGCCCCAATTAGTTCTGGCACCTGTCGAGACCTGGCACGTCCAGCAGATGGAGCAATCGCCTCGTGATGTATACGCCGTCTGTCACCAGGTCTCGACAAGTCTCCCCCTGGTGGCTGACCTGCTGTACGCCACAATTATCACAATGGGCCAAAATAAAAATCTACAACACAGTTTTCATGAATAATATACTAGATATACATACCTTCAATATATAGTAGAAGTCCCGCTACACACAGAGGAGAGAAGAGAAAGAAAGTCATTGCCTTAGCGGTTTCTCTCCAGCATTGAGTGGAACACAATCAAGTGTTTGTGATCTCCACTGGGCTGCTCCTTTTCCTTGGTCACATGAAGAAGTGATGTTCATCATCACATGTTCTGATTCTGAATCAAAGTGAAAGAAAATTATAGAAAATGTTCCAAATGACAAAAAAATACTAAATGAGGATGTATTGATTCCGTATGTCGTCACACCTCAGAGTTAATATTTGATGGAAGCACCTTTAGCAGCCATTACAGCTGTGAGTAATTTTGATTAAGATTCTACTAACCTTGCACAACTTTTAGGGCAATATACTGTGCCTTCAGAAGGTATTCACACAATTGACTTTTCCCACATTTTGTTGTGTTACAGCCTGCATTTAAAATTGATGTTTTTATCACTGGCCTACTCACAATACCCCATAATGTCAAAGTGGAAATATGTTTTTCTAAATGTTAGCAAATTAATTAAAAATGAAAAGCTGAAATGTCTTGAGTCATTAAGTATTCAACCCATTTGTTAGGGCAAGTCAAAATAAGTTCAGGAGTAAAAATGTGCTTAACAATTCACATAAGTTGCATGGGCTCAATAATAGTTTAACATGATTTTTGACTGACTACCTCATTTCTGTGCACCACACATACAATTATCTGGAAGGTCCCTCAATCGTGCAGTGAATTTCAAACACAGACTCAACCACAAAGACCAGGGAGGTTTTCCAATGCCTCACAAAGAACGGCACCTATTGCCAGATGGGTAAATAAAAAAAAGCAGACATTGAATATCCCTTTGAGCATGCTGAAGTTATCAATTACACTTTGGATGGTGTATCAAAACATCCAGTCACTACAAAGATACAGGCATCCTTACTAACTCAGTTGCCAGAGAGGAAGGAAACTGCTCAGGGATTTCACCATGAGGCCAAAGGTGACTTTAAAACAGTTACCGAGTTTAATGGCTGTGATAGGATAAAACTGAGGATGGATCAACAACATTGTAGTTACTCCGAAATACTAACCTAAATGACAAACCTGTACAGAATACAAATATTCCAAAACATGCATCCTTTTTGCAATATCGCACTAAAGTAAAACTGCAAAAAAGGTTGCAAAGCAATTAACCTTTTTTCCTGAATACAAAGTTTTATGTTTGGGGCAAAGCCAACACAACACACCACTGAGTAACATTTTTTCAAGCATGGTTGTGCCTGCATCATGTTATGGGTATGCTTGTCAAGGACTAGGGAGTTTTTGGGGATAAAAAGAAACGGAATAGAGGTAAGCACAGGCAAAATTCTAGAGGAAAACCTATTTCAGTTTACTTTCCAGCAGACACTGGGAGACAAATTCACCTTTCAGCAGGGCAATAAGGTGAACCATAAGGCCAAATATACACTGGAGTTGCTTACCAAGATGACATTGAATGTTCCTGAGTGGTCTGGTTACAGTTTTGACTAATATTGGCTTGACAATCTGTGGCAAGACTTGAAAATGGCTGTTTAGGCTGTCAATAATCAGCAATCAACTTGACAGAGGTTGAAGAATTTAAAAACGATTATGTGCAAATATTGTACAATCCAGGTGTGCAAAGCTCTTAGAGACTTACCCAGAGAGTCTCACAGCTATAATTGCTGCTAAAGGTAATTCTAACATGTATTGACTCAGGGGTGTGAATACTTACGTAAATTAGATATTTCTGTATTTCATTTTCAATACATTTGAGGGAAACGAATGTGTAGATGGGTGAGAGAAAAACATCTATTTAATCAATTTTGAATTCAGGTTGTAATACAACCAAATGTGGATTAAGTCGAGGGGTATGAATAATTACTGAATGCACTGTAGGTTGTATCCCTTTTTAGATTACATTTCAAGATAGCAAATTTTGAAGATTGTGCAAGGGGTGTGCAGACTTTTTCTATGCACTGTATTAAAAAGGAAAAAAAACTACAAGAAATGCTACGTACAGTGCATTCGGAAAGAATTCAGACCCATTTGCTTTTTCCACATTTTGTTATTTACAGCCTTCTTCAAAAACATATAGTTTTTATCCTCATCAATCTACAGACAATACCCTATAATGACAAAGCAAAAACAGGTTTTTAGAAACTTTTGCAAATGTTGTAAAAAAAACTACTGTCACGCCCTGGCCATGGAGAGGGTTTTTGTTCTCTATTTTGGTTAGGCCAGGGTGTGACTAGGGTGGGCATTCTATGTGCCCTTTTCTATGTTTTGTGTATTTCTTTGTTTTGGCCGGGTATGGTTCTCAATCAGGGACAGCTGTCCTTCGTTGTCTCTGATTGGGAACCATACTTAGGTAGTCTTTTCCCACAGGGTTTTTGTGGTTAGATAATTTCTGTTTAGTGTTTTGCACCTTACGGTAATGTTTCGGTTCTTCTCTTTGTTATTTTTGCTTTAGTGTTCAGTTTAATAAAGCATGAACACTTACCACGCTGCGTTTTGGTCCGATGATTCCTCCTCTTCGGACGACGAAGACTGTTACAACTACAGAAATATCACATTTACATAAGTATTCAGACCCTTCACTCAGTACTTTGTTGAAGCACCTTTGGCAGTGATTACAGCCTCAAGTCTTCTTTTGTATGACGCTACAAGCTTGGCACACCTGTATTTGGGAAGTTTCTCCCATTATTCTCTGCAAATCCTGCCAAGAGACATGTCCTGAAGCCATTCCTGTGTTGCCTTGACTGTGTGCTTAGGGTCGTTGTCCTGTTGGAAGGTGAATCTTCACCCCAGTCTGAGATCCTGAGCGATAAGGTGTAGGTTTTCATCAAGGATCTTTCTGTACTTTGCTCCGTTCATCTTTCCCTCAATCCCAACTAGTCTCCCAGTCCCTGCTGCTGAAAAACATCCCCACAGCATGATGCTGCCAACACCATGTTTCACCGTAGGGATGGTGCCAGGGTTCCTCCAGACATGAAGTTTGGCATTCAGGACAAAGAGTTCAATCTTGGTTTCATCAGACCAGAGAATCTTGTTTCTCATGGTCTGAGAGTCTTTAGGTGCATTTTGGCAAACTCCATATGCCTTTTACTGAGGAGTGGCTTTCGTCTGGCCGCTCTACCATAAAGGCCTGATTGGTGGACTGCTGCAGAAATCGTTGTCCTTCTGGAAGGTTCTTCCATCTCCACAGAGGAAATCAAGCTTTGTCAGTGACCATCGGGTTCTTGGTCACCTCCCTGACCAAGGCCCTTCTCCACCGATTGCTCAGTTTGCCTGGGCGGCCAGCTCTAGGAAGAGTCTTGCTGGTTCAAAACTTCTTCCATTTAAGAATGATGGAGGCCACTGTGTTTTTGGGGACTTTCAATGCTGCAGACATGTTTTGGTACCTTTTCCCAGATCTGTGCCTCGACACAATCCTGTCTCGAAGCTCTACGGACAATTCATTTTACCTCATGGCTTGGTTTTTGCTCTGACATGCATTGTCAACTGTGGGACCTTAAATAGACAGATGTGTGCCTTTCCAAATCATGTCCAATCAATTGAATATACCACAGGTGGACTACAATCAAGTTGTAGAAGCAGGGTGCACCTGAGCTCAATTTCGAGTCTCATAGCAAAGGGTCTGAATACTTATCTAAATAAGAAATGTGCAAAATGTATTTAAACCTGTTTTCACTTTGTAATTATGGGTTCTTGTGTGTATATTGATGAGGGAATTATTTTTAGAATAAGGCTGTAACATAGCAAAATGTGGAAAAAGTAAAGGGGTCTGAATACTTTCCAAATGCACAAATGTCAGCCGGTATTTTTTTTATTTTTTATTTAACCTTTATTTAACTAGGCAAGTCAGTTAAGAACACATTCTTATTTACAATGACGGCATATTAAAAGGCCTCCTGCAGGGATGGGGGCTGGGAACAGCACAACATGGTAGAAGTACAAAACAGGGAAAAAACATTATTGGGCACAGACAACAGCTCAAAGGAGAAGGTAGAGATAACAATACATCACGCCAAGCAGCCACAGCTGTCAGTAAGAGTGTCCATCATTGAGTCTTTGAATGAAGAGATTGAGATAAAACTGTCCAGTTTGAGTGTTTGTTGCAGCTCGTTCCGGTCGCTAGCTGCAGCGAACTGAAAAGACGAGCAACCCAGGGATGTGTGCGCTATGGGGACCTTTAACAGAATGTGACTGGCAGAACGGGTGTTGTATGTGGAGGATGAGGGCTGCAGTAGATATCTCAGATAGGGGGGAGTGAGGCCTAAGAGGGTTTTATAAATAAGCATCAACCAGTGCGTCTTGCGATGGGTATACAGAGATGACCAGTTAACAGAAGAGTATACAAATTGGTGCATTCACCTTATGATATCCAGTGGAACAACCACTTTACAATAGTGCATCTAAATCTTTTAAGGGGGGGGGGTTAGAAGGATTACTTTATCCTATCCCAGGTATTCCTTAAAGAGGTGGGGTTTCAGGTGTCTCCAGAAGGTGGTGATTGACTCCGCTGTCCTGGCGTCGTGAGGGAGCTTGTTCCACCATTGGGGTGCCAGAGCAGCGAACAGTTTGGACTGGGCTGAGCGGGAACCGTGCTTCCTCAGAGGTAGGGGGGCCAGCAGGCCAGAGGTGGATGAACGCAGTGCCCTTGTTTGGGTGTAGGGCCTGATCAGAGCCTGAAGGTATGGAGGTGCCGTTCCCTTCACAGCTCCGTAAGCAATCACCATGGTCTTGTAGCGGATGCGAGCTTCAACTGGAAGCCAGTGGAGAGAGCGGAGGAGCGGGGTGACGTGAGAGAACTTGGGAAGGTTGAACACCAGACGGGCTGCGGCGTTCTGGATGAGTTGTAGGGGTTTAATGGCACAGGCAGGGAGCCCAGCCAACAGCGAGTTGCAGTAATCCAGACGGGAGATGACAAGTGCCTGGATTAGGACCTGCGTCGCTTCCTGTGTGAGGCAGGGTCGTACTCTGCGAATGTTGTAGAGCATGAACCTACAGGATCGGGTCACCGCCTTGATGTTAGTGGAGAACGACAGGGTGTTGTCCAGGATCACGCCAAGGTTCTTAGCACTCTGGGTGGAGGACACAAGGGAGTTGTCAACCGTGATGGCGAGATCATGGAACGGGCAGTCCTTCCCCGGGAGGAAGAGCAGCTCCGTCTTGCCAAGGTTCAGCTTGAGGTGGTGATCTGTCATCCACACTGATATGTCTGCCAGACATGCAGAGATGCGATTCGCCGCCTGGTTATCAGAAGGGGGAAAGGAGAAGATTAATTGTGTGTCGTCTGCATAGCAATGATAGGAGAGACCATGTGAGGATATGACAGAGCCAAGTGACTTGGTGTATAGCGAGAATAGGAGAGGGCCTAGAACAGAGCCCTGGGGGACACCAGTGGTGAGAGCGCGTGGTGCGGAGACAGATTCTCGCCACGCCACCTGGTAGGAGCGACCTGTCAGGTAGGACGCAATCCAAGCGTGGGCCGCGCCGGAGATGCCCAACTCGGAGAGGGTGGAGAGGAGGATCTGATGGTTCACAGTATCAAAGGCAGCAGATAGGTCTAGAAGGATGAGAGCAGAGGAGAGAGAGTTAGCTTTAGCAGTGCGGAGAGCCTCCGTGACACAGAGAAGAGCAGTCTCAGTTGAATGCCCAGTCTTGAAACCTGACTGATTAGGATCAAGAAGGTCATTCTGAGAGAGATAGCAGGAGAGCTGGCCAAGGACGGCACGTTCAAGAGTTTTATGAGGTGACTATGTCACATCTGCTCTTGCAACGCCCCTCTACTGCTCATCCTGTGTCTCCTTGACCTCCACTCCCCCAGTACTCTCTCCCTCTCTCTGTGTGTGTGTGTGATTGTGTGGGCGGAGACAGGTGTGCTGGAGTCAGAGCAGATCCCTACCAGCTGCAACCTGTTCCATAATCAAGACCTCTAACAAATACTCAGCCCTGCCACTTCCACGCTGCCAGATCGTAATCTCTGCTCAGTCAGTCTATGTTTCTAGCCGTTTGTTCCTGTTTAGATCCTGTTGTCCTGTTGTGCCTGTTTTCCCTTGCCTGACGCTGTTTTCCTCTCCGCTACAGTTCTGCCCGCTCTGACTCTGGTCCCTGTCTCCAGTCCCACGTCTCGTCACCCTGGATTCCCCACTCTACTACTCCCTTGGATTCCCCTCTGGACCTGCTTACCCTGTCCCAAACCCTCTCGCCTCAGCCTCCACACCTGGTTTCCTGTAAACCACACAAGCTTCCCATGGCCTGCATGCCATCTTCCCAACGTGTTTTCAATAAATACCTTGGTTACTTCAACATAGTCTCTTCATCTGTCTGCTCTTGGGTTCCCCTGTTCCACTCTGCATAAAAGTACGATCTGGCCAAAGAGATGAACCCAGCAGACTGAAATACTCTCTACCAAACCTTCGCTGGCCAAGGCGCCCGAGCAACATAACCAAGCTCTGAAAACACTGCTGGAGCACATCAAGGAGTTTTCACGGAGCCTGTCTGACCTACAGGGCCGAACCTTCGCCCAGAGCTCACAACCAGTCCCAAGTCTTTCTTCTCCTCTCCGGGAGCCGTTTGTTCCGACTCCCGAGCATTACGATGGCAACCTCGGAGCTTACAGAGCCTTTTTGGTACAATGTTCACTAGTATTTGAGCAACAGCCCTACTCTTATGCTAGCGAACGGGCCAGGATTTCCTGTCTGATTGGCTGCCTCCGTGGAGCAGTGCTTTCCTCAGCCACGGCGGTGTGGGAGAGACAGTCCCCCATCTGCGTCTCCCACTCCAGATTCACGGAGGAGATGAAGAAAGTCTTCAACCACCCGGTCTATGGTAAGGATGCTGCTAAACGACTCGTTCCTTGTCCTCCTTCTCCCTCCCTCCGTCTCTCTGGAAATCAAGTAGAAAAGATCAGTTTCCACATAATCAACTGTCCTTACTCTCCCCTGGTTCTTGTCCATCCTTGGTTAAAACTACACAACCCACAGATTGACTGGACTGCTGGAAAGGTAACCACTTGGAGTTCAATTTGTCACTCTAATTGTTTACATTCTGCCATTCTCCCTGCCTTGTCTGTGCCCCAGTTCCTTCCAATACCTCCGGACCTGTCATCTGTTCCTCCCGAGTATCACGATCTACTGAAGCTCCTGTGTTCAGCAAGCACCACGCCCTGTCGCTGCTGCCTCATTGGCCGTACGACTGCGCCATTGACCTCCAACCTGGAGCTCCTCTCTCCATAACCTCTCTCGTCCCGAGCAAGAGGCTATGGAGAGGTACATCCAGGATTCTCTGGCTGCAGGACTTATCAAGCCATCTTCTTCCCTGGTGGGTGGTGGGTTTTTCTTTGTGAAGAAGGATGGGTCACTGAGGCCATGCCTAGACTACCGTGGGCTGAGTAATATTACTGTTAAGCTCACTAGGGTAGGGGGCACTATTTTCACCTCCGGATGAAAAGCGTGCCCAAAGTAAACTGCCTGCTACTCAGGCCCAGAAGCTAGGATATGCATATAATTAGTAGATTTGGATAGAAAACACTCAAGTTTCTAAAACTGTTAAAATAATGTCTGTGAGTATAACAGAACTGAAATGGCAGGCGAAAACCTGAGGAAAATCCATCCAGGAAGTGCCATTACATTGAAATGGCTGTTTTTCCAATGAAAGCCTATCCACCATTTAAAGGGATAGGACCCAGATTCTGTTCCCTATGGCTTCCATTATTTGTGAACAGTCTTTAGACATTGTTTCAGGCTTTTATTCTGACACCACTCAAACAGTTTTAGAAACTTTAGAGTGTTGTCTATCCAAATCTACTAATTATATGCATATTCTCGTTTCTGGGCAAGAGTAGTAACCAGTTTAAATCGGGTACGTTTTTTTATCCGGCCGTGAAAATACTGCCCCCTAGCCCAGACAGGTTAACACATACCATTACTTTCCCCAATGTTACACATTCCTTTGTCTCATGCACTTCTGCACACATCTCACACCTAGGAACCTCCTTCCTACACACTACTACTTGCTCACGATTTACTTTCTTGTTCTCCCTTTTCTGGGTCTCCAGCAGATCCAGATCCTCCTCAATCTAGTTCTTCATTTTGAAAGCTCAGTGCTGAGAGAGCGAGAGTCCTTCTGAGCTGCTTCCAGCTCAGGCTGGCCCTCCTCAGACTTCTAATTACACTCTGTCAGGACCCTTTCAAAGCTCCTCTGTTTCTTGTCGAGCTTGGCAGCCAAGGCATTGTCCCTCTCCACGTCAACCATGAGGTCCTCTACCTCTCCCTTAAGCCTCTACTTGGTCTTCCCCAGAGGCACACTTTGCATTCACTGCCTCGATGGTCTCCTAAGCTTCCTGCAGAAGCTTATGTCCTGCAGACGTTTACTGAGTTTGAGTGCGCTGCAGCGGAAGTGTTTGCAGGAAAATGTCCCGCTATGGGACTGCACTACAGAGGAGAGTGCATGGTTCCCATTAAAACCGATGAATAATTTCTGCATAACAAAATTCAATGCAGGGATCTTTAGAAACAAAACGCATTAGGCATACTTTTTATACTACAACGAAGTGTTTGTTGAGTGTTAGTCCTACGGAAAGTGTTACATTTGACAAAGCACGTGGAAATTGAAGAGTGTTCCTGTCTGAAAGTGAATGTGGTTGTGATTTGGATAGCTGCTGTCCCCATTAAAGCTGGAATCCTTAGTGGTGAAACTGCCACGCCCGTTTGCGATATTACAACAACAAAGACGTTCCTTCAAACAACAAACACATTTTTTGGTCCCTCTGACGTCATTGCACGCACAATAGAACAGCAGAGTATGTACAACATTGTTATCAGGATGCTGGATACTCATCTCTTTAAAAATCTAAACAAAAACATGAACAAATGCAAGAACATTATATGACCTTGGCATCCCGTAATCGGAACCATCAACGTATACATTAAGTTTGTTCACAGACTGTATTTAACACCAAGGAAACATTTTACAAGGAAATTGGCCCCGACTCCCAAATGTTTATTTTTTTAAGTGGGTGGATTGAAATAGTCAATGCTTTGCATCTATTATGTTTTTTAATGATGATAGCCCCTTGAATTTCTCAATCAATCAGAGATGATTACTGCTGGAAGGGTAAACATTGTTGTCTCTAAGATGGCAACCACCTCACTCTCTCCAATTTAACCAGTGGATACTATTACTATAAGGAGTTATAACATTAGAACTACAGTGAGGGAAAAGAGTATTTGATCCCCTGCTGATTTTGTACGTTTGCCCACTGACAAAGAAATGATCAGTCCTATAATTTTAATGGTAGGTTTATTTGAACAGTAAGAGACAGAATAACAACAAAAAAATCCAGAAAAACGCATGTCAAAAATGTTATAAATTGATTTGTATTTTAATGAGCTGTAAGGCTTGTGCGTAGTGCGTGAGGAATCAAACGCAGGAAGCAGCGATATAGGGTAGTGGCTTTTAATGAGCCCAACGGCGAAAACACAAGCCACCCCAAACAGTGATCAGAGCGCACACAAAACAAAGTGCCCCAAACACAGTCGGCGCAAAACCACGCACTAGCGCAAAAACACAATCAGCGTGTACACAAGCAAAACATACAGAGTAACAATCCTGCACAAAGAGCAGGCGGGCCTACTGGCTAATATAGCCCCGCTAATCAGCCCAACACAGAACAGGTGCAAACAATAACGGAAAAGGGGGAAAACAAAAAGGATTCAGTGGCAGCTAGTAGGCCGGCGACGACGACCGCCAAGCGCCACCCGAGCAGGAGGGGGAGCCACCTTTGGTAGGAGTCGTGACAGTACCCCCCCCCCCCCGACGCGCGTCTCCCGCAGCGCGCTGACACCGGCCTCGAAGGCCACCCGGAGGGCGAGGCGCAGGGCGATCCGGGTGGAGGCGATGGAAATCCCTCAACAGGGACGGGTCCAAGACGTCCTCCACCGGTACCCAGCACCTCTCCTCTGGGCCGTACCCCTCCCAGTCCACGAGGTACTGCAGGCCCCTCACCCGGTGCCTCGAGTCCAGAATGGCCTGTATGCTGTAC
The DNA here is from genome assembly GCF_901001165.1 of Salmo trutta. Lineage (NCBI taxonomy): Eukaryota > Metazoa > Chordata > Actinopteri > Salmoniformes > Salmonidae > Salmo > Salmo trutta. The sequence continues at coordinate 38,363,749 of NC_042974.1, read as the reverse complement.
GCCGGGGACCCCCCGATGTCCAGAGGGGACCAGCTTCCTGCAGGGGACCAGCTACCACCGGCCTGAGGAGAGACACATGAAACGAGGGGTTAATACGGTAATAGGAAGGGGGTTGTAACCTATAACACACCTCGTTTATCCTCCTCAGGACTTTGAAGGGCCCCACACACTGCGGCCCCAGCTTCCGGCAGGGCAAACGGAGGGGCAGGTTCCGGGTTGAGAGCCAGACCCTGTCCCCCGGTATGAACACGGGGGCCTCACTGCGGTGGTGGTCAGCACCTCTCTTCTGCCGTCCACTGGCTTGCTTCAGGGATTCCTGGATGGCTCTCCAGGTCTCCTTGGAGCGCTGCACCCACTCCTCCACCGCAGGAACCTCGGTCTGGCTCTAGTGCCATGTTGCCAGGACCGGCTGGTAACCCAAAACACACTGAAAGGGTGACAGGTTAGTGGAGGAGTGACGAAGTGAGTTCTGGGCCAACTCGCCCACTCCCCTGGCCGGTCCTGGCAATACGACCGCAGAAACCTGCCCACCTCCTGGTTCACCCTCTCCGCCTGCCCATTAGTCTTGGGGTGATAACTGGAGGTCAAGCTGACCGAGACCCCCAGACGCTCCATAACTGCCTTCCATACCCTGGATGTGAACTGGGAACCTCGATCAGAGACAATGTCCTCCGGCACCCCGTAGTGCCAGAAGACGTGGGTAAATAGGGCCTCCGCAGTCTGCAGGGCCGTAGAGGGACCGGGCAATGGGAGGAGACGGCAGGACTTAAAAAACCGATCCACAACAACCAGGACCGTAGTGCTCCCCTGAGACAGGGGGAGATCGGTCAGGAAGTCTACTGACAGGTGAGACCATGGCCATTGTGGAACGGGGAGGGGCTGTAACTTCCCTCTCGGGAGATGCCTAGGAGCCTTACTCTGGGCGCACACCGAACAGGAAGAGACGTAGAACCTCATGTCCTTAGCCAAGGTGGGCCACCAGTACTTCCCCCGAGACCCCGCACTGTCCTCGCCACACCAGGATGACCCGAAGAGGGTAGTGTGTGGGCCCACCGAATCAATTGATCACGGACACCAAGCGGCACGTACCTGCGCAGGTTCCACCCTTAACGCCCGCTCGATGTCCGAGTCCACTTCCCATACCACCGGTGCCACCAGCCTAGAAGCTGGAATGATGGGAGTAGGATCGATGGGCCGGTCCTCAGTGTCATAGAGAAGGGACAGCGCGTCGGCCCTCGTGTTCAGGGATCCTGGTCTATAGGAAATAGTGAACCTGAAACGGGTGAAGAACATGGCCAACCTTGCCTGACACGGATTCAGTCTCCTAGCTGCCCGGATATACTCCAGATTCTGCTGGTCGGTCCAGATGAGGAAGGGGTGCTTAGCCCCCTCAAGCCAGTGTCTCCACACCCTCAAGGCTTTTACCACCGTTAACAACTCCCTGTCCCCCACATCCTAGTTGTGCTCCGCCGAACTGAGCTTCTTCGAAAAGAAAGCACAGAGGCGGAGTTTCGGTGGCGTACCCGAGCGCTGTGATAGCACGGCACCCACCCCAGCCTCGGATGCGTCCACCTCCACTATGAATGCTAGAGAGGGGTCCGGGTGCGCCAACACGGGTGCCTCGGTGAACAGCACCTTCAACCTTTTGAAGGCTCTGTTTGCCTCAGTCGACCCCCGCAAACGCACCGGCCCACGCTTCAGCAGTGAGGTAATGGGAGCCGCTACCTGGCCAAAACCCCGGATAAACCTCCGGTAGTAATTGGCAAACCCTAAGAACCGCTGCACCTCCTTCACCGTGGTTGAGTCGGCCAATTACGCACGGCCTTAACGCGGTCACACTCCATCCCCACCCCCGTGGTGGAAATGCGATAACAAAGGAAGGAGACGGCTCGTTTGGATCACACACACTTCTCAGCCTTGACGTATAGGTCATGCTCCAGCAGTCTCCCAAGCACCTTGCGCACTAGGGACACATGCGCGGCGCAGGTGGCGGAATATATCAGAATATCATCGATATAAACAACCACGCCTTGCCCGTGCAGGTCCCTGAGAATCTCGTCCACAAAGGATTGAAAGATGGCTGGAGCATTCTTTAACCCATACGGCATGACGAGGTACTCATAATGGCCCGATGTGGTAATAAATGCGGTTTTCCACCCGTCTCCATCCTTAATACGCACCAGGTTATACGCGCTCCTGAGGTCCAGTTTTGTGAAGAATCTTGCTCTGTGAAATGATTCCACCGCCGTAGCGATGAGAGGTAGCGGGTAACTAAACCCCACCGTGATAGCATTTAGACCTCTGTAATCAATGCATGGATGCAGACCTCCCTCCTTTTTCTTCACAAAAAAGAAACTCGAGGAGATGGGTGAAATGGAGGGCCGAATGTACCCCTGTACCAGAGATTCCGTGACATATGTATCCATAGCCACCGTCTCCTTCTGTGACAATGGGTACACGTGACTCTTGGGAAGCGCAGCGTTAAACTGGAGATCTATCGCACAATCCCCCTGTCGATGAAGTGGTAATTTGGTCGCCCTCTTCTTACAGAAAGCGATCGCCAAATCGGCGTATTCAGGGGGAATGCGCACGGTGGAAACCTGGTCTGGACTCTCCACCGACTTGGCACCTATGGAAACTCCTATACACCTCCCTGAACACTCCTCTGACTACCCCTGGAGAACCCCGTTTCCACGAAATCCGGGGATTGTGATCAGCCAGCCAAGGAACCCCTGCACCACCGGAAACGCAGGCGAATCGATAAGGAAGAAACTAATCCGTTCCTTATGATTCCCCTGCGTTACCATGTCCAGTGGAACCGTGGCCTCCCTGACCAACCCTGACCCTAATGGTTGGCTATCTAGGGAGTGCACGGGGAATCTATCGGCACTAGCGGAATGCCCAGCTTGATGGCGAGTCCGCGATCCATAAAGTTCCCAGCTGCGCCTGAATCGACTAGCGCCTTATGCTGGGAAGAGGTAGAAAAATCAGAAAACAAAATTAATACGAACATGTGACTAACAGGGGGTTCTGGGTGAGTTTGGTGCTGACTCACCTGGGGTGACCGAGAAGTGTTCTGCCTGCCCTCTCGACTCCCAGACTGACTCCTCCAGCACCGGTCGGCCATGTGTCCTCTCCGACCACAGCTGGTGCAGGAGGAGCCACCTCCTCCGGTACCGCTCGGTACGGCCCCCCCTAACTCCATAGGAGTAGGGTCGGGAGTGCACGGTGGTGGAACGGACAGGACCCTTTCCGAACGCCCGCGCGAAGGCAGCCAGCAGATTGTCCAGTCGGATAGACATGTCGATAATCTCGTCGAGAGAGCGGTGTCCCGACAAGCTAGCTCCCTGCGGACGTCCACCCGGAGACTACACCTGTAATGGTCTATCAGGGCCCTGTCGTTCCACCCCGCCCCAGCGGCCAAGGTCCGGAACTCCAGCTCGAAGTTCTGCGCGCTCCTCGTCTCTTGCCTGAGGTAGAACAGCCGCTCACCCGCCACTCATCCCTCCGGAGGGTGGTTGAACACGGCCCGAAAGCGGAGGGTGAACTCCGGATAGTGATCCCTCGCCGAGTCCGGACCATTCCAGACTGCGTTGGCCCACTCCAGAGCTCGGCCCGTCAGGCAGGATACGAGGACACTCACACTCTCCTCCCTCGAGGGAGCAGGTCTTACGGTAGCCAGGTACAGCTCGAGCTGGAGCAGAAATCCCTGGCACCCAGCCGCCACTCCATCATACTCCCTCTGGAGCGCAAGACGAAGCGCGTCAGAGCCGGACGCAGTGGGAGGAAGAGGTGGCTGAGTCGGAGGAGCCGGAGGTGGAGAGAGACCACTCCTCTCCCATCGGTCCATCCTCTCCATCATTTGGTCCTTTCGCGGATCCGATCCGATGGAGGACTGAGGTGTGATGGAGAACGCGTTCCTCCATTGAGGGAAGGGGGTTGGCAGCTGCTCCTGCTGACTCCATAATGGTGCGGGATTCTGTAAGGCTTGGGCGTAATGGGTGAGGAATCAAACGCAGGAAGCAGCGATACAGGGTAGTGGCTTTTAATGAGCCCAACGGCGAAAACACAAGCCACCCCAAACAGCGATCAGAGCGCACACAAAACAAAGTGCCCCAAACACAGGGGACAAACACAGTCGGCGCAAAACCACGCACTAGCGCAAAAACACAATCAGCGTGTACACAAGCAAAACATACAGAGTAACAATCCCGCACAAAGAGCAGGTGGGCCTACTGGCTAATATAGCCCCACTAATCAGCCCAACACAGAACAGGTGCAAACAATAACGGAAAGGGGGGAAAACAAAAGGAAATCAGTGGCAGCTAGTAGGCCGGTGACTACGACTGCCGAGCGCCACCCGAGCAGGAAGGGGAGCCACCATCGGTAGGAGTCGTGACATGAGGGAAGTAAGTATTTGACCCCTCTGCAAAACATGACTTAGTACTTGGTGGCAAAACCCTTGTTGGCAATCACAGAGGTCAGACGTTTCTTGTAGTTGGCCACCAGGTTTGCACACATCTCAGGAGGGATTTTGTCCCACTCCTCTTTGCAGATCATCTCCAAGTCATTAAGGTTTCAAGGCTGACGTTTGGCAACTCGAACCTTCAGCTCCCTCCACAGATTTTCTATGGGATTAAGGTCTGGAGACTGGCTAGGCCACTCCAGGACCTTAATGTGCTTCTTCTTGAGACACTCCTTTGTTGCCTTGGCCGTGTGTTTTGGGTCATTGTCATACTGAAATACCCATCCATGACGCATTTTCAATGCCCTGGCTGAGGGAAGGAGGTTCTCACCCAAGATTTGACGGTACATGGCCCCGTCCATCGTCCCTTTGATGCGGTGAAGTTGTCCTGTCCCCTTAGCAGAAAAACACCCCCAAAGCATAATGTTTCCACTTCCATGTTTGACGGTGGGGATGGTGTTCTTGGGGTCATAGGCAGCATTTCTCCTCCTCCAAACACGGCGAGTTGAGTTGATGCCAAAGAGCTCCATTTTGGTCTCATCTGACCACAACACTTTCACCCAGTTGTCCTCTGAATCATTCAGATGGTCATTGGAAAACTTCAGTTGGGCATGTATATGTGCTTTCTTGAGCAGGGGGACCTTGCGGGCGCTGTAGGATTTCAGTCCTTCACAGCGTAGTGTGTTACCAATTGTTTTCTTGGTGACTATGGTCCCAGCTGCCTTGAGATCATTGACAAGATCCTCCCGTGTAGTTCTGGGCTGATTCCTCACCGTTCTCATGAACATTGCAACTCCACGAGGTGAGATCTTGCATGGAGCCCCAGGTCGAGGGAGATTGACAGTTAATTTGTGTTTCTTCCATTTGCGATTAATCTCACCAACTGTTGTCACCTTCTCACCAAGCTGCTTGGCGATGGTCTTGTAGCCCATTCCAGCCTTGTGTAGGTCTACAATCTTGTCCCTGACATCCTTGGAGAGCTCTTTGGTCTTGGCCATGGTGGAGAGTTTGGAAATTGATTGATTGCTTCTGTAGACAGGTGTCTTTTATACAGAGCACACTCGTGCTCCTAATCTCAGCTCGTTACCTGTATAAAAGACACCTGGGAGCCAGAAATCTTTCTGATTGAGAGGGGGTCAAATACTTATTTCCCTCATTAAAATGCAAATCAATTTATAACATTTTTGACATGCATTTTTCTGGATTTTTTTGTTGTTATTCTGTCTCTCACTATTCAAATAAACCTACCATTAAAATTATAGACTGATCATTTCTTTGTCAGTGGGCAAACGTACAAAATCAGCAGGGGATCAAATTCCTTTTTCCCTCACTGTATCGACAGTGAGAATCAATGGTGCTAGTCAAGAAAGAATTGAGGACTGGCCGCCTGGACATATATACTTGACTCTGTTTAGAACAATCTTAGCTAACGCCCCACACATACAAACCAATTATATATATTTATTTAGGATTTTGTTACTTTCTTTGCTTTTAGACCCACGAGGAAGGGGTGGTAACTGAAATGCTCTAATATGCTAAAACAGATGCTTTTTCCCGAACAATTCGATCATCATCTGTACAAATTGTACTGTAGACCTACGGGACTGTACTGCACTGTCGTCATCTTCAATTTTCTATGATTACAAATATCACTCAGACACTGGAGGAATACAATTTAATAAACATTCAAATAAATGTTTTTTGGCCGGTAAACATGATACAGACCATCTTCTGTCAATAAAAATATGTGTTTATTGACATAACATGGATACGATTAGCATACTTGAAATGTAACAAAAAACAATAAAAGTAATATTTTGTTATTCATTTGATCTTCAGGTAGTTCACATCTCAAACATAAAAACCTCCCTTGATCAGGAGTATAATAACACCGTAGCACATGGTGTTGAAAGCAGCTGAAATATCCATTGGCAATTCAGACACTGAATAATTTCTCTCATCTTTCATCATTATCTGGCTTACATACCCCATTGGGTAGCACTTTATAATAACGTGCCTGTCTGATTGTTATTATAAAGTGTTACCCCACATGGTAGAATTCTGCTATTCTACTCGATGTCACATACTCAACATGCCTGTGGTACATGTATGGTATTTGCTTTCACTATCCCTTTACAAACCTAAGTGTAATACATACACTTAAACAGCAAAAAAATGTCGAACAGTATTCATCACATTCAGGCCTGAACCATTGTACATCACATAATAACAATATATTAAAATGTAACTATTACATTATTTTAGCACTGTGTGATATTAAAACATTTAGAGAAATCACCTTAAATCACACTGTTTGCACAGCCAAATAACTTTATGTACAATTGATAGAAATGTTCCATTTTGGAAATCACTGAAATGAAAAGCACCACTATTCAGCTCCATATGTCATATGTAGCAGGTCTAAGCTAGTCTAACCAGACTCTTTTGAGTTTTGTATCTGTTCTCAGCTATGGGATTTTATGGGAGAATCTCAAATTTGATTTCTGGCCAGACGAGAGGAGCAAATTCCTCCGTTTGCCTATTAACAAATTGAAACTCTCCTACATACAGTGCATTCGGAAAGTGTTCAGACACTGACTTTTTCCACATTTTGTTTAAGTTACAGCCTTATTCTAAAATATATATTTTTTTAAATCCTCAATCTACACACAATACCCCACAATGACAAAGCAAAAACAGGTTTTTAGACATTTTTGCTAAAGTATTTCAAATTTAAACAGTAATATCTTATTTACATAAGAATTCAGACCCTTTGCTATGAGACTCGAAATTGAGCCCAGGTGCATCCTGTTTCCATTGGTCATCCTTGAGATGTTTCTACAACTTGGAGTCCACCTGTGGTAAATTCAAATGATTGGACATGATTTGGAAAGGCACACACGTGTCTATGTAAGGTCCCACAGTTGACAGTGCATGTCAGAGCAAAAACCAAGACATGAGTTTGAAGAACTTGTCTGTAGAGCTCAGAGACAGGATTATGTCGAGGCACATATCTGGGGAAAGGTACCAAAAGCATTCTGCAGCACTGAAGGTCCCCAAGAACAAAGTGGCCTACATCATTCTTAAATGGAAGAAGTTTGGAACCACCTAGACTCTTCCTAGAGCTGGCCGCCCGGCCAAACTGAACAATCCAGGCAGAAGGGCATTGGTCAGGGAGGTGACCAAGAACCTGATGGTCACTCTAAAAGCGCTCCAGAGCTCCTCTGTGGAGATGGCAGAACCTTCCAGAAGGACAACGATCTCTGCAGCACTCTACCAATCAGGCATTTATGGTAGAGTGGCCAGACGAAAGCCACTCCTCAGTAAAAGGCACATGACAGCCCGCTTGGAGTTTGCCAAAAAGCACCTAAAGAAACAAGATTCTCTGGTCTGATGAAACCAAGATTGAACTCTTTGGCTTGAATGCCAAGTGTCACGTCTGAAGGAAACCTGAAAATATCCCTACGGTGAATCATGGTGGTGGCAGCATCATCCTGTGGGGATGTTTTTCAGTGGCAGGGACTGGGAGACTAGAAAGGATCGAGGGAAAGATGAACGGAGCAAAGTACAGAGAGATCCTTGATAAAAAACCTGCTCCAGAGTGCTCAGGACCTCAGACTGGGGGGACGGTTCCCCTTCCAACAGGACAACTACCCTAAGCACACAGCCAAGACAACGCAGGAGTTGCTTCGGGACAAGTCTCTGAATGTATTTGAGTGTCCCAGCCAGAGCCCGGACTTGAACATCTCTAAGACCTGAAAATAGCTGTGCAGCGATGCTCCCCATCCAACCTGACAGAGCTTGAGAGGATCTGCAGAGAAGAATGGGAGAAACTCCCCAAATACAGGTGTGCCAAGTGTAAAGGGGTGCGTAACTGGTGGCAGGGAAGTCAAACGCAGGAGAGCAGAACTAGGTAGTAGCCGGAGCAGTTTAATCCAAAAACCAACGGCATAAAATTACAGCAGACTTTGGGTAGAAAATCCCAATGCGCACCAGTAAACAAGTGCAAAAGCACTTACAACAAACAATCCCACACAAAGACATGGGGGGAACAGAGGGTTAAATACACAACAAATAAAGAGGGAAATGGAAACCAGGTGTGTAGGAAAACAAGACAAAACAAATGGAAAACGAAAAGTGGATCGACTATGGCTAAAAGACCGTTGACGCCGAACGCCGCCCGAACAAGGAGAGGAAACAACTTCGGTGGAAGTAGTGACACCAAGCTTGTAACGTCATACCCAAGAAGGCTCGAGGCTGTAATCGCTGTCAAAGGTGCTTCAACAAAGTACTGAGTAAAGGGTCTGAATACTTATGTACATGTAATATTTACGTTTATTTTTTTCACATTTGCATAAATGTCTAAAAACCTGTTTTTGTCATTATGGGATATTACATGTAGATTGATGATGGAAAAAACTATTTAATCAGTTTTAGAATAAGTATGTAATGTAACAAAATGTGGAAAAAGTGAAGGGGTCTGAATACTTTCTGGATGCACTGTATGACTAACACTTTTCGGTTTCCAGGTAACGGAGGCGAGGCGCACAGAGGAGTTGAGGAGAGTACAGACATTGACCCACCCAATCTCCCACTTATTGCCCCACAACAGCATTTCCCTGATGGAGGTAAGCTGGAAGTTACTAGTGTAGAATTCTATTCATCCAGCAGATGCTGCTGTGGCACTGCTAAATCCTCAAGGAGAAAGAGGGTTCATCGAGGGACCACAGACCAATATCTTAGTTAGGGAATTACATTTGGACAGCCAGTGAGAAGAAATGGAGAAGCCTTTTCAAATATAATCTAATAAATCAAAACATTACAGTTCATAGTGACTGATCTATTTAGTGTACAATCAATCATTAGGTATCAAGTTAGAAATAGCGATATACCATTACTCTCAACATAAACAACAATTGAATAAGTTGATTCACTTATTGTCTCCACCATGTAAACAACAACTCACATTGAACACGAGCAGCTCATTGAAGTGCCGTAGAATAGTCAAAATTAATTATTTTCAGACTGGCTCAGAATCTATAGAGGAAAAACTATAGACCAATTTATTATACAAAAACAACCAAAAACGTTGAAAAACTGGTCGTCACAAATAGGACACTGTTTTGTTTTAAATCCTCTCATTTTATAAGACACAAGAAAGCTATATCCAAGTGGAAGGCAATGTACAGAAGTCAGAGTAAAAAAAAACCCATATATATAACAAAGAAATCAAATTCAGTTATTGACACAAAATGTTTTGGCCTTCACTTTATATACTATATTACAGTACGGATGCAGTTGACTTTGAAAACCCAAACTGCTCTGTACATTACAGATCTGACTACCACAAAATAAATGGTAAGAAATGGAAAACCCCAAATCCATAACAAATGTTACATCATATAATCTCCATAGGTATCAATTGCACTTTGAATTGTCCCCCCAATGCATTTAAAGCCCTTGCTCTATTGGTTTTCACTGTCAGTCTTTTTAGCTGCACTTCTCTGCAATGATCAATCTAGAGGAACCTTTCACGACAGGAGCTCTCCTGAAGAAACAGAGGAATATATCACTGGGAAGATTATGGCTACACAGAGAACATCAGACATCACAGCAACAACATGGCTGCCTCCTTGTGAATCTCTGTGCAGTTAAAAACCACAGACAGAACCTTTAGGATGCCTCATCCATCCACTGAGCTGTCAGATTCTAGACTCATCTTCATCACCAGATTCCCACTGGCTCTATATCTCACTACGTTGAGTTTTTAGGAATTCTCCTGTGGAACACTACGGACTGCCGTGCCTGGAACTGTTGCTTCCGCCGTCGCTTGCGCTGGTCCCAGTGGCAGAGCAGTATCATCTTGAAGGTGGTACGGAAGGTTTTGTTGCACAGGGCATAGCACATGGGGTTGACGGTACTGTTGACGTAGCATAGCCAGTATCCCAGTGCCCACAGAGCCTCGGGAATGCAGCCATTACAGAAGGTGTTGACCAGCACCATGATGTTGTAGGGTGTCCATGTGATGATGAAGGCAAACAGAATGGCGCTGAGGGTCTGTGCCGCCTTCTTCTCCTTTACCAGAGACATGCGCTTGCGCTTGGTGATCTGCGTCCGTGCCCTGGACGCAAATCTCTTGGCTAGAGCTGCCTCTCTGAAGGAGATCGGCATCGAGGGTGATTTGGTGGTGGTGGCAGGGGAGCCAGAGAGCGGCCCCACTCTGGTGGTCTGGATGGCAGGCATGGACTGGACTCTGGAGATCCGGGAGGGAAAGCGTTGTTGGTAGCTGTTGGTGTCTGTGTTGGCCCCATCAGGGGTGGTAGTAATGGTGGTGGTAGTGATGGTAGAGAGGCTGTCCCGACTGTCCTCCTCCCCCCTTAGGGGGTCCTCTTCTGAGGCTATGTCCAGGTCCTCGCAGGAGGTGAGGTGGGAATTGACGGCTGCCTTCAACCCCGGCAGGTTGAGCACTATGGAGAAGATGGCGTGGTCCTGGGGCATCATCCTTCTACCATTTCTCTCTTCATCCTCAGACGAGCCCGAGTGGTCCACTGACAGTCCAGCGTTGTTGTTGTTCCAGCTGTCACTGCTGCTGTGGTCGGCATCCCCATCTACGGGCCGGGCGCTGCCAGGCCTCCAGAAGCGCATCATGGGCCAACAGCGGAAGCGTGCAGCCAGCGCCTGGCTGGGGCTCTTCTTCTGGGAAACTTGGCTTAGCTCATAGCGGCTGCAGCTCCTGGCGCTCCCAGCCTGGTGGTGGACGAAGTGAGCCCTTTCTCCATCCCTGCCTCGGCTCCCTGAGCCCTGCAGGCCCGCCAGTTCCCGTGCGCGGTTCTGCGTCTCCCTGTAGATACGCCAGTAGAGCACACTCATAATAGTGACAGGCAAATAAAAGGCAGCAATAGCCGTGCAGAATGTAATGATGGGCTCTGAGAGGAACTGGATGTAGCACTTATCAAGGGGCACTGTGCGCTCCCCCACAAAGTACTGCCAGAATAGAATGGCTGGGGCCCACAGGACCAGGGACACGAACCAGGCCAGGCCGATCATCAAGCCAGCTCGCCGTGTGGTCCGCTTGGCCCTGTAGGTGAGGGGCCGGGTGATGGAGAAGTAGCGATCAAAGCTGATGACCAGCAGGTTCATGACGGATGCGTTGCTGGCCACATAGTCAATAGCCAGCCACAGATCACAGGCCCAGTTGCCTAGCGCCCATTGGCCCATGATGATATAGGTGGTGTAAAGGTTCATGGAGATGACCCCGATGATGAGATCAGCCACGGCCAGGCTGAGCAGGAAGTAGTTGTTGACAGTCTTGAGCTGTCGGTTTACCTTGAAGGATACCACTACCAGGATGTTGCCGATTATGGTGACCAGGGACAGGAGGCCGGTGAAAAAGACAATGAGGACCACCTGCCACACTGTGTGACCCCCAAGAGGGTCATAGGTCAGAGAGGTCACTGTCTCGTTGTGCGAGCCTGTAAAATTTAAGAGGCCACTGATGGAGTCATTGTCATCGGGGCTGGTTAGCTCTTGCCAGATGTCCTTGTGGAGAACGTTGGTGTCTGGGTCGTCAATGCCCATTCCTGGGGAGCTGACGGTCAGGTAGAAGCCAGGGTCTGTGCTGTTGGAGCTCATTATGAAGTCCTGGCATATTCTGAGGAGAACACAGATAGAGAGATTACTACACTCTATTGTACTGAGAAGAGTCGCTCCAGTAGGTGATGCTAACAGCACATTTTTGCTCAGTTTAAAATAGAAAAATTAAGTTTACTGCAAGTAGACTGGCAGTTAAGGTGTTTACAGTTTACCCACTTTTCTAGTCAAACTATCTTGTTTGTAAACAATTTGTGTTTAACCTTTGCAGGTAAATGCATTGAAATGAACATTTTTCCCAGTTACACTATACAAGCAATAATCCATTTTGACACATTCATCTTGACAATTTTTTGTTGGAGGGTCCATTACAAAAACATATTCCTGTGATGACATCTTGCAAATTGCCAAGACAGCAGCGCAGCACAACATGTCATTCTGTGATGCATCCGGAGCCTCAATCTGATTGTAAGGAGCATATTTAAAAACACAATTACACTAATGCTGTAAACAACACCAAGGCTTGGAAACGTCTCCTGTCAGACTACTGGTGTGACTTAGCATGCAGGTGGTGGCGATTATGTAAATTCAGCTCCTGTGTCTCAGTGAAATAAATCACAGTCCCATCCGACCTGAATTCATGGCCTGTCTGTTAATCTCACTGATAGGTTACAGAATAGAACATTACTGGCTCTTGCCCAAGGACAGTCGTGGCCAGCGAGTGTTAGAAGAGATACCTATCCGGCCCAGACAGAATAATACAAGCCCACACATACATGCATACATAATACAGGGAAATACAGAGAAACATTTCAATTCTATTTCAAGAGATATTAAAAGATAATGCGAATTTGACCTTCACAAGCCTAATAAAAAAGTTACAATTATAGTCAAAGAGTGAGGCAAGCAAACAGCCTCCAAACTAAAGTTTACTACAACAAACTTTCTGCTTGATGTAACTTTTGGAAAGAAATGAGCAGAGACAAGGAGGCTGAAGTGGAGAGAGGAGGAGACGAGAGGCTAAAATCGCCTTACAATGCCAAGGACTGAATCTAAGTGAGAATGAAGTTATTAGCTAGCTAGAGCACTCTGCTCTCCATCACATTATGTGCTCACACTCTCACAACAATGTCTACATCTGGGTCTCTTGGGCAAACCAAGTACGGGCTTGAAGAGAGCGTCTGAATATCCCTGTCTCTGTGTCTGAAAACACAGAGCTCTTTCTTTTCCCCAGGATGTTTGCTAATTGGATTCTACTGCTGTGATGGCCCACTGGATATGAAACCATTGAGGAGAGTTCTTCGTTTGGCAGGCAGACATCCTGATGGTGTAACTATAAATACCATTTCTATAAGAAATTGCCAAATTATATAGGCTGGGGGAGTGATGGAAATAGTTTAACGTTTAAATGTGAACTATTTTCATGCCATACTAAAATGGTACCCATTACAATTCAAAATCTCACTATGAGTTGTTTAACTCTGTATAGAACTTTCTCTGTTGTCTGTGTTCAAAGCTTTGTATGTTGGCCTTTCAGCCAACCTGGTCTCAGAGCATTTCCTATTATTCTGGACGTAAATCCGAGACACTCCATTTAGAATGATACTGTATGTTATGTTTGGTATGGTTACAAAAGACAGATGGTTACTTAAAGCAACGAGAACATCTAGCAACTCAATGGTTGCGAGTTCGAATCTCATCACATACAGCGTTAGCATTTTAGCTAATTAACTACTTACTACTTTTTAGCTACTTTGCATCTACTTAGCCTATTAGCTAATCCTTCCCCTAAACCTACACATAATGTAACCCTTTTAGCTAACCCTTCCCCTAACCCCTGGCCTAGCTAACGTTAGCGAGCTAGTTAATGTTAGCCACCTAGCCAGAATTTGTAACCTATCATAAATTTAGCAAATTTGTAACATATTGTATGTTTTGCTAATTCGTAACATATAATAGGAATTGTAATTCATAACATATCATACAAAATGGGTGATGGACATCCACAAACTAATGCATACCATGCAAAATGTTACATATCACTAAATGGAGTGTCTCGGATAGGGTTGTGGCGGCCATGAAATGTTGTTAGCCAGTGATTGTTAAGCAAATAACCAGTCTCACAGTAATTGACCATAAATGAACATAAACACATTTACTATCTCCTGGCTTCCAAGCATAGCCTACAGGCCACTGATGCAGACCTTTGGAACATCTACATTTTAGTATAATACTGTAATAAATCCTTTGAATATAGCCTACACCATCACAATAAATCCATTATTTATTTTAGACAGGTCTAATGAAATTAAGAAAATGTAGTCTATTTTAGAAGAACAGAATAGCATACTCTGAGTTGTCCTTATGTTAGGCTCTTATCTGGCTATGCCATAATGTCTCTGGGCTAAACTAGTTCATTTAGCAGACAATATTTGCTTAGAATTGCATGGCGTTATTTTATATTGTTTTATAGTATGAAGAATACAATTGAACAAAGCTGAATAAAATAGAAAGGATATTTTCTCCAAACGATTTGAGGGAGTGTGCACACATGCGGCTATTCTGTGTTGAGTGGTTAACAAAGAAACAGGTACTCCTATATGCTTAATTTAGAGTTATTTAAGTAGTTGTGATACAAATGTTGGGCTATATGTTTTGATTTTTAATACATTCTAAGGCTGCATGATGCGACTAATGATGATTTGAAAAAAGTCACATGAAAGGCATGAGCTCTGCTTTGTTTTTTTTGTGCAGGCTGTACACACTTCATCAGTCTCTCATTCACAATTTGACAAGCACTTGATAATGCCTCGAATTTCCCGGCTGCATCCCCTTCGTGTGGCCGTAATGCCCCCTAAAAAAAATCTTGTCTTTTGCGGCCAGTGGCCGATGTGCCGTTGGCCTGAATATAATAATTATAATTCCCTTCTCCCGGCTGTGTGCCGAAGCACCTCTCACTCACATGGCTCTCCGTCACGTGATCACGTCTTTCTCATAGGCTACAAGTGAAGACAGACACATCGGGGAGGCAACTGCACGTGTCTATCCAATTCCAAGGCACATATTGAAGATATTGGAAGAACTGTGCACATTTACTTTTCAGCCAACAAGATAAGTTGGTCTAAAGAACAGAAAAAGTACTAGCCTATGTCAATCTACTGTTCCCCATAGTACAAAAGTTTACCTATTCTATTCTCTGCGAGAAATAAATATTCCAAACATAGTCTGGGACATTTGTGGGATGCGATAGATCCCAAATGAATACAACCACTAGCATAAAAAATAGTTTTAAGCAATGATCCTGACGCAACAGATGAGAATGCTATTGTAAAATCTTTATAGCAGGAAAACACCATTCTCAAAAGTGACCACAAATGCGATTATGCAGCGAATTATTTTTTTTTATAAAAGGTGCACATTTTATGGTGAAAATGATCTTCCCCAAACTTGAAACTCACATGATGCCTATGTATGACAGCTAGGCTTTACACCCATTTTAAAGGAGATTAACTTCCTTCATTTTAAGAAATGATTTGTCCACTTTAGTTGTGATACAAACCACCTTGGGGCGGCAGGTAGCCTAGTGGTTAGAGCGTTGGACTAATAACCGAAAGGTTGCAAGATCAAATCCCCAAGGTAAAAATCAGTCGTTCTGCCCCTGAACAAGGCAGTTAACCCACTGTTCCTAGGCCGTCATTGAAAATAAGAATTTGTTCCTAACTGACTTGCCTAGTTAAATAATAAAAATATCATTATCAAAACATATAGGCCTATGGTCTAGGCTACATGAGGTGTGTGACTGATTTGAAAAAGTATATTACAAGTGGTAATATATCATTCAGTGAGTGATAGGCTAATATTGTCACCCATCACACTATTTATATAATCATTTCTTTAGATATACAAAATAAATTATGTATGCCATTTCTTTTTTGGAATCGACCATTATCCTGCACCTGTCTCTAAAAAACACATGTCATCTATGCATTTAAATAGCGAATGCAGGATGCTTTTCCCATGGTTCATTTTCATGCCAGCCAGGTAGGCTATACTCCTGTTGTAAATATAAGCAATATGCTTAATATTAGGAAAGTTGAGAAATAAATATAGTAGGCCTAGCCTACAGAAAGCTGATGGGATCCCCCTCTTTTTAATAGAGTCCATCACTCTGTTTTTCACGTATTTGCAAAGCCTATAGAATTGTTGCGCAACATGAACTCATGGGTTCTCACAAATTATTTTGATTCGATTTTTGATTACATTTGCATTAATATCAGAGTGATTAGAGGGACAATAGTCCTGAGTACCAGACAGTTAGCAAGTTTGGTAGGCTACTAATGACCATCAGCAGCATCAGAGCTTGGAGAAGTCTAATTACCATGACTAAAAGGTCACATGGAATTTGACTGCTGTCATGACTCGTGAACGCCGGTGTGGCGGTAATAAGGTCACCATACTAGTCTCGGATTTATGTACAGAATAATACAAAATGCTCTGAGACCAGGTTATCTCAGCTGCTACCCTGAGCCAGACTAGGTGAGGGGCACTAGAGGTGAATTGGCACCAGTGGGAACACCTGTCCCCCTCAGCAGCACCCCCTGGAGGTCCTCCTTTTATCCCAGGCCTCGCACTTGTCAGAACTCCAAACATCCCACAGTACACTGCTGCTATACCCCAATGGCCTGAGCTGCACAAGGGAAAGGAGAGTAACATGCGCTCACACACACACACATACGACACACACACACACACACACACACACACCATACCTGCCCCACTAGCTCTCAAACACACACATCAAGATAAAAACAAAGAAGAAAGTCTTTACCTCAAACAACGCACGTAATTGTTCACAAAGTGAATTCCGCTGAATATGTGAAAAGATAAGCTGTCACTAATGATGGCTAAACATCTTTAAATTGGCAAAAGTCCTGAGAGAGAAAATGTGTCTCTGTGAAGATTACAGATTGAGCATTAGGAAATTAGCTTTCATCTTAAACTTCTCATTAAAAAGTCAAAACACAAACAACGAGAAGGAGAAAGATAGGAGAGGAGAAGTGGAAGAGAGAGGGATACAAAGAGAGAGAGAGGAGAAGTGGAAGAGAGAGGGATACAAAGAGAGAGAGAGGAGAAGTGGAAGAGAGAGTGATACAAAGAGAGAGAGAGGAGAAGTGGAAGAGAGAGGGATACAAAGAGAGAGAGTCACAATCTCCCTGGGGATTGTGACTCCCTGGGGCTACTGTACCATGCTCACAGGAGGTGGTTGATCTAAGCCAGAGTCCCAAGGGAATTATTCCTACTTTAACCTGACAAGTGACAACCACCACACCAAACAATTACCCCATGGGGTCAGAGATACAGACCCCCAAATGTCAGAATTTGAAAGTGTGATACAACACAGGGACACTTAATAACAGTGATGAGAAAACTGTTGTATTTTTGTCACACAACAAATCTTTACTCAACAAAAGAGCTGAGGAGAGGAGAATATGGTATTTTCCACTGAAATGTACTTCTATCAAGCATTTGGTAGACAAGGAGCACTGGAGGAAAACGATAACTTGTTTTTCTGTCATGGTCAGTTAGAACTCTGCTATAACTCAGGTATGGTGAAGTGCTCAAGCGGGGTGGCTATTTTTAAAGGGGAAATCTGCAGTTCAAACAACAACAAAATGCATCCCTCCTGTTTGGTGAACAGCTAAGGGATGGGGCTGGAGAAATGTAACCACTGTCAAATCCATAGATAGAGCAATGGATGCAAGGACTGACCATCCATGACATCAAACTCAAAGTTTTAGCCATTGTACCTGTGTTTACAGTTACGTTGTTTACGAACAATTAAGTAAAACAAGCTCATATTTTGGGTTCTGATGGAGAATGACAGTTGAACTAATCTTATGAGGCATTTGTAGTTACATTATTCAAGAATCAATGGTTATTCATAAAACAATCCTAAATGGATGTACCAATCGCAGAATGCTCTTTTAAATAGCTGCGGCTATGAACTGTCTCCAGGTATGTATTTTTGGAGAAAGAAAAATGAGAATGGACTCTACCTACATGTGTATTTATCCTACTGTTTTTATCAAACAAATGTCAATTTTTTTCCACATCCTTACACAACCTGTTATTTGACATTTTGAAGCATTAAGTCAAAAATCCAATAACCTTTTTTTTGACTGCCCAATGGATGAATCTGGCCCATTTCTGTTTTTATCATCAGAAAAGCATCCAGACCGGAGATTGAACACCACAACATAGGACACAAAACATTACTTGAATTATTATTTTTTTTAAAGACACTGCAGAAAAATGAAAAAAATTAAAATATGATAATGACTAAATCATGTTTATGGGGGAATTTACCTTGCACCACCAAAGCATAACACCTGCCTACATGGGTGATGTGCAGCAGGTTTTTTGTACTTCAAAGCGTAGAACATTACAGATGCTGCAGGGAGAAATGATGGCACCATTTCAAACCATGAACCAGATATGACATACAAATTGCACTAAACTACATAGCAGATTATAATAATAAACCTTGATTGAAATTGCCTTGAATTCCAACTATGACTATACCAGCCCAAGGCGCACGTTTCCACATACAGTACTAAATACGAGCTGGTCTTGACAGAGTGAGACATGAGCTGAGTGGGCAGTACAACTAATCCTGCCAGTGTGAATAAGCACTAATCAGTCCTCTACTACTAATGAATTCTGGAGCATGTCATAGATACACTACCGTTCAAAAGTTTGTGGACACAAAGAAATGTCAGTTTTTTAAAAAGAAAATACAATTTTTTGTCCATTAAAATAACATCAAATTGATCAGAAATACAGTGTAGACAATAATATTCAAGGGGGACGATTGCATTGTCTTACTAAACGTTTCGGAAGATGAGGCTTCCCATGGGCGCCCGCGTCATAGTAGTAATGGCCCTCCCCCTATGACCAACTTTCCAAGCCTCTCTTTCGGTCAGTTTCTACCGGAGAAGACTCAAACCACTTTGTAAAGACTGTTGACATCTAGTGGAGCCTTAGGAAGTGCTCAATGAATCCTCACGGTGTGTTTCATAGGCAAAGTGTTGAAGGTGATTCCACAAATCAGATTTCCACTTCCTGTTAGGATCTGTCTCGGGGTTTTGACTGCCATATGAGTTCTGTTATACTCACAGACACCATTCAAACCATTTTAGAAACTTTAGAGTGTTTTCTATCCAAATCTACTAATTATATGCATATCCTAGCTTCTGAGTTTGAGTAGGAGGCCGTTTAAAATGGGCACATATTTTTTCCAAATTCGGTGTAGCGCCCCCTATCCTTTAGGAGCTATAAGAAGCAATAAAACTGGCCTTCTTTAGACTAGTTGTGTATCTGGAGCATCAGCATCTGTGGGTTTGATTACAGGCTCAAAATGGCCAGAAACAAAGACCTTTCTTCTGAAACTTGTCAGTCTTTTCTTGTTCTGAGAAATGAAGGCTATTCCATATGAGAAATTGCCAAGAAACTGTAGATCTCGTACAACACTGTGTACTACTCCCTTCACAGAACAGCGCAAACTGTCTCTAACCAGAATAGAAAGAGGAGTGTGAGGCTCCGGTGCACAACTGAGCAAGAGGACAAGTACGTTAGAGTGTCTAATTTGAGAAACAGAAGCCTCACAAGTCCTCAACTGGCAGCTTCATTAAATAGTACTCTCAAAACACCAGTCTCAACATCAACAGTGAAGAGGCGACTCCGGGATGCTGGCCTTCTAGGCAAACTTTTGAAAAGTAGTGCATGTACAATCATGGTATTGATCAGAGCGCTTAGCTGTACACAGAAATGGGCAGTATTTCTGTTACATGTATTTGAAACATGGATTTGAAATACTTGAGTATTTTGTCATTTGTATTACACAGGGCTGAACTACACTCCAATGTATTTTGTAACAAGATACTTTTGAGAGCTGTAATTTGTATTTTCAAAATGCAAAACATTTTTTATAATATTTTTTACAGCGGTTCACGATTTTGGTGGTCCCCTTTCACCCTGCATTGGTATCTGAAGTCTGATGGCACTATGGTATGATAAGAGCATCTGCTCAATTACAGTGCCGTCAGAAAGTATTCAAACCCCTTGACTTACTTCACATTTTTTGTTGTGTTAGCCTGAATTCAAAGTGAATTAAATAGATTTTTGTCTCTCATCCTTCTCCACACTATACCCCATAATGATAAAGGGAAAACATGTTTTTATAAATCTTTGCAAATGTATTGAAGGTACTGGAACTAAATATAAATGTGTATGTAAAAATTGCAAAGCATGCAGAGTATTATTTTAACGTAGCAGCTTAGGAGAATTAACGTAGCAGCTTAGGAGAATTAACGTAGCAGGTTAGGAGAATTCGGTTAAGCTGTATCCCATCTACTGTAGATATGTGCCCGAAATAAGGCCAATAATAATACATTTGTCATTAAGCAGACACTTTGATCCAGAGTGATTTACAGTCAACTAGTGCATTCAACTAGATAAACAACAACATATCACAGTCATAGCAAGTAACCGTTACTGATAATGTTGTTTCTGTTCGGGCTGGCTACTTGCAAATGATATTTCAATTTTGATACATTGATCTTTATGGTATTTGGTAATTTTATTTTGTACTGTTAGCCCATCCGTGGCTGTATACATAACCAATGGCCAGACTGACATATACCAGACCTGGGTTCAAATACATGTGTATGTATTTGAGTATCTGGTACTTAAAATACTTTTTTGTTTGTATTTGAGTATTTTTTTTATTTTTCAGTACACTATAATTAATCTGGCTAACCTTGTTTGTGCTCTTTTATTATGATAGGCAGTGAGGAGAGCACTTTTTATTGAGGCATCTTTAGTAGCGACTCAAAGTACTACAAGTAAAAGTACAAAGTCTCTCTCTGGAATGCTTACATTGGCATCATTACTTATAAACAGGAACATTGAAGTCAACTAGAGCTCAATGAGATACAATAACGATATCAGGAAAGGAATTCATATGTGCTTGTCTATCCTCTATGCCAGGGATTAGCTGTATACCAGATCATTCTGTAAGCCAGGGTACTGTTATATATCAGAGGGGGAGAAGAGGCTTCTGGAGGCTTCTGATAGGAGGCCATACAAGTTAAAAGTATCAATTTCCTAAGAGAGATAATTGGTTAGTTCACTTTCAATACTCAGACACACAGCAAGGACAATTGTGTCAAAGTGTTCTCTCATGCACCTTGCTCTTTTTTAAAATGTATTTTTACCATATTGCAAACCTTTTTTTATTCACATTTTGACTTTCCCTAAACAACCAAGAAAGGTGTCTCTTATCAATAACAAGATACTACATTTTACATTTACATTTTAGTCATTTAGCAGACGCTCTTATCCAGAGCGACTTACAGTAGTGAATGCATACATTTCATACATTTTTTTCTGTGCTGGCCCCCCAGTCAGTCTTCAAGGGGGGGAATCCAAGAGGGGGAAAAGGATGTTGTTCCGTTTTTGACAGCTGCCAAAGGAACATGTGATTTCACACATCCTGACCTCCGTGGAGGGTCTCAGTTTCTGACAGCCTCTCTAATAAGCCTGGTGGAATCCACAAAGCCTCCCGCGCCAGGCTCAGTCAGGGATCTATCAAATTCAAGGCTAGGCACTTCACTGACACTACAGCACACACAGTGTACTAGATATTAAGCCTGCTATCTACGTATGAAGGGGAGGAAAAAAATGTTATCAATTAATTATTATGAACAATAAAGTCAGGACCTATGGGGTGTAAAGTGTACAGAATAAAATGTGATCTAGCTTGTAGATTTATAGACTACCTCTAGCTGTACTGTGTATCGTATCTGTCCATTCTAAAAAGCTCTCAGTACACTCTAAATTACATAATCCCTTGTTAAGATGTTTTCTCAAAATGTACATTCAACCCCTCTCACAATAAAGTGTGAGATTCTCTACACATTTCCGTTTCAACGATACACTATCACGACCCATCCTTAAAAGGCAGTGTGGCCAGTTGCCTATTGAACAGACACTCAAGGGAGAGAAAAAACACAGTCAAATGTAAACACGCCTTTTAGCGCGAGGAAAGATTTCTTTAAATGTGAGCTTGGAATCTGCTCAAGAAACGTATGAGTGATCACACCCCATGTACAGAGAGCGTAACTCTTCTCAACAACACGTTATTGTGTTTATGTGAGAAAAGAGGTATGGATCCCTCTTCAGGGTCTAGAACAGGCAGCCCATTTCTCTGTGAAGTGGTGGAGACCATGACTACAAGAGCTTTACTGTATACTATGTCTTGCTCTCTCTCTCTCCCCCCTCTCTATACACACACAATTGTTCACCCCAGCTTAAACACAGCAGAGGACACAGAGTCAACAGACCAAATACTAGGACGTCCTGGTGAAAATAATCTATATATAAAAGCTCCATTGAACAGAGTGTGTTGTCCGTGGAAACTTGGCTGGAATACAAATATTTCTAAAGGTTTTAAGTAAGGCTTGTACAGAATGTTAAGAGATGGCTATTGGATTACAATAGCAATGTTGTTGATGTTTTTAGGACTTATGGGGCTCTATTTTTGTCTAGCATTGTCAAACGCACTCTCATTGGTAATTTCGATTTGTAAAAGCCAGCGCTCTGCTATTATTCAACACTTGCACCACGGTTAGTAATTAAACTGTCTAACATCAGCTTGATTGCTCTGAGGTGGGAGGGGTGGAAATATTTGAGGTGTGTCCTGAAAAGTGTGAGCCAAAGTGCCAATTTCTGGATTTATTTAAGACCCACCAAAAGCTGGTGTTAGCGGTAGGCCTAAGGCAGGTGGTTATCGCATCAATTTTGCCAACAGAGGTACTCCGTAGCCTATCACCAATGTTTAATAAAATATCACCTTTGGGAGCAGAAAAACCATCAACAGACGTTCCCCTTTTCTTCTTTTCATTGGATGTGCCTTCAGAAAGTATTCACACCCTGTCACGCCTACTCCTGCTCCCTCCCTCCGGTGCTCAACGTTGCTGGTCTACTACCACCGGTCCTGGCTTCATTATTATGCACACCTGTTCCCCTTTATTACGCACACCTGGTCGTCATTCCCTCCTTGATTACTCCCACTTTATTTAGCCCTCAGTTGTCTTCAGTCACTTGGCGTTATTGTTTTCTCATGTTCAGCATGCTTCTCATGTTTGTTCATCTGTATTGGTTCTTTGTTAAATTCATCTTCTGCACCTGTTCTCTGACTCCCGGCGTATACGTGACACACCCCTTGACTTTTTTTAAAGCCTGAATTTAAAATGAATTACATTGAGATTGTGTCACTGGCCTACACACAATACCCCATCATGTCGAAGTTGAAATACATTAAGACATTTTTACAAATTAATGAAAAGTGAAATTCTGAAATGTCTTAAGTCAATAAGTAATCAACCCTTTGTTATGGTAAGCCTAAATAAGTTCAGGAGTAAAAATGTGCTTAACAAGTTCCATAATAAGTAGCATGGATTCACCCTGTGTGCAATAATAGTATTTAACATGATTTTGAATGATTACCTCTTCTCTGTACCTCAGACATACAATTAACTGTCGAGCAGTGAATTTGGAACACAGATTCAACCACAAAGACCAGGGAGGTTTTCCAATGCCTCAAAGAGAACGGCACATTGAATATACACATGGTAAAGTTATTAATAACCAGCTAAGGGATTTCATCATGAAGCCAATGTTGACTTTAGAACAGTTACAGAGTTTAATGGCTGTGATTGGAGAAAACTGAGGATGGATCAACAACATTTTAGTTAGAGTGCATTCGGAAACTATTCAGACCCCTTGACTTGTTCTGCATTCTGTTACGTTACAGCCTTATTCTAAAATGAATTAAAGTACCCCGCCCCCCCTCAATCTACACACATACCCCATAATGACAAAGCAAAAACAGGTTTTTAGAAATGTGTGCAAATTTATAAAAAAAAACAAAAAACTGAAATATCATGTTTACATAAGTATTCAGACCCTTTACTCAGTACTTTGTTGAAGTATCTTTGACATCGATTACAGCCTCGATTCTTCTTGGTATGACACACCAGTATTTGGGGAGTTTCTTCCATTCTTCTATGCAGATCCTCTCAAGCTCTGTCAGGTTGGATGGGGAATGTCGCTGCACAGATATTTTCAGATCTCTCCAGAGATGTTTGATCGGGTTAAATTGCTCCAGAGCAAACTTGATGATTGAGTTGGAGGCGTGCAAGGCCGCGCAGTCATGGGTGAACAGGGAGTACAGGAAGGTGCTGAGCAAACTTGTGGGGCCCCAGTGCTGAGGATCAGCGAAGTGGAGATGTTGTTTCATACCTTCACCACCTGGGTGGTGGCCCGACAGAAAGTCCAGGACGCAATTGCACAGGGCAGGTTTGAGACACAGGACCTCAAGCTTAATAATGACCTTGGAGGGTACGATGGTGTTGAATGCTGAGCTGTAGTCGATGAAAAGCATTCTTACATAGGTATTCCTCATGTCCAGATGGGATAGAGCAGTGTGCCATGTGATGGTGATTGCATCGTCTGTGGACCTATTGGGGCGGTATGCAAATTGAAGTGGGTCTAGGGTGGCAGGTAAGGTGGAGGTGATATGATCTTTGACGAGTCTCTCAGAGCACTTCATGATGACAGAAGTGAGTGCTACGGGTGATAGTCATTTAGTTCAGTTATCTTTGCCTTCTGGGTACAGGAACAATGGTGGCCATCTTGTGGGGACAGCAGACTGGGATGGGGAGAGATTGAATATGTCCGTAAACATATCAACCAGCTGGTCTGCGCATAATCTGAGGACGCGGCTAGGGATGCCGTCTGGGCTGGCAGCCTTGCGAGGGTTAAAACGTTTAAATGTCTTACTCACGTCGGCCACGGAGAAGGCGAGGGGTGGCCCGCAGTCCTTGGTAGCGGGCCGCATCCGTGGCACTGTATTTTCCTCAAAGCGGGCAAAGAAGGTGTTTAGTTTGTCTGGAAAGTGTCCGTGACGGTGTCTGTGACGTGGCTGGTATTCTTTTTGTAGTCCGTAATTGCCTGTAGACCCTGTCACAAAAACCTTTTCAGGACCCTGTCTTTCAAAGATAATTCGTAAAATGAACCATAAACAATAAACAATTTTGCGAATACCGCGATCTATCTACGGTTTCTGGTTCGGGTAGGTTTTAATAGTCACAGTGGTGTCATGACGTTGGCCTGTGGGTAAGGTTTATGACCCCCCCATAAATACCTTTCTCCCTTCCCCTCTCTTTCTGACCCTACTGAAGGACTGCTGTCCTGAAGGACTGCTGTCCTGTTAAATATAGAGAGTCTGGGAACATCAAACAAATGGGGAAAGCAACCATATTTTGGTAATAAAACCAGTTGGAAATATGCTTTGGAACGTAATGAGTATGGATGTCAGTTCGGTTGTCATCTGAGACATTATGACTGATGACAGGACGACATAAACTGTACCTGGGAAAGTATACACCCTCTAGTTATCAGAGTCACATGGAATTGTTATGCAATTGAAATGTTTGATATTGAAATTGTTTGTTAGGAGATTAAATGTAATTTTAGCTTCCAAATGAGAGAATTGGGTTTTCATAAGGAAAGTGCCCTGCTTCATCAGTGGCCCACCCCTGTGAAGAGACAGGGGTTATAAACGATGAAACACATCCTTCCCCCTCTCCACTATATAAGCCTTTGACGAAAAGATAACCACATGTTCCAGTACGTGAGGTCTGCAGCCTCTACGTTAGAAGGACACACGTCAAGTACAGAACTAAGCCAACCTCGGCGTGAGCTTTGGTGGCGAATGGTATGAGCTTATTCACTACAGAAGTGATACTTCCTAGCCGTTGAGTTAGCAGCGGCCACTGTAGACGTGGGCTAGGAAAGGACGGATCCAGTCTAACAAACAGATGAAGATACCACCACGTATCCAATTTACCACCAGAGACATTCTTCCGAGGACAGGAAGATCTGTTGGCCAACCCGGCCAGCATCTATGACCAATCTACCGAAGCGCAGCTCAGAGTAAATATTTATTGCATTTTCCTTTTCCAAATGGGCGGTAATTTAGAATGCATAAGATACTGTATTTACGATAGCATAGCTGCTGTTTCTCTGTTCCTAAGTCTTCCCGCTCTTTCATTCAAGCCCAACCCCCTTTCCTTTGTGTAACCAGCCGTCATATCTGTTCCGTCCACCGGGACGTTTTCTGTATGACATCATTTGTATTCTGTGTATTTGTAATTCTGTGTGATTAGTTTAGGTATTTAGTAAATAAATAATTAAACCCAATTTTGTATTGCTGATTCAACTTGTTAGCCAGGGTTCGTGAAGATAGCCAAGAATTTACAACTTTCATTATGAGACTGAAAATAAGATAAGGGTTAATATTGACTGCTATCGATGTAAAATATTACTAAGTATTTTAAGAGTTTATTCAGAAGATAACGGCTCTATAAACGTTCTTCCGTGGTGCCCCGACTTTCTAGTTAATTACATTTACATGATTAGCTTAATCAGGTAATATCAATTACAGAGAAAGAATTTTATACGTTAGCATGTCATATCACTTAATCCGGCATAGCCAAAGACACGACAGTGGGTACAACATCTGCAATGCACTTCCTTATAAACTCACTCACGGAATCAGCGTATAAATCGATGGTATTCTCTGAGGCTGCCTGGAACATTTCCCAATGCGCGTGATCAACACAATGTTGAAGCGTGGATTCCGATTGGTCAGACCAGTATTGAATAGTTCTAGTAATGGGTACATCGTGTTTGAGTTTGTGCCTATAGGGTGGTAGGAGCAAAATGGAGTCGTGGTTGGATTTGCAAAAGGGAGGGCGGGGGAGGGCCTTGTATGCATCACGGAAATTAGAGTAGCAGTGATCCAGTGTATTGCCTGCATGAGTGCTACAGCTACTGCATGAGTGCTATGCTGATAGAATTTGTTCTCAAAATTACTTAGTTAAAATCCCCAGCTACAATCAATGCAGATTCAGGACATATGGTTTCCATTTTGCATAGAGTCCAGTGAATTTCCTTGAGGGCCGTCGTGGCATCGGCTTGAGGAGGGATATACACGGCTGTGTAATAACTGACTCAGGCGATAATAATTATCTTGGGAGATAATAAGATTGGCATTTGATTATGAAACAGACAATATTACAATCCCGGATGTCTCTCTGGAATGCAACCCTTTTCCCTAATTTCGTCCAGCTTGTTATCTAGAGACTGGACATTGGCGAGTAACATACTCGGAAGTGGTGGGTGGTGTGCACGCCTTCGAAGTCTGACCAGGAGGCAGCACCGTCTACCTCTTCTGCGGCGATGTTGTTTTGGGTCGGCCTCTGGAATCAGATCCAATGTCCTGGATGGTGGTGCGAACAAAGGATCCGCTCAGGAAAGTCATATTCCTGGTCGTAATGTTTTTAAGTTGACGTCACTCTGATATCCAATAGTTCTTCCCGGTTGTATGTAATAACACTTAAGATTTTCTGGGCTAACCATGTAAAAAAACAAATACTGCATAGTTTCCTAAGGACTAGAAGCGAGGCGACCATCTCTGTCGGCGCCATCTTGCAATTTTCCAACAAGATTTTGCAATTTTGTTGCAATTTTTCAACAACACTCATTAATAAGGCTTCATAAATGAGTCATTTACACTCTGTAAAAATGACCATCTGAACCGCTCTGTGGAGCTTTTGGGCAGGTTAAACCCATTGTATTTTGGCAGATAGCGTGTCGTGTAGGAGTGATGTGGTCTGACATAAGACAATGGGATGAACCTGTTACTATGTAGCAAGGGCCCCAGGACCAGTGAAAGCAAAATAGACCCATAACATTAAAGATCAAACATATTTTACAGTATGGGTTCTTTTCTGCTTATGCATCTTTATCTCAATGCCAAACCCACCACTGGTGTGCGTGGCCAAAGAGCTCTATTTTCATGTCATCCAACAAATGTAAACGCCTGGAGTTTGCTAAACAGCATTGGCACACATACAGCATTGGAACCTGTGCTATGGTCAGATAACATGAAAGCCGAGCTCTCTGGCCACATACACTCAGTAAGGCCTCATCGTAGAACAACCCCCCAGGAGAAAGTCGTCTCTGTATTGACAGAGCCTTGGCTTGCAAGTGTACTGTGAATCACAGGCGAGATGGCTTAGTGTCCTTGAAATATCTGTATCTCTCTTACTTTGATTAAATGTTCATAGTCAATACTGCTGCTTGCACTTTTGCAGAGTGTTATTTGTTTGTTTACCTCTTACAACAATATCTGCTCTTTAGATGTTTTGATATGGGTGTGATTTTATTCATTGTATCTGTTTAATGTTCAAAACAAATGATTTATGAATGCATGCAGAGATACCATGAGTTCACACTGAGGTCCCAGATTTCTAAGAGGCTATTTGAAAGAAACAGCACAAAAGAAACCAGAGAGAAATGTATGTGGGTGAGAGAGCACATGTCAGATTGATTACCACCCAGGTAAAAGACTTATTCCCAAATCCCTGTTTCAATTTCATGCCTTTCTCCAAACCTGTAGTTGAAAACCGAACAAAAGCGGTGAAATTGATACACGTCCAATTGCTTGGCATTCCAGCAGCACAGCAAGTTGTTTTATAGCCTACAACTGTATATTTCACTGGGTGCTCATAAGCTAATGGACCTTGAATGCTAATGGAATAGGCGAGTGATAGATTAAACATGCTTACACCGATTCCTACCTGGCCCGAGCTGCCAGGACCAGTGTTGCTTGGTCTGTCTGTCAGTGTTCCCAACATTGATAGGGGAATAGCCAGTTAGTATCAGAAACAAGCCCTGAGCTCATTTTCCATTTAGCAACTCTCTTTTCACTTACACACAGAACAATCAGGGTTGATTGGTGCCTTGGCATGCTGGTTGTATAAGTGGTGGCGTAGAGCAGGTACAGTCCTGCTATAAGCACATTATGAGGATGAGAGTAATGACTCCTCTTGACTTTTGTCAAAGCATGGCGCCATGATAAGGAGAAATAGTCTTCAACTTTATTGGCATTGGACATTGGGGCACTGCTAATATATGAGCCGTAGCCTATTATATACCCAAATACTGTGAGGAGAACCACAAAGCAGACCAGGCTCCAGATACATGTTCTGTATTCAAAGAGTAAAATCTGTCATTTCTTCTCAGTGTTTACAGTAAGTGCTATATAGTCAGAGGTACAGTATGTAAAAGGAGGCGGCTCTACACACCATCCGTAAAACATACCTTATAGCCAGGAAGCCAGCAGGTTGAGCTTGTATTCATACCTACTTTTTAACACTCCTGATTTATATGACACTGTGTCAGGTATGCCACACTCATCTCATCTCTGTGACAATTTTGATAATGGTTAAACACATTTCAGAATTGCTGTAGGCTACAACACCACAACCAGATAGCCAGTGGCCCACCAGACTGATGATACCCAATATGTTTTTTCCCTTCACGGTAGCTGATCGAAAAGTGTAAAAGTTTGAGTATCCAACCCAAGCAAAATAAATTACTTGTATGCCCCCAGCAGTCTCGCTCGGGTTGATGGTTCTCTGGAAGTCTGCCCTGTACTTCTTCCCTCTTTATCACAGAAACATTTTCTACTTGAGGCCCTCTTGAGTCACTCTTTTTACACGTCAAAACTGATCAAAGGAAGACTCGGTGGCCCTTAAACTTAACTTACAGCCTTCAGGGTTGGTGTTATACTCAATTCAAGATGGCGCCGACAGATGGTTGCCTCGCTTCGAGCCCTTAGGAAACATACCATTTTTTAAATGTATTTCTTACATTGTTAGCCAAGGAAATCTTAAGTCTTATTACATACAGCCGGGAAGAACTATTGGATATAAGAGCGACGTTGTCACGATTGTCGTAGTGGAGAGAAGACCAAAATGCAGCGGGTATGTGGATACTCATTCTTTTAATGGAAAAAACGGCAAGCATCCACAGGAAAAAACAAACAATAAATGATACTCACGACCAAACAGTGTGGCAGGCTAAACAAGCAGTGCTCACAAACAATTACCCACAAACACACAGACAAACACACCCTACTAATATAGGACTCCCAATCAAAGGCAACACAACACACCTGCCTTCAATTGGGAGCCAATCAACTATACATAGAACAACCCAACCTAGACAGGACATAGACACACATACAAAACACAACTCCCTCTGCCACGCCCTGACCAAAACTTATACACTTACTCCCTCTGCTGGTCAGGACGTGACATTACCCCCCCCTAAAGGTGCAGACCCTGAATGCACCTTCAAAAGAAAAACACAGAAAAACCCAAAACAAACCGAAAAATCCCCCTAACTACAGGGAGGGAAGGGAGGGTGGCTGCCGTCAATGACGGCACTGTGCTACACCCCCCCTCCCCAACCCACCTATGTTGGAGGCAGCTCAGGTGCGGGACTTGGACCCCGCTCCACCCTCGTCGTCGCCCACTTCGGTAGCGCCCCTGGCTGCTCCGAAAGACTAGTAGGCGCACGTGACTTCGCCCGACTGGCAGGCGACTCTGGCCGTGACCGGCCGGCGGGTGTCTCTGGCCGCGGCCGGCCGGCGGGCCGCTCTGGCTGATCCTGCCGGCGGGCCGCTCTGGCTGATCCGGACCGGCGGGCCGCTCTGGCTGATCCGGGCCGGCGGGCCGCTCTGGCTGATCCGGGCCGGCGGGCCGCTCTGGCTGATCCGGGCCGGCGGGCCGCTCTGGCTGATCCGGGCAGTCGGGCCGCTCTGGCATCTCCGGGCAGTCGGGCCGCTCTGGCATCTCCGGGCAGTCGGGCCGCTCTGGCATCTCCGGGCAGTCGGGCCGCTCTGGCATCTCCGGGCAGTCGGGCCGCTCTGGCATCTCCGGGCAGTCGGGCCGCTCTGGCATCTCCGGGCAGTCGGGCCGCTCTGGCATCTCCGGGCAGTCGGGCCGCTCTGGCGGCTCCTGACTGGCGGGCGGCTCTGGCGGCTCCTGACTGGCGGGCGGCTCTGGCGGCTCCTGACTGGCGGGCGGCTCTGGCGGCTCCTCACTGGCGGGCGGCTCTGGCGGCTCCTGACTGGCGGGCGGCTCTGGCGGCTCCTGACTGGCGGGCGGCTCTGGCGGCTCCTGACTGGCGGGCGGCTCTGGCGGCTCCTGACTGGCGGGCGGCACTGGCGGGTCCTGACTGGCGGGCAGCTCTGGCGGCTCCTGACTGGCGGGCGGCTCTGGCGGCTCCTGACTGACGGGCGGCTCTGGCGACTCTTGACTGACGGGCGGCTCTGGCGACTCTTGACTGGCGGGGCTGGACTGACGACTCTTGACTGGCGGGGCTGGACTGACGCACTAGAAGCCTTGTGCGTGGGGCTGGTACTGGACGTGCCAGCCCGGAGACACGCACATCAAGGCTAGTGCGTGTAATGGGAAACACTGGACCGTAGAGGCGTACTGGCGGTCTCGAGCGCAGGGTTGGCATCACCCCTGCTGGCTCGATGCCCACTTTCCCCTGGCACATGCGGGGTACTGGTACTGAGCATACTGGCCTGAAAATACCAGGCATTACCATAGCACCTACCCCAAAGCACGGGACCTGTCCAGTCTGTTTACCTCTAAAAAGGGTACGGGGAGCTGGCCTGGGTCTCCAGTCTCGCCCCGTCAAACAGCCTTTGTGCCCCCCCAAAAACATTCTTGGGGCTGCCTCTCGGGCTCCCTTACCAGTCGTGTTCCCCAGTCCTCGCCAGAATTCTTCCGCTGCTTGGTCCAAGTTTGGTGGGTAATTCTGTCACGATTGTCGTAGTGGAGAGAAGACCAAAATGCAGCGGGTATGTGGATACTCATTCTTTTAATGGAAAAAACGGCAAGCATCCACAGGAAAAAACAAACAATAAATGATACTCACGACCAAACAGTGTGGCAGGCTAAACAAGCAGTGCTCACAAACAATTACCCACAAACACACAGACAAACACACCCTACTAATATAGGACTCCCAATCAAAGGCAACACAACACACCTGCCTTCAATTGGGAGTCCCCCCCCAATTAACTATACATAGAACAACCCAACCTAGACAGAACATACAAAACACAACTCCCTCTGCCACGCCCTGACCAAAACTTATACACTTACTCCCTCTGCTGGTCAGGACGTGACAGACTTCAACTTGCCAACATTACGACCAAGAATACGGCTTTCCCAAAGCAAATACTCTGTTTGGACCACCACCCAGGACAAATGGACCTATTCCCAGAAGCCGACCCAAAACAATGGCGCCGCAGAAGGGGCAGACAGAGCAGCCTCCTGGTCAGGCTCCGTAGACGTGCACATTGCCCAACGCTCCCAAGTATACTACTCGCCAATGTCCAGTCTATTGACAAAAAGGTAGCTGAAATTCAAGCAAATGTTGCCTTCCAGAGAGACATCAGAGATTGAAACATTCTCTGTTTCATGGAAACATGGCTCTCTTGGGATATGTTGTCGGAATTGGATCAGCCTCCGGGTTTCTGCACGCATCGCGCCGACAGAGAGGTGTATGCTTCATGATTAACGACTCATGGTGTAATCATAACAACATACAGGAACTCAAGTCCTTCTGCTCATCCGACCTAGAATTCCTTACAATCAAATGCCGGCCATATTACCTCCCAAGAGAATTCTCATCACAGCTGTGTACATTCCCCATCAAGCAGACACCAAGATGGCCCTCAAGGAACTTCACTGGACTCTATGTAAACTGGAAACCATATATATATCTTGAGGCTGCATTTATTGTAGCTGTGGATTTTAACAAAGCAAATTTGGGAACAAGGCTACCTAAATTCTATAAGCATAATTATTGCACTATGCGTGGGTGTAACTGCTGCTCTAACTTACGCGATGCATTCATAGCCCTCCCCCGCCCTCCCTTTGGCAAATCCGACCACGACTCCATCTTGCTCCTACCGTCTTATAGGCAGAAACTCAGACAGGACGTACCAGTGACTAGAAACATTCAACGCTGGTCTGACCAATCAGAATCGACGCTTCAAGATTGTTTTGATCACGCAGACTGAGAAATGTTCCGGGCAGCCACAGATAACATTGACCTATACGCTGACTCTGTGAGTGAGTTTATAAAGAAGTGCATTGGAGATGTTGTACCCACTATGACTATTACAACCTACCTTAACCAGAAACCATGGATGTATGGCAGTATTCGTGTAAAACTGAAAGTGTGAACCACCACAACCATGGAAAGAGGTCTGGGAATATGACTGAATATAAACAGTGTAGTTATTCCCTCTGCAAATCAATCAAACTAGCGAAATGTCGGTACAGGGAAAAAGTGGAGTCGCAATTCAATGGCTCAGACACAAAACGTGTGTGGTAGGGTCTACAGGAAATCACGGACTACAAAAAGAAAACCAGCCATGTCACGGACACCGATGTCACGCTTCCTGACAAACTAAACACCTTCTTTGCCCGCTTTGAGGAGAATACAATGCCCTTCTCCGTGGCCGAAGTGAGAAAAACATTTAAACGTGATAACCCGCGCAATGCTGCTGGCCTAGACGACATATTAAATCGCCTCCTATCCCAGTCTGCTCCCACATGCTTCAAGATGGCCACCATTGTTCCTGTACCCAAGAAGGCAAAGATAAGTGAACTAAATGACTACCACCCGTAGAACTCACTTCTGTCATCACGAAGTGCTTTGACAGACTAGTCAAGGATCATATAACCTCCACCTTACCGGCCACCCTAGACCCCCTTCAGTTTGCATACCGCCCCAACAGGACGATGCAGGCGCATTCACACTGCCCTATCCCATCTGGACAAGAGGAATACCTATGTAAGAATGCTGTTCATTAACTACAGCTCAGCATTCAACACCATAATACACCCCAAGCTCATCATCAAGCTGGAGGCCCTGGGTCTCAACCCCGCCCTGTGCAATTGGGTCCTGGACTTTCTGACGGGCAGCCCCCAGGTGGTTAAGGTAAGAAACATCATCTCCACTTCGCTGACCCTCAATACTGGGGCCCCACAAGGGTGCATGCTCAGCCCCCTCCTGTACTCCTTGTTCACCCACGACTGCGTGGCCATGCACGCCTCCAACTCAATCATCAAGTTTGCAGACGACACAACAGTATTGGGCTTGATTACCAATAACGACGAGACAGCCTACAGGGAAGAGGGGAGGGCACTCGGAGTGTGGTGTCAGGAAAACAACCTCTCACTCAATGTCAACAAAACAAAGGAGATGATCGTGGACTTCAGGAAACAGCAAAGGTATCACCCCCCTATCCACATCGATGGGACAGCAGTGGAGAAGGTGGAAAGGTAAGTTCCTCGGCGTACACATCACGGACAAACTGAAATGGTCCACCACACAGACAGTGTGGTGAAGAAGGTGCAACAGCGCCTCTTCAACCTCAGGAGGCTGAAGAAATTTGGCTTGTCACCCAAAACCCTGACAAACTTTTACAGATGCACAATCGAGAGAATCCTGTCGGGCTCTATCACAGCCTGGTACGGCAACTGCACCGCCCTCAACCGCAAGGCTTTCCAGAGGGTGTTGCGGTCTGCACAACGCATCACCGGGGGCAAACTACCTGCCCTCTATGACCCCTACAGCACCCGATGTCACAGGAAGGCCAAAAGATCACCAAGGACAACAACCACCCGAGCCACTGCCTGTTCACACCGCTACCATCCAGAAGGCGAGGTCAGTACAGCTGCATCAAAGCTGGGACCGAGAAACTGAAAAACAGCTTCTATCTCAAGGCCATCAGACGGCTAAACAGCTATCACTAACTCAGAGAGGCTGCTGCCTACATTGAGACCCAATCACTGGCCACTTTAATAAATGGATCACTAGTCACTTTAAACAATGCCACTTTAAATAATGTCACTTTAATAATGTTAACATATCTTACATTACTCATAGTATGTATATACTGTATTTTATACCATCTATTGCACCTTGCCTATGCCGCTTTGCCATCGCTCATCCATATATTTATATGTACATATTCTCATTCACCCTTTTAGATTTGTGTGTATTAGGTAGTTGTTGGGAAATAGTTTGATTACTTGTTACATATTACTGCACTGTCGGAACAAGAAGCACAAGCATTTCGCTACACTCGCATTAACATCTGTTAACCATGTGTATGTGACCAATAACAATTTATTTGATTTTGATGAGGTCAGTAGATACACATGGTAGACTGTATGTGCTCAGGCAGTTTGGTAGTCCCAAGGAGATGAGACAGTAGTCATTGTGTACTGTGAAAATGTACAAAAAAGCCTGAGTCTGAATATGGCTTCTCTTTTACTTCTCTATGTTTTATCTCTGTCCCTCTGCCTATGTCACAGTTATAGCTACAGGCTAATGCCTTCATCTCGTGCATTATGTACTGATAAGTGTCTGGAGTATGTATGAGAAACGCTAAATCCCCTGGCGGGGAGACCAAAGCCATTATATACTATATACTACTATTATATATAGAGTTATACTCTACTTCCCCATGTCCCAGAGTGTTCTCCACCTGGAATGAAAGTGCACAAATTTGTCATCCATGACCACACGTATATCATCTCCTAGCGGATTTGCTGACTGAAATATGAGTGCTTAAGATGAGCTCTACTCCAGAGTATTTGTATTGGATTCATTTATTCCAAATGCTTGTCTTGTGATGTGTTTATACAGATATTGGACATGCCCAAGATCCAGCACTATGATGTACTGAGGGCAACAGTTCATTGTATATTTTCTAATCTAGTTCCAATGTCAACAGTGGTGTCTAAAGCTCCAAGATTTCAGTGAATTAAATGCAATGAATAATTTCTCACTCAAACAGGAGGACATGAAACATGATGAGGGCATATCATGTCTTGCTTGGAGGTCGTAATTGCTGTAGTATAAACCCAGCAACTAAAATCAGCAACAAACAAACAGCATTTTGGTAATAACTCCAACAATTACTCAAAGTCCCTATGATTTAGCTTTGATGAAAATCATCATACCAAATCAAACAGAAGTGTTTCAAGACAAAAATAATCGAATAAATTGGTGTTGTGCAAAATTGATTCAACCGCCAGGATCTTTGGTCAGACAACCAAGACAGTAGATTGCTTCCAGTTATTTGGGATATTTTCAGATAAAATAAGGTTATCTAGGGAAAAAAAAATAGTAACAGTGTTCAAGATTTAATTGTGATAATTTTGTAGAAAATGAATGCCCCCATGAGGTATTTTTATTTGTATTTCTTTGTGTGTTTATTTCATTAAAATAACTAATATATTTTGTGTCATTTATTTCCCTGGGCCTCCTTTTGTAATTGAAACAGGTATAGACAGATACGTCAAGGAATCAACAGTTCATTGTATATCTTCTAATCTACACTTAACAAAAATATAAACGCAACATGTAAAGTGTTAGTCCTATGTTTCATGAGCTGAAATAAAAGATGCCAGAAATGTTACATACGCACAAAAAGTTCTTAAATGTCGTGCACAAAATTGTTTACATCCCTGTTAGTGAGCATTTATCCATTGCCAAGATAATTACCTGACACGTGTGGCATATCAAGAAGCTGAATAAACAGCATGATCATTACACAGGAGCACCTTGTGATTAGGACAATAAAATGGCACTCTAATATGCAGATTTGACACACACAATGCTACAGATGTCTAAAGTTTTGAGGGAGCGTACAATTGGCATGCCGACTGCAGGAATGTTCACTAGAGCTGTTGCCAAATAATTGCATGTTAATTTCTCTACCATAAGCCGCCTTCAACTTTTCTTTATTTTGAATTTGGCAGTATGTCCAACCTGCCTCACAACTGCAGACTCTGTATAACCACGCCAGCACAGGACCTCCACATCCAGCTTCTACACCTGCAGGATCGTCTGAGACCAGCCATCTGGACAGCTGATGAAACTGTAGGTTTGCACAACCGAAGAACTTCTGCACAAACTGTCAGAAACTGTCTCAGGGAAGCTCATCTGCGTGATCATCGTCCTCACCAGGTTCTTGACCTGACTGCAGTTTGGTGTCGTAACAGACTTCAGTGGGAAAATGGTCACTTTCGATGACCACTGGCATGCTGGAGACATGTGCTCTTTACGGATGAATCCCTGTTTCAATTGCACCAGGCAGATGGCAGACCATCTGTATGGAGTCGTGTGGGCGAGTGGTTTGATGATGTCAATGCTTATGGTATGGGCAGGCATAAGCTACAGACAATGAACACAATTGCATTTTATCGATGGCAATTTGAATACACAGAGATACCGTGACGAGATCCTAAGTCCAATTGTTGTGCCATTCATCCGCCGCCATTACCTCATGTTTCAGCTTGATAATGCACAGCCCCATGTTGCAAGGATCTTCACACAATTCCTGGAAGCTGAAAATGTCACAGTTCTTCAATGGCCTGCATACTCACCAGACATGTCACCCATTGAACATATTTGGGATGCTCTGATTCGATGTGTACGACAGTGTGTTCCAGTTCCCACCAATATCCAGCAACTTCGCACAGACATTGAAGAGGAGTGGGAGAACATTCCACAGGCCACAATCAACAGCCTGATCAACTCTATGCGAAGGAGATGTGTCGCTCTGCATGAGGCAAATGGTGGTCACACCTGATACTGACTGGTTTTCTAATCCACGCCCCTACCTTTTTTTAAGGTATCTTTGACCAACAGATTCATATCTGTATACCCAGTAATGTGAAATCCATAGACTAGGGCCTAATTCAATTATTTCAATTGACTGATTTCCTTATATGAACTGTAACTCAGTAAAATCTTTGAAATTGTTGCATTTTGCGTTTATATTTTTGTTCAGTGTGGTTCCAATGTCAACAGTGGTGTCTAAAACTCCAAGATTTCAGTGAATCACGTGATGAATAATTTCTCACACAACAGTAGGACATGAAATGATTAGGGCATATCAAGTGTTGCGTTGAGGTTGCAATTGCTGAAGTGTAAACACAGCAACTAAAATCAACTAAAACCCAGAGCCTCCTTTTGCCATTGAAATGCTCAGTCTAATTGCGTGGGCGTGTTAATATAACTTTGAATATATTTACATACACAGCCCTGATTGGCTGATAGGATCATCTACTCCAGTCCTCGGGGGCCTGATTGGTGTCACACTTTTTCTCCATCCCGAGCAAACACAGCTGATTAATCAAATTGCATTCTAAACTGAAGATCATGATTTGGTGATTATTGGAGTCAGGTGTGTTAGCTGAGGCTGGGGAAAAACTGTGACACCAATCAGGCCTCCGAGGACTGGAATTACCCACCCCTGATCTAGACTCTAGAGCCTACCCTGCTTACCCCTTCAAAGTAGGAGGATACATATGCAAATAAAAAATGACTGGTCATTGGTCAGAATAATCAGATCAGATTCTGATGTAATGCTGTGGGCCAAAAACTCCATCCCACCTGAACAGGCTGAAATTCCACGAGTTTTATTTCAAAAAGCTCTTACACTAAAAGGGAATTATATAATTTTCACAATTTCAGAGTATTATTATGACCTCATAGTGTGGAAAGATAATTAAACAAAAACGAAAAATCACATATTTGACCACACTGACCCTTTAATGTGTTTTGATGTTCATCACCACCCACACACTGTTGCTTAAAATGCTGCTTTCAAAGTCACTGAAAATTTCATCAAAAATTCTACTTCTCTCCTGAGGTCTATCCTAAGGGTACACAGACTGAAAAACATTTAACATCTGAGTCTTAACAAGTCAGTTAGTTTGCCCTAGTTTGGACCAAAAAGCTGGGGTGGCGAGAAACCAATTTTGTAGAGATCTGATCAATACCACCAAGACATGCAAGTAACCAATCTGAATCACGGAGCACGAAGCCGAATACATGGGCAAACATCATTAGTTTCTTCCTGAACACAGAGTACCTTTTCTTAGATGGCAGTTCAATTCAAAGATCCTAGGTATTTTTATGTGCAAACTTGTTCCCGAGATTGCTTCAGTAATGAGGTTGTACATTTTGTATAATTCAACATTTCAGTCATTTTTTAATTTCTAAGTAGCACATTATCATTACTAGGTTAATTAAGTGACATCAGTGCTTTCACATAATGTCACCACTCACCTTCATC